>NW_017731517.1:1036963-1058446 GCF_001890085.2 Hipposideros armiger | reverse complement strand
CCCCTCCACTGTCACACCCTTTTATATCCCAAATGCTGCAAGTGTTTGGCCGCTAGTGGAAAGGTCTAGAGAGCTAGAGCCAAGGGCAGCTGCATGTCTCGTGGGGAATCTCAGTTTGCCTAACTCACACTGAGAACAACTACTCCTCTGAAAGCACAGGCACCATCCAAGGTCCCCAAGGTGACGGGCACACGGAGGCCTGCTGCACTCGTCCAGAGAGCAGAGAGCCTGCGCCCGGGCTTACCTTGTAGAGGGCAGACATGGATGCGGAGCCCACCACCAGGGCTATGCCGATGACGGAGTGGCTGTGGAAGCCATCTGCATAGGTCATCATCACAATCCCAGCGATGGCGAGGATGGCAGCCACAATCTGGATGGAAGGAAGGAAATGGCGGTCAGGGTGGTGGTGCTGGGCATCGGATGGGCCAGCAAGGTAGAAACGTTCGTGAGGGTTCAGTAATGTGTGGGGAGAGTGGGGCCTCCTTTTCAGTCCTTCTTTGGAGAACGGCAAGCAAAGGCGGCTCCCATCTACATTTTGTTCCTGCTTAGAAGAGGACAATTAGCAAAGCTTGGCATGACCGAAGAGCTCAAAAACGGTGGCAGCAAGGAGGGGCGCCGTGGCTTAGCATCACATGGTGGCCGGACACCCTGATTCTCAGAAACTTGAGAAGGAGGTGGCCATACTCCTAACGACGGTCATTTGGTCATGACAGGGCCTGGGAGACAAGGGCTGGACAGCACCTGGCGATTACCACTTAGCTCCTCCCAGCCTTCTGAAAGCACCTCACGTGATCTTGCTTTTATGTATTTCATATCTCAAGAGACAGGACACAATGAGGACCACAGATCTGGGCCCCATTTTATACGCCAGCAGTGGGGCCTTGTGACAGGGTGTGTCTCACCTGCCCATCAGGGCCACAGATCGTGTCCTAACCCTGGAGGTACAGTTCATTTTCTTAGCTGCTGCTGGGCTCTCACTGCGCAGCCCCCCACAATCCTTCTCCTGTCCAGATGTGACTTTCCAGGTCCAATGGGCGTGCCAGTGAGATGCACACACTGCCGCTGTGCAAAGAAAGCTGTCAGCTGTCAGCATGCATGGGGTAAGTGCTTGGTATCCCATCGCCCAAACAACAAACGCGTTAGCACGGAGGCTATGTACCAGTTCTAATCTGAGGGATTCACGGAGCTACGTCAGTGTCAGTGGAGCCAGGTGGGGAGGAGGCGCTGTAGGTAGAGCACGGGGAGAGCAGAACAAATGTGTGCAATACACATTTCAACCCCTGGATCGAGTGTTTTATCTATGGATCTTTCAGAATTGACCTCAGCGACCTACAACATCAGATGGCTAACATTCATTGTTGGCCCTGGGAAAAGTGTTTTCCATGTATTTTCATATTTAATCCTCAAGATAGGTAGATATAATAATTCACTTCATTTTATAGACATGAAAACAGGCTCAGAGAGGTTAAGGAACTTGCTCAGAGTCACAGAGCAGGAAGACATATTTCAGGTCTGTTTGTTTGCAAACTCAGCCTTTATATACAAAGGATGTCAAAAAAAATATGTATACACATTTTAAGAAAGGAAAACCTGTATTAAAGTTGTAGTACTCAATATATACTGATAACAAAAGATGAATACAAGTCATGCGTACACATTTTTTTGGCACCTCCGGTATGTAAACAGGAAAGTGCCATTCACATAATAAGTCACTGCCAACTATGCTCTGCTGTTTGAACTGAGGTTCTTTCTTGTTTTAAGCGTCAAAGTTTTTGGTCAGTGAATATGTTTGCTTGTCACCTAGTCTGAGTCATATACTTCTTCCAGTGTATTCCTCCTGCAGGGATCTCACATAATGATATATCCGTCCCAATGCCGAGGCCCCTGTGAGAGCAGGTGGTCGGTCACCTTTACCAGGGAAGGGCCCTCATCTATCTGCTGTCCTTCCTTCCTGGCTTAGTAATCCACCTTTAGTCAGCGGCATCTTTCTTCCTCACACGTTGCAGGGGTTTCATGTTCAAATGCTACATGTACTGTGTACAACTGTTCATCAAGACAAAGAAACAGAGATAGCAAGACCATAAGCGATTTTCCCCAAGAGAACAAGAAAGGACGAGTGAGAAGGCAGACAGCGCAAGGGGACAATTTCTGCTCCAGACGACGCAAGTCGTGCACAGATGCTGCTCGGATGGGTCAGCCTGGCTAGGCCTCAGAGGTCAACAGAGAGAAAAAGCATTAGGAAAAGAAGAGAGGGAGAGGGAGGGAAGAAAGTAGCTAAGTTTCAGATGACTCGGCTCTCCAAAGGTCCCTGAGTCTTTCCAAACTTAGCGCTGAAGTTTGAAGAAATGAAGGAGAAGAAGGGGTTATTTTTTCCTGGAGTTCTACAAGGCAGACTTCCAACCTCTTCCCCTCTCTTCTCTACTGATTAAATAACAAACAGCTAAAAGCTTCTGCCTGAGGGAAGGGGCAAGAAATGGAGAACACGGCTGGCCACTGGCCTTCCGGTCAACATCTGAGACCAGTCCCTGTGAGTTCATTCTGACAGGTGGCACCGGGGCACATTGATCCCCACTCCATGCCTCGCGGGGCGGGGAGGTCCCAGTCACAAGTCACAGGACTGACCAATCGGCTGTAGGGCAGCCTCTCTTTGGGCATCGGTAGCCCCGTTGGAGCCCTAGCCCAGAGGGTAAGCTGGCAGCTTGACCTCGCTCTCAGAACCCCTAAGAGCAGAGCAGAGGTGAAACGTACCCTGCGGGGTTGGGGGGGGCACAGCCTGAGGGGCCCTCCTCAAACTTGACGTTCCTTTGACAATTCTGGTCTATCTTAAAAGAAATAAGTGTGTGGTTTACATTTTGCACCACAATCTATCTGGGGTTCCTGCACTAAGATGAACTCTCCAGGAAGGACAGCCATGCATGTTCTGTGGTCCCACGTGTCCCTCGCCTTCCATATCTGGGTACCCCTGAGTCTGAAGGTGAAATAAAGATAAGGGAGTTGCCTGTTGCTCCCCCAAAGCCCACTGAACTCTGCTAAAACAAGGCCTTGGGGAATCCAGACAGATGGGGTCAGCGGCCTTGAGACCAAGAGGTGAGAGCGGCCATCTCTACTTCAGCTGGGGAAAAATTAGCTGGAGAGGAGGAAGAAACAGAGGTTGGGAGGCAGATGTTCAGCCAGCGTGTTGCCATTTAACCTCGTCATGGTGGCCTCACCTGGTGTGGGGCTCCACCATCACATCCTGCCCGCCCCTGGGGCTGGGATTCAGAGCCCCAGCGTGGCTCTGTTCATGTGGGACCACAGAACACACACAGCACGCCCATGGTGGGCTCCCCGTCAGACGTCAGGCTGTGCGGGGAGGGGAGCCAAGCCCCTGAGTGTCAGAGGAGGGCGTGAGGAGGGTGGGGGCAGCACTCAGTGACATCTGGTCACCCTCCAGCTAGCACTGCTCCCTACTCTTGCTAAACATGTGACAGGATGCACAGAGCCACATTTGTGATAGTTTTGGAAAATGAAAAAAATGTTTAAATATACTTCCCCCAATACTTTCCCTCCCAGCTCTGGAACTGTTCTTACTGACCCAAAGAATATCAGCGTTTGGAGAGAATTTGGAGATCCTCTAGTTCAGCGGTTCTCAACCTTCCTAATGCCACGACCCCTTAATACAGTTCCTTATGTTGTGGTGATCCCCAACCATAAAATTATTTTTGTTGCTACTCTATAACTGTAATTTTGCTACTGTTATGAATTGTAAGGTAAATATCTTCTTGTTTTCGATGGTCTTAGGCGACCCCTGTGAAAGGGTCATTCGACCCCCAAAGGGGTCACGACCCACAGGTTGAGAACCACTGCTCTAGTTCATACCTCTTATTTCAGAGGCCAGAAAGGGGCTGTGCTGTGCTCAGGTGGCAGGGGGCAGCCTCCCTAACAGGGAGGACTCAGGATCAGAAGCTGGAGTTAGGATTTAGGGACAGCCCCTGTGAAACACTGAACATTAGCTGAAATCTGACTGAGATCAAATGGGTCATCGAAAAAGTCCAGGGTCCCAGGAATGTGGTGCTGGGGCTCGAGGGCCCACGCGGACGACCTCTTAGGTGTCTTCTCGCTCCTTCATCAGTCCCTCCTGGTTTGAAAGCCTGAGCTGTACTGGACTGTTATGGACAGTCACAGAACGGCTAGACAGCCATTTCAGTTTCCCCTCATATGTGGGCTGGGGATGGTCCCACCCAGTCACCTCTTTCTTCATCCAGCTGCTGACCACAGCTGGGTGGGCTTCAGCTTTAGGAGGGGCCATACCTTACACCCCACAGTCCTACCTGCTCTCATTCTGTTGCTGCTTTTGCTACACAGAAGTGCCTCCCTAAATGCTGGTCGGCTTCTGACACTGTCAAAATAAGAATCGAATCAGTCTGATCCATCTAACTCTTCTAATTGAGACCAAGATGACATTTATTAAGTTTTATGGGCTCGGCGTGCATCATCTTATTTTATTCTCACCACTGTTCTAGAAGATGAGTACTAATATTCAATTTTGAAATGAGGTAGCTAAAGGCTGAGAAACGTTAAGTAACTTGCTCAAAGTCCAACAGCTTGTAAGAGTGGAGCCGAGACCCAAATTTGACTCTAGGCTAGAGCACCTCACTGTTGCGCTAGAATCTCTGCGTCTAAAGAGCCAGAAAACATGAAAAGCATGCCTAAGCACAGAGTCACAAGGTGACACAAGGGGCCAGCTCAGGTATCTTTCAACAGTCACCTCTGAGGCTGTAAAGTGCCAGGGCTGCCCCCACATCGGAAGATGCATTTGCTTCTTTCTGGTCTGTCTGCCTGACCTGGACCTGGTGATGTTTTCCAGGAACTGTAGCCCGTGTGATCTGAGGGCTCATAACTGATCTAAGACAGTTATTAACTGTCTTTAATAACACAAGTCCTCACTGCAGTCTGTTCCACAAACAAAATGCTCAGGCTCCATTGCGTTCTTCATGTCTGATGACTCAAGCTTGCATGTTCAGCCCTCCAGGACAGGGACAGTGTCAGTTCCCTTCCTTGGAGATTCCTCAGTGGAAGATGCTAGCTCACCCAGCAATCGAGAGAAGTCTAGGAGAACCCGTGCGCCAGTTAGAGATTATTTTGGGCGTAACTCTCCATCTATTTATCAAGGGGAAACTTCCAGTCCCTCTGGCCAGCTGCTGGTGTCTCATAGATTTTGCTAGCTCTCTGCACTCTTGAAGATGAGAAGAGGGAAAGCCACTATAACTTAGAGTGGGAAGCTCTTAGATGACAGGTCACATACTTCTAAGAGGAATGATGGTAATTAGAGAGACCAAAATCCCATCCCAACACCGGCTGCTTAGACCTTTGTTTCAATGCTAGCCTAGTGCCAAAGGCTTCAACACAAAACTCTGTCTAGTATTCAGTGGTCAGTGCAGACCAGACTGACCAAATGGCCAGGACGGCTAGCCTGGAACAGTTCAGGGACATTAGGGGAAAACCCTCTTAGCCACAAATAGCAACAAAGAAAAGATCTGGGTGTGCCATACTGTTCTCTACGCGTCTAGGAGGGTTTCAAGTATTTTCACACCTCCTTCTCTTAACTGCAAAAAAATTGTTGTTTTTTTTTTCTGCTTACATGCAGAATTAACCTTGAAGCTTCTCTTCCCAGCAACAGGGTCTCATTTGGAATTTGCTTTGAACATCAGAATCATGCTAGAAAGCTCCATGAATTCCTTTGCCTCTTTGCATCAAAATAAAGTCACGAAGGGCACAGAGCCGTGGCAGCAGGCCCCAGTACTCTGCGTTTTCAATGTCCAGGAGCTGTCTGGGTTACCGCCGGAAGTTCCTGCATTCCTTGGGAAGATGTATCAAGTCATTTGCTTGCTGAGAGCGTTTCTGGGTAGCAGAGTGAGTGAGTTTTTATTCCAAAATTAACACTAAGCCTCAAAACAAAATTTCCCCCCACTGCAAGCTAAAAATGCTGCTCAGCAGTTGACTCATGTCCCCACTGGTGTTTGAGGAACAAGGTGGGTGTGAATCCGCCACTAGGTGATGTCACTGTTCCCAGGACAATGAGCAAAGGACACAAGTAGAGGGTCTGGAGTCAGCCCCTTGCTGGGAGCCAGCATGGTTCGCTCTAAAGGGACTGCCCATCCAAAGGGCTCTCAGCCAGCATGGCCAGAGGGCAGGAAGAACTGAGAGACACGCTCTGACTACAACAGAACTAGCTGCGTGGCAGCATCTTTTAGTCCTCGTTTGTGTCAAGGTGATGATGGGGCAGTAGCAGCTCCTGGCCACCAGAGAGGGACAAGCAGAAGCCACCAGGATTCCATCAACACTAAATGTCCCCTGGTCCTTTCATTCAGGGTGAGCCCCTGTATAGTTCAGCTGATATTTGATAGTGCACTTATCATATTTCATATAATTGTGAGGAAATCTGACTGGCTACGTCGGACCCAATCGTAATGAAATTCACTTAAGTCTCGGTTTTAACAATGAGATAATTCCAGGGAGATCATTTCACACCTGCTTCGTCTGGGGCACGAAGAAAGTGAAACCGTCCCTCCACAGTTTGGATTTAGCACAAGCGTGCCTGGCCCACTTTGTCTCTGCACACATGGTCCAGACACAGGCTGCCAGGACTGCACGTGTGGATGCGGGAGGACCCTTTGGCTTTTGGATACAACCTGCGCAGAGAGTTTCAGGCTGCAGGCATGGCTGCTTGCGAGAGAGGCATGAGCACATGAGTCACCAACCCCAGGCCGGGTCCCCGACTGGCACACACTTTAGGGAATGCTTGTTGACATGCTTGAAATGAAAGGTGCTTTAATGGATGCTTGTCTAGTATGGTTTGCAAGCAATAAGGTTTGCAAGGCACACCGAGAATCGGGCCCTCTGCCGGGCTCCTTTTCTGCTGCAAATTGGAAGGAAAGTGGTCAGCAGCTTAGGCTTATGGTCCAGCACATGGAGCTAAGCAAGCCAATGGGCAGGTTTTGGTTGACATGAGTGAGGGAGGAAGACAGAGAATAAGGGACTTACCCTCACTCCCATGAACCTGTCCCTGAGAACGATCCATGAGAGCAAGAACACAAAAGCTTTGTTGCAGCAGAAGAGCACGGAGACGTCCGTTGTGTTTATTTTCTTTATTGCATGTAAGTACAGGTAGTTTGTGAGTGTCCAAAGCACACCAAAGGGGGCTGCCTTGGTAAAAAACACCTTCAAAGTCAAGCCATTGTCTCCAAAAAATCGACAGCATTCCCTAAAACAGGAAAAAAGGCAGTGTTATTATATTCGTGGGTTGAGACAGATCATTTTTTTTTCCTAACCCAGTTTTTTTTTCTTTTTAAAAGCAAATATAGGAAGGGGTGGAATCTTTATTTATCATTATTATTTGTAACATCTTTTTATAAAGCTCTTCAACCTATTGCTTTAGTCCATTGATGAAAACGTCACCCAATAATCTAATGACATGATTATCCCTTCTGTGCATGTTAGGTTTGGAAGTGATGGTTCAAGATGAAGGTAATGCTGAGATTATCTGATCTGAAGAAAGCCCAGTTCCATAGGACTGGCTGAGACATCCTGTCACTTGCTGAGAAAGAGAAGGAAGTCACTAGACACTTTATTTTGAGGGGGAGGGTGGATACTTGAAGAAAACTCATAGCAATATATTTTTTAAAAATTTGCCCCAAACTGGAATTGTCTTTCTGATCAGGTGGGACAGTCATTCCTTGGGTACATCAACACACGTCGGCTATTGTACAAATAGTGTTAACTATCTCTATATTTTCTCCATGAGGCCATTTTTAGAGTTTGTTTTTTCTACCACGTGAAAGTTCACGTCTCCACGCCATTTAAGAGGCTAGAGGCTAGCAGAAGGAAAGAGCAGATCCAAGAATTCAGCAAACAGGGAGTAGGATGAGGAAACACCTGTAGAAGAAAGTTTTTCAATGCCACTCTAGATTCTAGTGGCAGGATCGTTGACATTTGAAAAACCACTTAAGAAAAATAAAGTCAGCTCTCCACACACAGAAGATGGTAGTGGAGGCCATGGGCAGAGAGCGTGGGGAGGGCCCTGAGCGGAGCTCGATCCCAGACAGCTGCCTGCTGCCTCGACTGTGGAGCAAAGACTATTGCTCTGCTGGGCCTGACAAGCCAGACAAGGAGATGGATAAGCAAGGACTCGCCGCTCTGACAGCCATCCCCATCCAGGCTCACAGGCAGGGCACAATGCAGCTGACCAACCAGCAGGTGAGGACAGGAGTCAGTGAAAGAAAAGATACACCAACTAGAACAAGCCAGATAGATATACTGGGGTGGGGGAACAGCTGTGGTCTGTGCCACTTAATATTAAAATGCAGCAGTAAAGGAGGAAAATAAAAAACAGGAGTCCAAGGGGATTTGGTGTGATTTTTAATTTTGTTTGTTCTTACCATCATGCTAAGATGAAATCTACCTTTGTTCATTACTCCACTATGGGATAGCCAAAGAACAAACAGAAAGCTCATCACCTTCCACTGATCTCAGAGTCCTATGTTGCTTGTAAACAAACCAGTACCAGCTAAAACATTCGAATTACTAAATTTACCACGAAACTAATTCAACTGAATTGATCCCAGTGTGGCTTTATATAGATGAAACTCTCCTCTAACCAATGGGTTGATATTTATGTTTGCCACATAATTTTCATACAATATTTCAGCTGCATTTTCTATGGGGTCTTCTCAAGCCTCGATTCACGGAACAGTTTTCTTTCCCCCCTAAGAACAGTGACTGGGGACGGCTGCTTTCCTGTTTGTGATTATAGTGGCTATACAGTGATGCTGGTCCCTTGAGTGTGATCCACAGGAAACACAAGTATTCTTTCCTGCCACTGATATCAACCTATTTTAACTCTACTTAGAGGTTATCCTTCTTAAGGGAACACAATGCAAATAGGATTTCCAAGTTGCCTCTGATTTGCTATTATAAAAATTGTTCACGCTGTGATAGGGGCCATCCAAAGTTAATCAGGCAACTTATGTCCTCTCTGAGAATCTATATTGGATTCCTCCAAAGTGTGATGGATCTAGACGTGGTGGGGAAAGGCTAGGGAACAGACATGTCTGGGTATTGATGGCCCAAGTCGCTGACCGGAAATGGGGAGGGGCGTGGGGACCCATCCTGGAGATGGAACAGACAAGATTCCTGGGCCCAGTAGAGCTCTGCTGGCCCTTTGAGGACTCATGGCCAGGAGGTTACTGCTCAGTTGGGTGGATCTTGCTTCTAATGAGATCAAGATGATTGGCCCTTGGGCCAGTAAGCCTTGTGCTGTTTTAAGACCAAAGACTGTGCATTAATCCATGGAAGCTGGTTGCCCACATGTACTTTTGATGGCAAGAGGAATCCAAGAGAGATGATGAACATAAATCCATCTTGGTACACAGAGGAGAATTAGAGTAGATGTGCTCTTGGATGACCTCCGCTTAACCAACACGACCACCTAATGCCCTTCATTCTTTGGCAGGCGACTCTCCAACATGCCCAAGTCTTAGATGTGTTTCTTCCCAATCCTACCTGTGCCAATGGCTCTTAGTAATTTCAATTGCATAATTCAATTGAATATTTTTTAAACCAATGAAATATGAGTGAGGAAAGAAAGTTGGTTTTCCTATAAAATCTAATTGAGAGCTTCAAGGAAGACTCAGTAAAAGCAAGTCACTACAATATTGCTACCAAATTAGGTAAGAATGAAACACTGAAAAGACAGGAAAAATGATAACAGTCTGTAAATTCTACACACATATTATTTGACAGACACCTACTTTCTTGGTATTCTTTAAAGAACTCCAGCTGGGACAGCCTGGCTTGATGGCATTAGGATGGCTTGTCATTTAATTCAAATCAAGACTCGTTTATCAGTTGTTATATTCACAATTCTAGACAAGGCACTGTGACTGGTACAGAACAAGTAAACGGTCTCTGCTCTTGAGAAGATTATGGTACAACTGGGAAGACTGATTCCTCAATAGAAAGCAATGCAAATTTAAGTACAATCACATATTAGGTGGTGTGGAGCATAACAGTGCTGTAGAATTCCTGTCTAGTGGAGAGGAAGGACTGATTGGAGGCATAAAAGATATGGATCTGAGCTGAACCTTAAAGGAGACATAGAATTTATACAGTTGGGGGAGAGAGAATATCCTTGGGGAGATAAGTGATTGTATCCATGAAATCAGGACAGATGGCTATGAAAAAGAAAATAATCTTGGAGATTAAATATAGGATAGCCAAATTAAAAGTTAAATAGAAGAGTTGGACTATAAAGCCAAGATGAGAGAGAGAGAGAGAGAGAGAGAGAGAGAGTGTGTGTGAGAGAGAGAGAGAGAGAGAGAGAGAGATTAGAAGGTCAAGCCAGAAGGTCCAATATTGAATTAAAAGAAACTCCAGAAAGAGAAAACAGAAAAAATGAAGTAGAAGACATTATGAAATAAATAATTTAATAAAGTTTCTTAGAACTATAGGCTATGAATCTTCATAATAAAAGGGCCTACCAAGCACCAAGCAAAATGAATGAAGCAAGAATCACAACAAGGCATAAAGGGATACAGATAAGACTTAAAGGCTCCCCAAAGAAATAAAACAAAATAGACTAAGGGAGAGAAAATTATAATAGCATCAGACACCTGAACAACAAAAATGGAAGCTAGACGATAATGGCCTTGACGTTTTTCAAGGAAAAATGTTTTCAAGCCAGAATTCTATAGCTAACCAACCATCAGTCAAATGTGAGGGTAGACTAAAGATATTTTCAGTTATGCAGTACTTGAAAACATTGTCTCCCAAGCCATTGGAGGATAGGTGGCACCAAACAAGGGTCTAAGCCAGGGAAGAGGAAGACATGGAGGTGGGAGGCAGGGCTCCAGCACTGGCAGAGATGAGAGCTGGTCCCAGGAGGACGCTCTGCAAGGGACGTTTCCAGCGAAGTCTGTGATTACGCAAACGCAGGGAAAATACTGAAAGGTTTTTGAGGTGGTGGCACATCTAGGAAGAAACAGCAATCATTAATGAAAATCAAGGTAAATGAGACAAAAGGGGCAAATACTGCTGGCAGGAGAAATGACATGTTCTTCACAAAAGAAAACAGCTGGTGAGCAACATTTGCGAGCTTATAATAATGAAAACACTATTAATCAAAAATCGGGATAGCATTATATTGGAGGGGGAACAGAACCAGAGGAAGTGGGGATGGGGTAGGACAGATATCAGTGGATGTCTACATTTAAGAAGCACGGAGGTAAGAATTTCATTCCGGTCAACTGGCACACATACCAGAGGAACTATCCACAATTATTAGGTAACTGAGAGTGAGCTGGGTTGGAGCAGAAGTTGCTATTCTTTATAAATTTTTTTTCTATTTTGATTTTCCAAAGTGCACACATGTATTAAATTGCTCGAAATAAAAATTACTTGAGAACACTTAAGAGAGAGGTCAAGTTGCTGTGGTTGAAGCTGAAACGCGAGTGCTCTGAGACAGCTTTGTGAAGCGCAGTTTGAAAACCAGGTATAGAGATGCCTCACAAGTTACAGGTAAGGATGCCGCAGCCCAGACAGATTAAACAACACCCTCAAGTTCAATCAGGTAGTGGTGGAGCCAGACCTGCAACCTGTGCTCACTCCTCAATGAACACACCCAAAGATGCCTTCTCTTTTCAGGATCCTTCCCATCGCCGTTTAAACACATCTAAGCATCACCAACCTTAAATCACCCCCCAAAGCAAACGCAAGAATCTTGTCAGCCCTTTCCCCTCTCTTTCTCTCTTTCAGAGCCAAACTTTTTCAGAATAGCCATCTGCATTCATGTCCCCAGTGACTGCCTCTCTTACTCTAGTAAGAGTAATCTAGTGTCTGCTCCACCACTCACCTAAACCCCTAGAATGATTACTCACGACCTTGTGTTGTTAAACCCAACAGATGCTTTCCAGTGTTCGTCTTACTCTCGTAAGCCTCTGACATTGTTGAGTGTTCCTCCTCGAAGCACCCTTCTTGGCCTCCAATTCAGCATGTTCCCCTCGGTTTCCTCCTACCTCTCCACACCCTGCCAAGACTTCCTCTGCAAGACTTCTTTGGTATTTTCCCAGGAATCTCTTCTAGTTCGTCCTCTTTTGACCCTGCAAATAGTCACTGAGAAGTCTCATCTACCATCTTGGTTTCAAAGCCCAGCTGATGACCCTCTAGTCAAGACACTTCCTCTGTCTGATGCTATTTGCATCCTGGACACCACAAGTTACCTTTCCCAAATGAACGCGATGTCTTCCACCTTAATCCTCAATCATGATATGGTACCACTACTCATATTTCTACTCAGGCTGGATAATTGGGAATCATTCTTAACTTCTTCTTTTTCCTCTTCACATTTAACTAATCACCAACACTTACACATTATTTCTCCTAAATATCTTATTCCCACAGCCTTTACCCTGGCCCGTGCCTCTATCCCCCTCACTTGGACTCCTGCCACTGGACTCTGAGCTTTTCTCTTCACATTGTCTCTTCCTCAATCCACTCCACACCCCACACCACAGTCAGGGAGAGTCTCCTCTTCCCTCACTTCCCCTTGGGACAATGGCCAAGCTCCCCACAAAGCTTACAGGTCCTTCCTGACCTGGCCTTAGCCCATCCTTTAGCTTTTCCATCACCACTTCTCCACCCTACTCTGAATTCAAGCCACCTTGAACTCATTTCAGTTCCATGAAGTCAATGCCCTTTTCCCCTCTGCTCTAGGTCACAATGGGTTCTCTATCCCCTTTTCCTGAAATACTTCCTTTTTTCTTCTTTCTTTGGTTGGTTTCTATCCATCCATTGGGTATCAGCTAGATATCCCCTGGAGATATATATAAATATATAGTCTATGTAGAGCTGGGGCTGGTGATGTTCTGCATACATATATATTTGCATATATATTGTGCATAGAATTGGGGCTGATGGATATACTGTGATAGCCTCAGCTATTCCCCTATTATTGGACGCTATATTACTACCATTTTTTCTTATTATAATAAAAAGTATATTCATGCATATCATTCCCAGAAATTTTAGAATTTTTCTTAAAGAATAATTACATTCATAATAGAATGTTGGGGGTTTATAGATGATCCAAGTGTAGTTTATAAATTTCACTGCCGACTTACATGGTTATGGCACATCTGTCTCGTTAACTGTATTATAAAGAAAACAGGACCCAGCCCCAGGCGTATACTTGTATGTTCATCTTGCAAGTGAGGGGTAGCTGCCCAGACTTCAGCACCTACTGAAGAATTTTACTGGAAGATGGGTGGCAAAATGGCTCAGAAGCACAGCATATTTGTATAGCCTGTCACTTGATATCTTCTTTCAGAGTATCAACGAGCAGTTTGTAAGATGATTGCAAAAAATACTAACTCCAGCATTAGCAAGAAGGTTGGCCACTATGAACTTGAATCTTTTTCAATTTTGAGATTCTGAGATTAGAAAATGAAACCTTTCTGACAGGCAAAAGTCACAGCAGCATCAGTGACAACTACTGGATAAATGTTTATATTCTTTTTTTTTTTTTGCTTTTATTTAGAGCTTCAAGCTGACATAAGCAGCAGAGACCAGTTACCAAAGTTATAAAGTAGGCTTTTATTTTGAAAATGTTCAGGCATCTTTTGGAAAGTGCTAAGTGAAATGGTTTTTCCATGAAAGCCACTAAGCTCATAATGTGAAACTGTGTTTGCATTTCCCACAAGCATGTTTCAACTACACATCAGCCCTCCACAGCAGATCCAGGCTGAGCCAAAGTATCCTTGCATAACAGAATCAAGTTGTGAAGACTAGCCTAAAAATAAAATAAAAGGATTAACTTTTACAGCATAACTAGAAATAGTGAATCACTTTATTAGCTTGACTCCTACATCATAGGTTTTCTGAGCGACTGGTAGAGTGTTTTGTTAGCGAGTCCCGCAATTGTGTGTGTCTGATTGAAATTGCATCTATCTATCTATCTATCTATCTATCTATCTATCTATCTATCTATCTATCTATCTATCTAGTTATTGTTCAGTTCTGAAAACATATGCCTGAGACATTTAGAGGCAGAAAAAGAGAGGTCTTCCCGGATGTTAGCGGTGATGTCCTTTTTGGAAATGGATGGGAGAGAAATGCACGGCATTCACTGCATACAAAGAATTTTGTTCTGTGAGATTCCCCCTTAGGAATAATCCAGCCTTCACCATGTGTTTGTGAGGGAACATTTAAGAGGCAGATCGCATAGATGTCCCACTAGTGAGGAATTTCACAGCCTCCTTCACAGGAATCTGTTCTTTGTTTCGGGCTCAGCTGGTTATTTTGCAAGTACAATCAAGCAGCAGAAGTATCTGAAAAGCGCAAAGAGAGTGCCAGCTCCCTGGGCGTGGTCTTGTCCACAGGACCCCTGACTAAGCTGCTAGTTCCAACGAAGTGATGCTGCATTTCACGCCCCAGGTAAGGATGGGTGCAGCAGAGACAGGGTGGGCAACAGCTTCCATTTATCTGCAGAGACTAAAGAGCCAACTGAAGCAGCCTGGCCACTTTGGAAGGATGGGCCCTCTGAACTGCTGTGCATTTCCTCCCAATCTGAAACAGCTTCGCGATATCAGAAACCATTCTGCCTGTTCCAGAGAGTTCGTTCTCTGCCACATGGAATACATCTGCCACGTGGAATACATCTGCTCTGAGGACCTTTGCCTGAGAGCCCACTTAACGCTGCAAGGCTGGATATGAGGTTTTCTGTAGTGGAGACACCGCAGGACCATCTGTTGCAAGATGTGAGTTTTTTCCTGTGCAGGGATGAGACAAACAGGCGGGGGGTGGGTTCTAATGAGGGTCCTTAGTGCTGAAATGGAGTCGGTGGCTCAGGAAGTGTCAACTTTCAGTGAAGCATATCCCCTGCAAAGCAGAAGGACAGCACTGAGCACTGTTCAACAGGTCCCAGAAGGTAACAGCTGCTGGGCTGTCCTTCTACATTGCCGCCTTTCTCACTGGTTCTGTGTCAGCAATGACTCGTTTGGAGTTTTACTGAGCTGGCAAGAGTGGAAGCAGGAATACATTTTTACAACACACAGCCCAGCAGCATTTTTATTACAGTGGAGAAAGCGTGGGACATCCTGTGCACCCTTCCTCGGTGATCTAAAAGTGGGTGGGACCCAGATTTTGTAAGGATGGAGGGTGTGTGTGTGTGACAGGGGATTGGATAGTGCACACCAGAGTCGCAGAGTTGACCCCATAGGTGGAGCAGGTGCTCCTCCACTGGGCAACCTTGCTCTCTTCCCAGTGGGAGGTCATTCTGGGGGGCTTTGGAGTGCAGAAAGGAGCATAGTTAGTTCACCACAAGGACAAATTTTCTAATAATAGTTCAACAAGAGAAGAACCCAGAGCAACAACAACACTGTGCCCACTTTTGTTCTCTTGGCACCACCTTTCAGGAATCTGGGATGCTATCAGGTGGAAAGACAACTGGCAGAAATTCCAGAAATCTGATCCTATTTCCTAAAGACTTTGGGAGAGCAGCCCTCCCTCTCTGTCCCAGCCTGTCTCCCATCCTGGCAACAAAAAGTCCGAAGCTTGAGACTGAGGCCTGGGCTGATGACCAGTGTGGTCTCTGCTTCTGTCGCAGTGAAAGGCAGTGGCGTTTTGCTACAGGTCAGTAGTCAGAATGGAAATCTTCAAAGCCCAAGCTTTGCAAGGAGTAATGTGGTGCACAATGAGGTATTTCATACCACTGTCTCATAGATCCAGCCCACAGATAACCAAGAACAGTATAATGGGGTGGTCAAATTATGCAGTGGGGATTTCAAGAGGCTGTTCCCCTGACTTGCGTGCCTTTGTCACTCACGCATGTTAATATCATCTGCTGTCCTAGATCTTTCTCAGAGAAGCACGGCAATATCTAATCCTTGTTCACAGCCACCCCGACACTGACATCCCCTTCACGGAGCTCCCAGGTATCTGTCTCTTCTGGGGCTTCCTGTTTGACCTCCAGCCACACCCCCACCCAAGCACCCTGCAAATCTGCCTCAGAATAGCCTGTGCCCAGCCCCCTCACATATCCACAGAGTTTCATAAATACTGTTTGCACCAAAGTCGCTTCCAATAGACCACTCATTTCTTTCTGGAAGAAGGAGCCCATCCACATATCTTAGTCACCTTTGCACCTGCCAGGACCTAGGGCAGCGCCCGACTCAAAAGTGATGCTCAATAAATAGTTGTGAATATGTGAACGAAACTCAGTTCTTGATATTTAGGCCTATGTTTGTCAATGTCAGCACGTGTATACTGCTGAGAAGCTCAGCAAGTGGATATCATGTAAAACTGGACTATTTGCTGGCAGAATGTTAAGAGACCCAACTTCCTTACTTTAGATGTAGTTCAGTCAGGCACAGAGGTGACGAGTTCTGCGCAGTCTAGAACGAGGGGATCTGATGCCCTTCCCCGCTGTCCACATTTATTTTAGTGAAACCCTAGTGGCTGATGTGTCAGGTGGAGAGGAATATCTTCCCCATGGAGAGGGTGGCTGCCCACCGCCTCTGCTGGCCAGGACAGAGTGAGAAAATAAAGCAGAGCCCGTTGCAATGGTTTCTCTGCACTTCAAGCTCAGTGTCTGTGGGGGGCCTGTGTGGAGCTGTGGATAAGAGACTCTGCCTCCCTGGGTTTTGCAGGAATCCCATCTGGGTTTAGGGTACATTCCCTGCCACTAATTATGCAGGTGTGTGGGCAATGCTTGTGGCTATTTTCAGGAGCTGTGTCAAAACTATTTTAAACCATGGGCATACATTTATCTTTAAAAAGAAAAATTCTTTAAAAAATGCCATTGCGATTTTGATGGGGATTGCATTAAATCTGTATACTGCTTTCGGGAATATGGCCATTTTGACTATGTGGATTCTTCCAATCCATGAACACGAAATGTCTTTCCATTTTTTTGTGTCTTCTTCAATTTCTTTAAAAAATGTCTTACAGTTTTCAGTGTATAGGTCTTTCACATCCTTGGTTAAGTTTATTCCTAGGTATTTTATTCTTTTTGCTGAAATTACAAAAGGAATTGTTTTTTTTTAATTTCTTTTTCTGAGATTTCATTGTTGATATATAGGAATGCAACGAATATTTGTACGTTGATTTTGTAGCCAGCAACTTTACTGTGTTCGTTTATTGTATCCACTAGCTTTTTGGTGGAGTCTTTAGGGTTTTCTATATATAGCATCATGTCATCTGCAAAAAGTGACAATTTAACTTCTTCATTCCCAATTCAGGTGCCTTTTCTTTCTCCTGCCTGATTGCTCTGGCTAGGCCTTTCAATACTATGCTGAATAACAGTGGTGATAAGAGACAACCTTGTCTTGTTACTGAACGGAGAGCAAAGGGCTTCAGTTTTTCATTATTAATTATGATATTAGCTGAGGGTTTGTCATATATAGCCTTTATTATGTTAAGGTATTTTTCTTTTATACCCATTTTGTTAAGTGTTTTAATCATAAATGGATGTTATACCTTCTCAAATGCTTTTTCTGCATCTATTTATATAATCAGATGATGGCATTTTTTAAAGAAATAAAACAAAAATTAATCAGATTTGTATGGAACCACAAAAAACTCTGAATAGCCAAAGCAATCCTAAGGACAAAATAATACCAGAGGTATCACACTCCCTGACTTCAGCTTGTACTACAGAGCAACAATAATAAAAACAGTATGGTATTGGCAGAAATACAGACACACAGACAGACCAATGGAATAGAATTAAAACCCCACATAAATATGGACAGATAATTTTCGACAAAGGAGCCAAAAACATACAAAGGAGAAAAGACAGCCTCTTCAATAAATGGTGCTGGGAGAATTGGAAAGCCACGTGCAAAAGAATGAAACTAGACTGCTATCTGTCACCGTGTTCCAAAATTAACTCAAAATGGATCAAAGACCTAAACATAAGACCTGAAACAATAAACTGCATAGAAGAAAACATAGGTACTAAACTTATGAACCTTGGGTTCAAAGAGAAATTTATGAAAATGACCTCAAAGGCAAAGGAAGTAAAAGCTAAAATAAATGAGTGGGACTATATCAAACTAAAAAGTTTCTGCACAGCAAAAGAAACCATCGACAAAATAAAGAGGGAACCAACTGAATGGGAGATATTTGCAAACAACACCTCTGATAAGGGGCTAATACCCAAAATATATAAGGAACTCATACAACTCAATAACAACAACAAAAAACAATCCAATTAAAAAATGGGCAGAGGACCTGACTAGACATTTCTCCAAAGAGGACATACAGATGGCCAATAGACATATGAAAAGATGCTCAACATCATAATTATCAGAGAAATTCAAATAAAAACTACAATGAGGTATCACCTCACACCTGTCTGAATGGCTATTATCGACAAGACAAATAATAACAAGTGTTGGAGAGGCTGTGGAGAAAAAGGAACCCTCATACACCGTTGGTGGGAATGCAGATTGGTGCAGCCACTATGGAAAAATGGTGTGGAGGTTCCTCAAAAAATTGAGAATAGAATTACCATATGACCCAGCAATCCCTCTCCTGGGTATGTACCCAAAAAATCTGAAAACATTTATCCACAAAGATATATGTGCTCCGCTATTCATTGCACCTTTATTTATGGTGGCCAAGACATGGAAACAACCCAAGTGTCCTTCGATAGATGACTGGATAAAGAGCATGTGGTATATACACACAAAGAAATACTATTCTGCCATAAGTAAAGATGAAATAGTACCATTTGTGACAATATGGATCTTGAGATTATTATGCTAAGTGAAATAAGTCAGACAGAAAAAGTCGAGAACCATATCATTTCACTGATATGTGGGATATAAAACTGAAAACAACAAAGGAACAAGACAAACAAAAAAAGAAACAAAAACTCATAGACACAGACCGTACTTCAGTGGTTACCAGAGGGTAAGGGGAGAGGAGGGTGGTAGATGAGGGTACAGGGATCAAAATACATGGGGATGGAAAGAGAACTGACTCTGCGTGGTGAACACACGATATAATATATAGATGACGTATTACAGAATTGTACACTTGAAACCTATGTAACTTTACTAACCATTGTCACCCCAATAAACTTTAATTAAAAGAAAAGAAAAATTCAAAGAAGTTATCTTAAAGCTCTCCCTCTGGCTTTATCAACAGATTTCCACTTTTCCAAACAGGCTTCCTTCAAACCAGAGATCTAAAGATTGGTGTAATTCAGCATCAAATGAATAGGCTGTGTTCCCTGATCTTGAGCCTGGAGTAAAACAAAGATGCCATAAACTCAAAAACTTAGGGTTGTTACTTGGGAGAACAAGTTCACAGAAGTAGACATGAAACTGTGTTGTATCTTTAGGACAGAAACGCTTACAGATAGGATCAATTCCACAATGTGCCACTTTGGATAAAACTGAGTTATGCTAACTGTCAAGCTTTTCAAGGCTGGTACCAGGAGACTGGGGTGGCGGGTGTGTGCTACTGATTTGGAAGGCAGTTTTCCTCTTTGTCTGTCTGTCTGTCCATCTCTCCCCGCCCCACCCCACCCCACCCCTGCCCCGGGATTTGCTTCCATCCAAATGAACAGCATAGATGTCTTCAGAGTTGGACGGATTTCTATACCACACACCAATGGCTATTTACAATTAATTAAACTGAACCTTAGAAATTGTCTAAATATATACTTGCTTGGCCCTGTGCTGTTGACTGGAGACACACATTGTTTATCCTTGAAGTCACTGGTGACTTCCTGAGATTCAAGGGTTCCAAAGTGGCTGAAGGCTGTCCTTTCTTTGGGGACTTCTGCAGCTCAGAGAAAACCACAGGATGCACCTGAGTCCCTGCCCTCGCTTCCTCCCACCCTAGACTCAGGCCTGCGCCCAAGAAGCTTTGTTCTCAGGGGTCCTGTTTACTCCCGGGGCTTCCGATGGGCCGTCCCCTTTCCCATCTTGCTGCAGTTCCCACTTGTGGTTCCTTTCTGTTCACCCAGAGCCTGCAAACACTCAGTTTCAGCCAACTCTGGTTGTGAGAGCTAGTCTACGTTTTCTAGGAAAGTAGAGGTTTCCATGTGTAGCAACGCCCATCTGCCCAGGGTGGCAGAGGTGTCTGGAGGCAGATCTTGCTCAAGTGCCCTGTGGGAACCTGATAATAAGCTTTAGGAGTCTTTTTTAAGATTTTATTGGGGAATTTGGGGAGGGGAACAGCGTTGGCGAATCGGGGAAGGGGAACAGACAAGTTGCTGTCCTTTTGTTCTTCAGTCTAGTTGTGGAGGACGTTGCTTCACTGGCCCATGTTGGTATTATCATTCCGCTCTTCCTGGGTGAGGCAGATCGGTTGCTGGGCCCTGGATGGCTGCTCACGGCAGCTCTTGGCAGCTCACGTTGGCTGCTGGCCTTTCACACTGGCTGCCAGCCACTCATGGTAGCTTTTTACAGCAGCGTACTGCAGTGCCACTGCAGCCTATACTGTCGCCGGCAACTCACGGCAGCCCAGCTCCAGGTCGAGATGTTGTTCACCATCTTAGCTGTAGAGGGCTCAGTGTCACTGGTCCTAATGTGGGATCCAAACCAGGGCCCTGTTGTTCAGAGCTGGTGTCCCAAGCCAACTCCTAACCAACGCGCCAGTCGACCAGCTCACCTTAGGAGTCTTAAATCTAAAAATAAATTAGCTGTATGTCTCTAGGCCTCAGTTTTTCATCTGTGAAATGCAAGACCAGTTCAAATGACCTCTAAAATTCTTTTACATCAGTAACCTACTAATATGTGACTCATATCCTAGTAGCTTAAAAATCTAAAGCTGGAAACAACTCCCCAGGCAGAGGCTGGGGCCCAGGGGAGGCAGCAGAGGGATGGGTCAAGCCTGCACCTCTTCTTCCTCTCTTTCACAGGGGCCTCTCCAGTCAGCAATGAACCTTTACTCTGAGCATATTAAAACCAGCCCAGTGTGAGCCCTACATTGCAAACCTGCAGGGCCCTTTCTCATCTAAGGCAGGGCATTTGGGAATGTCACACACTCATGTCAGGAGTCTATGGTCTATTCCAGCCTCTCAGAGTGTTTCACCAAGCATCAAAATTGTTTTCATCATTTCTTAGTAACAGTGCAGGAAGCAGGTGACTTCAGGAGCCGAAGTCTTCCCAGTCTGTTCTCTGTGCTCAGAATCGAGACCTCCCCTGGTCTGCAGAAGGCCACGGCTCAGAAGCCAGATCCCTGCTGTCCTCAGCCAGACTTGGAAGGAATTAACGGCCTCAACCATTGCTATGCTTGTCATGATTCTAAATACGATGAGTGGCCAAAACTGAGCAAAAAGGCAGCAGACAGGCATGGAAGCAATGTTTACAGGATGAATGAATCTAGGCCTCACAAATCTCTGCCCACCTTATCCTGAGACATAGAAGCATAAGCCACCAGCCCTACAGCCAAGCCCAGGCCTGTGCAACCTGAGGTTCCCAGGACCAAGCCAGC
>NW_017731517.1:1033303-1034520 GCF_001890085.2 Hipposideros armiger | reverse complement strand
TCCTCTCCCGTGGAAGCCTAATACAAAAACATCACTGGGCATCAATTATTAGCCTTTCAAGGTTTTGGGCACTATGTCAGACTAACAGAATTATGCTCATCACAGATACTTTCTCTGCCCCCATTTTTCCCCCCTTTGGGTTATTGTAGCATGTTGCTTGCAATTCTCTATTTAAACAATTGTGGAAACCAGAGGCTTCTGACAAGCTCCAGAAGAAATAGTCCCATTTGCAATGGATGGCACCACAGCTATGGCAGCATTTAGTTCTTCCTGCTTTGACCAGGAGGCAGTGGGGTCAGTGTATAAGACATGATGACTTTTGAAGCCAGGGAGACAAATATTCAACCCTGCATCACTGCTTGTCACCAGTGGGACCATGAGTATTTTCTGGAATCTTTGGGATCCTTAATTTCCTCATAAGGAACAGAAACCTTAGAGGGCCATGGTGGTGGTTAAATGAGGCGATGAGTTAAGCAATCACCAAAATGGCTGATGTGGTAGAAACTCCTTGTATATTAGTCTCCCTCCCTACCCTTCAAAAAGGACAGGTTTTAATTTTATGAAAATACTTTGAGGCTTGAGTCTAATCTCTCATGATGCCTACAGACACCGACTAAGAACGTCTTTAGTGTTTTGTACCAAATCAAAGTAGACATGGCAATTAGTCTGACTGCATTTCATTAGTCTGACGTTTATTAATAGTTGCTAAACTGCAAGCAAGAGTCACAAGGGATTTTTTGAAAAGTACTAACTGTATAACGATTTATATCTTGAGCATTTAAAATCCTACCAAATGCTAGATTGTATTCAACCATCTCAATTTCCTAATGCTGTGAGTTTTACTGCTTTCTTTGTTTTATAGGCTTGGGGGTAGGGGGGGGTCACACTGTGGTACGGACCCTGCACTTGAACATTTGGTAACATAAAGATTTGCCCTACACCAACTTCATCATGGAGGCCGCTGTCTTTTAACCTGAAGTCAATGCAAGTGAAGGAACTGGCATTTAAGCTTAGACTCAAATTGAATGATCATATTCAGATACTGAAGTCTCATATCCTCAAGAAAAGCTTTCTGTATGCAGTAGCCCTTCAATGAGGCTGGTGGTGCAGAGAAGCAGCAAAGAAACATGGCTAAAGGCACAGGCTCCAGAGCCAGACTGCTTGGGTCTAAATTCTGGGTAGGACAGTGACTTGGGCCAGTCACCTCACCTCTCTGT
>NW_017731517.1:926068-1031697 GCF_001890085.2 Hipposideros armiger | reverse complement strand
TGACTTCTTTCTTTACCCGAAGATAAAGGAAATATTGAAAGGAAGACATTTTGCGGACATTTAGGACATCAAGGGTAATACAATGACAGCTCTGATGGCCATTCCAGAAAAAGAGTTCCCAAATTGCTCTGAAGGGTGGACTAAGTGCCGGTGTTGCTGCATAGCTTCCCAAGGGGAGTACTTCGAAGGTGACTATAGTGATATTCAGCAATGAGGTATATAGCACTTTTTCTAGGATGAGTTCATTAACTTAATTGTCAGCCCTCATAAGCTTCTTACAAGATGACATCAGATGCTTGGCCGAAGTTCGGCTATACAGTGTGTACCATACTCTTGAGCGGGCACTCAGGGATCCTCACCAAAAAAGGAAATGGCGCTCAATGGGCATTATAGGTCCTTGGAGAAGGTGAGACATCCCTTAGGGATCCCCATCTGTGTCAATTTAAAGGCTCACAAATCATCCCATTAGTAATACAGCCTTGCCTGTGGTTTGGGATCAAATCTTGCACATACAATGTAATTTGTGTGTCTTTCTTCTTCCTCGGCCGGTCTCTATTTTTCTGCTCTCCTTTCTCCCCGGAGCTCCTCAAGGACCATTAGCTGTGTGTCAGTGATCTCATCAGCTAGTTCCGTGGATACACCAGAATGTCACCATTGGACCAAGTGACCTGGACACCAGCATTTAGAGAAGCCAGGCATTCTCTCACCTCCTCCGCCTCACTCTGGGCCCTCAATGGCCCCTAATTTCTTCCCATATTCCTCTGACTTCTTTAACACAGGAGTCAGAATCACAAGAAACACTTTTCGTCTTCTCGTCTCCATCTTCCCACATCCCCCAGGCCCTTAGAACAGAGCCAGGCACACAGAATGAGCTCGATTAATGTTTGTTGGATGTATGTATTGAAACTGAGGCAACAGTTCTGGCAACAACACACAGAGAGATGAAGAGTTTGTGGGAAACATTTATGTGGAATGTGACCGGGAGCAGAGGGAGGACTGGACGTGTGCCCTATAGCAAACAGTCACTTTGTGCATGAACTTAGAAGTCAGACACACCTGCCCTCATTGCGTCCTAGCTGTGTGATCTTAGGAAAGTCAGTTTTTCTCTCTGACCCTCAAATCTGTCATCTATGCAATGGGGATAATGATGTCTGTCTTAACAAGCTACGATCCATATTTTATTAGATATTATATCTAAAGGCTCCTGACACATAGTAAGTGCTCAGAAAGTGGTATCTGCTGCTAGTGCTCTTTACTAAATCATCATCAAAATTCTAGGCATTGAGGGTGACTGTTCCTCATCCTCTAATGTCCAGCGCTACAACCTTTTACCACCAGCCAACAACCCCACTGAAGAGAGCCTGCACACCACTGCTGGGGGACAGAGGTTTAAGGAGACATCCCCCTGGCCTCCATCCTCTGGAAGGCTGGATTCGTCTGCCATCAAAGATTTCTGCCCTTTTAAGCATTCCAGAATTCTGCGGTCCTTCAGTGGTGGCCCATATCGTGGAATCCATTCATGATCACTGTTATTAGGATCTGCTTTAGAAACAGTTAACTGGACGGCTCAAATTTCCTGTTGGTCTGCAGTGCTATTTTGCAGTCCCCAGTACCTTCGATGAAGCATCAAGTAGATCTAAACACACGGCTACGAATTAGAGTGAGTTGCACAGTTGTTAATTCCAAGTTATTTGGGGAAAAAACAGCCGTAATTAGCATACAATACCCGTCCTTCGTGTTTTAAGAATATTTGTTAGGTAAAGCATAGGAGGTGAAATATTGGGTTGTCGGAAAAGTCATGAAATATTTTGTCTATATTTTTCAAAGGTCATTTATTTATATAAAGAACAAAGATCAATCAATGATATATTGCCCGTTTTGTTCGATAATCTTTTGCCATCTTTCAGTGAGCTTCATAATTCCTTGTTCATAGAAGGACCAGTCTTCATTTGCAAAAAAACTGAACAAGGTGCTGAATTACAGCCTCATCTGAATTGAACGTTATACCATGCAAGGAGTTTTGAAGATAGCGAAACAAGTGGAAGTCTGATGACACAAGGTCAGGTGAGTATGGTGGGTGTGGCAACACATCCCATTCAAGCTCCAATAATTTTTGACAGGTGATCAAACTTGTGTGTGGTCTGGCATTGTCGCGATGGAACACAACTCTTTTACAATTAACAAGCTCTGGATGTTTCTGGATGATGGATTCATTCAAACTGTCCAACTGCCAACAGTACACATTCGAATCGATTGTTTGCTTCCTTGGTAGAAGCTCGAGAAACACAGCACCTTTAAAATCCCACCACACTGAGAGCATAAACTTCTTCTGATGAACATCTGCTTTTGATGTCGTTTGAGGGGAATCATCACATTGGGACCAAGACCGTTTGCACACCACATTGTTGTAAACAATCCACTTCTCATCACCAGTTATCAGTTGCTTCAAAACAGGATCGTTTTTCTCACGTTTAATGAGCATATTGCAGATGTTTGTTACGTGTCGTCAAATGAACTGCTTTGAGTTCAGGTGGAACCCAAATATTGAGCTTGCTTATGTATCCCAGCTTCTTCAGGTGGTCGTGAACACTTCAATGATGGATATTCAATGTTTCTGCAATCTCTTGTGTCGTATAACATGGGTTTGACTTGATCAATGCCTTTATTTTGTCATCATCAACCTCGGTGGGCCTCCCTGACCGAGGAGCGTCATTGAGATAAAAATCACCAGCATGTAATTTCGTGAACCATTGTTGGCACTGATGTTCTTGTAGAGCATTGTCACTGTAAACTTTAGGCAACTTTTCACAAGCTTGATGCGCGTTCCTCCCTTTATGGAAGTAAAACAGTAAAACATGGCAAAAATGCACAGTCTGGTCTTCCATCTTCAACTTGCTGTAAAATCTCCAAAACTGAACCAAATTGCTCCATTTTTTTTTAGAATGAAGCTAGAACTGTCAGCTGTCAAACGACATAGCAATAACATAGAGGTGAATGACTCTAGTACTTCCAAAAACGAACTAGTGCCATCTGTCGCAAACATGCGTCATGACTTTTCCAACAACCCAATAGTTTGTTCAAAACAGTTCCTATAAAATCAAGGCTTGGTTTATAGTCATGTGCACTTGGACCTGGGCCAGCCTGGTGGGAGATGGCGATGGAGTAAGTCCTCTGTGAAGAAGCGCTCGTCAGGCCCCTGGGAAGGCTCTGTCTTAGACATGGAGAAGGGCTCTCCTCTGGGTCAGACTCAGGTGAAGAGCAGAGCTGGGAGAAGATCACCAGGTTCAGCCCCACCTGGGTCATGAGCTAATGGCTCACTAGGGTCCTGCAGCCCTGATGGCCTGTTGTCACGCTTGTGGACAAGATGGGCACGTGGGGCTCCAGGGCGGGGCCGTAGTGCTGGCTAGTGGTAGGGACTGCACATCAGTTTGGTGGGGCCTCTGAACATTTGTTTATTCTTCCAGAACCGAGCACAGCAGTAACTGTCTGGTGAAGAATTTGGGACTTTTTCTGTCCTGCAGAGAGTGACTAACAGGGGCCTGTGTGCATCTGGGCACAAAAGTGTCAGAAGGTGTTGGGAGGGCCTTCATTTGCTTGGCGGGCAGCTCACGCCACTGGGCTGTGAGGCCAGGACGCTCCTCTATGGAGAAATGGACACTCCGGGAAAGAGCTGAGCACTGAAGTGCAGCCTTGTCCTGGCAGCCAAGTGCGCCCCTTGCTCCCTGGCCAGGGCTGCAGCTCTGACAGTAATGTGACATGATGAGTAAGAGATGAGCAAGGGCTTGGCTGGGCTTTCAGAATGCGCTGTAACCCCGAGACAAAGCACCCAGAAGTCTGCACACAGCGTGAAGGGCTGATTTCCAGGACCTGAAAGTGCAGGGCATCTGTGTCCAAGTGAAAGGCTGAGCCATTCTGAAGGTCCCTTTGGATGTGTGGGTTCTTTTACCACTTATCGTGGACCCCTTTCCAGTTGAAAAAAAAAACCTGAGCTGCCTACTTTGTTGATATTTATTCCATGAGGTGCGTCCAAAGATTTTATTTTAAACTACTTCTGAGACTTTTAAAAAGTCTGCTTTAATACCTCATTAAATCTCTGTTTTCCAATGGAGTATTAGAGTTAGTGTGGATTGACTCTCGGCCAACTGGCGACAAAAAGGAAACAGGCCGCAGACCACGCGTATGAGTTGTCTCAGGCCGGCTAACAAACTGCCGCGGGCTTAGACAACAGGCATTTATTTCCTCATGGTTTGGAGCCTGGAAGTCCCAGATTAAGGTGTTGGCAGGTTTGGTTCCTCCTGAGGCTTCTCTCCTTGGTGTGTTGATGGCCATTTTCTCCCTGTGTGTTCACATGGTCGTCCTCCGTGTGTGTCTGTGTCCTAATCTCCTCTTCTTGTAAGGACACCAGTCATAGTGGGTTAAGGCCCAGCCACATGACCTCACTTTAATTTAATTGCCTCTTTAAGAGCTCTGTCTCCAAATGCCACCTCCACCGTGACTTCTGCCTTAGAAGGATATCTGGCACTAGACACAAGCTGCCATCCAGAATCCAGGCACATCACACTGGTGTCTCAGCGGCCCAGCCATGCAGGCAGCACAGAGCTTTCTCATTAGGATGTGGATGGGGCAGTGGTTCAGTTAACACTGCACTGGGACTTCCTGGCAGGAGGGCTCCCCTTCTCATTCTCCTCTCCACTGGCTTCCAATAAAGACTGTCTCAGTTACAGGGTGAATTCATTTCATGATGAGTCTCAGTACCATGGTTGAAATACAGCCATTAGTGAGCCTATGATAGCCCTTCTCTGTATTGCCAAGTGTTGAGCCTCTGAAAGTAGGTGGTAAACAAGGATCAGGAGAAGATAAAGTGCAGGCTGTTTAGGGGGAACTCCATTTGGTGCAAATGATTTACTAAGCATCCTATTTGGGTGAAGTCATGAGCTGAAAACAGCAGGAGCCTCTCAAGGTACACTGGTTGGACGCAAATAAAGAGTGTTTGCCATTAAAATGCTAATATCTTCTATTCTGAAGGGAAGAGCCTCCTGGTGGATAAAGGTGGGGCTTGTCCTGGCTCCTGTTGGGATCAATGGCCAGATAGGAGCAGACTTCTCCTCAGGAGAACAAGCACGGATGCTCAGGGAGGCAGGTGTCATGGACAACCACTGTCAGCCATGATCATTTGTTTTTTTTTGTTTTGTTTCGTTTTTTATTTTTAATGAATATGTTGAACAATCTTTTTTTTTTTTTTAAGAAATTTTATAGGGGAACATTTTCCAGGACCCATCCATCAGCTTCAAGTCAAGTAGCTGTCTTCAATCTAGTTGTAGTGGGCACAGCAGCTCCTTGGCCCATGTGGGAATCGAACGGGCAACCTTGGTGTTATGAGCCTGCCCTCTAATCACCTGAGCTAACTGGCCACCCGAAGCACGATCGTTTGTTAACGGAGCAAGGATGGACTGGGCAAATGGTGCCTGTTATGCCGGCGAGTCCAGGAAGGTCTAATTAATATGCTGTGAAATAAAAACACACCTCTTATTTACATGATGGAGCACAGACACGTTCTGAAAGCAACTGTAGATGGGACCAGTCCACAAATGAGCAGTTTTAGTCTTTGCTGTTATCAAATGTGAGACAGTCTTTGGCCACAAATTTTCCTTTTTGTTGTCCTAGACCAAGCCTGCCAGGGACTCCGACTCACCCAGGCCCACCCACAAGCAGCCCGATGTGTCCCCACTGTCCTGCCCACTCGCCTTCCTGTGCTGGGCGCTGGCCCTTCACTCTCTCAGTGCCCTCTGCTTGCCCCCTCCTGCCCTCTGTTTCAGGTGTCCTGTGGGCACTCCACATGAGTGGCCTGCTCGGAACGTTGTTCCCAGCGCGACGGCCCGGGAGCCCTCAGCCGAGCGGGGCCTGAAAGTTGGAAAGGATATACTCATCTCCCCATGCTCTTGCCATCTCTGCTTTTAAAAACCACACCAGTCCAACCAAGCGCCACAAAACGTTATCTTACGAGAAAGATGCCCAAATGACAATGTTGGGTTCAGAACACCCCAAGATGGTCCACTGTGGTATGAGGATTATTTTGAGCCAAAAGCAACTGAGACCCTGTGGGCTGAGAGCAACTTCTGCCCATGATAACCACCTAGAGTTTATTTAAACTAGGGGCCTTGCTCATAAGAAGAGGTTATCAGAGATAACATTTTATAACCTATTTGTAGGGCAGGGCAAACTACTAATTACTGATCATCTGCTTTTCTTATCATCCTGCAATGACCCTCTGAAGCCCCAGGTGCCTTGTCCCATCCTTAGCACAGAATGTCATAAATACATCATTTTTCCTTTCTGTCTCTGAACCTCTCATGTATGTGGGGGCTCTGACTTTGTCATGTATGTGGGGTTCCCATGTGTACATATGTAATTAAAGTTGGTTATTTTCTCTTGTTAATTTGTCTCATGTAGATTTAATTATTAGACCAGCTGGAAAGAAATAAAAAAACGAAGAGGAAAATTTCTTCCCACTCCTCACTCCCCTACAACAACACTCCAACTTTAGTCTTCCTCTCGAATGATGCAGGGTGTTCTTTTAGAGTTAAAAACTTCTTTCTCAGCCATTTCCTCTCTCATTTTGCAGCATCTTTTGCCTTCCAGAAAACCAATAGAAAACCACAAATCGTGTTTGTCCTAACATCTAGCCACAGTCTACTGTTGTGTGTTTTTAGGCATGCCCTGTTTGCTTGGTTATAATGAAAGAAAAAGAGGGATCTACAGTGAAGGTGATTAGGGTGGGATGAAATGGGAGCATGCTTTGTCATGTTACTTCTTTAGGAAAGTGAGATTAGCATTTAATAAGACTTTAAACTAGAACACACACCCATTTCCAATTTGGTAATTTAGAATAGTATTCCAGTAAAGGGCTGCAGTGTGCAGGACCCTCATGCAGGACTAGTGTCAATGTGGCTTTGAGGGACAGCTGAGATGGCCCATGTGTCTGGGTATAAGGGTCCCTCCCTTTGCCTAGGGATCCTGGTTAGAGCACAGAGTGCTTCCTTCATGTCCACTATCTCCTCCCACCTTCTCTTCTCGTCTCCGACTTAGAAAATCCCAACAAACCAAAATGTGGCTGTTTGGTGAGCTGCCTTCACTCTAAGCTTTCTAATCAGAAAACAACATCCGACAGATGCGGTCCCAGAAGCCTTCTCCCCTGAGTCCCGTCTCCCCCACTGATTTCACTGCCCACTGGCCATTCTCCACAAGCATCATCCACAGACCAGGGCAGCCTTCTCCTCTGAAGGCCAAGCTCCTGGGACACAGGGTCTTTCTCATGCTCTCTCCTACACTACCCCACCCCACCCCTGTCTGTAGGGCAGAGACCCACAGTTGGCCATTAAAATGCCATTGAAACCACCATGACTTGGATGGCACCAGCTATCTACAAAACGGATAGATTTGGATTACAAGGCGTGTGTCATTCAATGTAGGTCAACCTAACTTGGCTGAAAATCTCTTCCAAGAGTCTCCGGTTTAATGTCCAAGCTCCTCCTGTGACCAGATCCTGTGGAGGCTCTATCCTCCTGCTGGTTCATTTTCCTGCCATCTCCTTTGTACCATATAAGAGGCATTCTGCTTCCATTTCTCTGTCCTCAAGAAGGCAAGTAGCTTTCTCTTTGGGTCCTTGCCCTTGGGGATACAGGTCCCAATTTCTTCCCATAGATCTCTGACCTTGGCTTAGTGTTGTCTGTCGATCTGCCCATCAGAGTCCTAGGAGCACTTCTATTGGAGGCATTCAGCATCCTTGTCAGAAATCCCGAATGGTTCCTGCATTCCTGCTCAGCTCCTCACACCTCTTCTCTGCTGGCACCTGCTCCCTAACTCAGAGAATTCCACCTGGGCAGGGCCCCACCTTGTGGCCACTCTCCGACCGCTTTAGCCTTAAGCATTGCTGCTCTTATGGAGAGGGGTGACCTGCCTCTGCAGCGCTGGCGGGAACTCCATCAGCTCACAGACCCCCTCCAGGAGCGGGAACACCACTACTGGGCAGGGAAGGCCACTGAACTATTGTACAGCGCCAAGGCTAAGACAGGCTTCCTTTACTGAGACTTTGTGTAACAACAATGCTGTATTGATAACCACAGCTGATGTTTATGGGGCCCATGAGTTTAAAAAGTGATGGAGCAGGATTTGAACTCAAGAAGTTGGACTCCACTGTCAGTATTCATAACCACTGGAAGCCATGTCCCACCTTCTTGAAGAGCTCTAATTTTGCTCTCTAAAGCAATTAAAAAACAGTAAAAGTTTGGCCTCCCTTGTACATGATCCTGCCAAAAACATTTGAAGACACCGAAGGGATATCCTTCTCCCAGCCTTTTCTCTTCAAGTTAAACATTTTAAATTCTCCCTACATCTGTGCTATACGATATGGTAACCACTAGTCACATGTGGCTTTTTATGATTAAAATAAATCTACGAATTCAGATTCTCAGTCAAACTAGTCATATGTGCCCTGGAGGGTACCTGGCACTTGTTACATGCTAAATAAATATTAGCTGTGACCATTATCATCTTTGTGATACAGATTGCCGAAATACTATGACCTATTTTGTACACGTGTTACTAAATGGTATATGACGAGTAAGGGAGGTTCAGAATCACTTTTACTAGTCAGTCTTAACTTTTCCTAGACCTGGATACCTCTAGGAGCTGATTCCTGGCACCCTTGGGTTCCCAGACTGCTGTTTATTCCCCTCACATCTCCACCAGGTCTAGATGTCACTTCATGACTTCACCATCATTCACCAAGGCCCCCGGTGTTCCTTCCAGTCTCTGCCCTGCCCATTCCTACCTTATTCCGGACCCTCACCACTTTGTGTGTGGATTACAGCAACCCTTCTGAAAGCCTTCGAGACACTCCAGCCTTCACTGTGACCTGCGCTGGAATCCTGCACTATTTATCATCGTGTCACATAATTTATGACTCACTCATGCCTGTGTCAGCCCTTCCAGAAGTCACTGATAAAGGGCAATTCAAATGAATCCATTTCCCCGACTCTGAAGTCTCATAGGCAACAGCCAATGCAAAGGGTCGTAAAAAAAAGTAAAGATACAGCTGGAAGTCAGATGTCAGCTTTGGAAATGAAAATCAATGCATTGCAGAAGGGAGGTTCACCTAGAGAAAAACAGGCAGGGGAAGCCCGAGCGGGCCAATACTAAGAAATCTCTGCAATGCAGAAGGTACCAGAGGATTCCACAGGGTCACACAACTAAAAGATAGATTGGAGGCCAGAAGGAAGAGGCTGAAGGAAAAGCAAGAAAGGCACTGGTAAGTTTAGTCACTTCGTGTTGTGCCATCAGCCCAGGGTGCCGTCACCATCCTCTGAGGACTTCAAAGGCCACTTGATAATTTTGGTATGGTGCTGACCTTGTGCTTCAGCAGGGGCAGTGTCCCTACTGTTCAAGTTGGCAGAGAGAAGCAGCCACCAGGCAAGAGAAATAACGAACAGGAGCAGGCAACCAGGCCCCACCAAGATGGCATATGGGACCGGGGCATTTCATTTGGAAAGCAGTGGTCACCATTACGGACAGGAAAGGAGGGTGGAAAACATGTGGGATCTAAGAAAGATCTGACTCTGCTTTCATGCATCTTCGGAAAGAGCAATAAAGCTTCTATGATGAAGTCATAGGAAACAGACTCTCAGGGGTGGAAGGGATCTTAGGAGCATCGAAGCCACTCCACATCCATCTCTTGAATAAAATCAACTCGAATTTCCCCCATCTTTAATTTTATAGCTAGTCTCCCACTCACTATTGGGTTGTCGGAAAAGTCATGAAGAATTCTTGCAACGAAAAACATAGGAAAAATACGTCATGATTTTGCCAACAACCCAATATTTTAGGAAGTTAATGATTTGAACTTTTTCCAATTTTTAACTTTGCAATAAAATTCCTCAGGCAATGGTAGAAGGAACCTGAGAAGTGCACACGTAGGGTGTTGTTCACGGTAAATTATTCTGCTGTCGGCACTGTGTTGCTGGAGAGAAGACCCCATCTTCCCTAGGAAGCGACCACACTTCCCCATTTCACACCCTACATGGAAGTGGCATCACTTATCAGTAGATCTCCCATGAGCAAGAGGAGTAGAGTTTTGAGCAATTTGCCAAGCCTCCCTCTGCTGGGCTGTCATGTCATTGCCTCTCACCTTCACAAGACCCTGCACGAGGCAGGTGTCATCCCCATTTGGCCCTGATAGTTGTTACACAGTATATCCTTCAAGAGTGAAACCTGACACAATTGGTTGCCTGTTTCCCTCCCAAAGAGCCTTCTCTTTGGCCTCGGCTTGGAATGGCATCTATCACAGTTAGCAAGGCGGGGCCAGCACAGGCTCCAGAATGTGCAATGAACTTTGTGGGAGTTACCAGCTTCTCCGAGGACTCTGGAGAGTGAAGGAAATGCCATCTGAACAGTAGGCATTATGGTCTGAAAGCTTCATGCTGCCGTAGATCACCAGAGTGAAATAGTTAAACTTATCTGTATCACTGACCATGCCTCACCCCAAACTCTGGCATACCTCTCCATACATAAACAACTTGATAGATTTATTTATATGTTCTTATCTCTGAGAAGTCAGGATGGCCTGAGAACTCCTTTATAAAATTTATGGGAAGGCCCATTTCCCTGCAAGCTGGCTGTGCCCTTCCTGAAGCCAGGGTGACCTTTCCAACTCACTGGTAGAAGCACAAGGACGGGAAGATGGTTCCTTGGAGTAGGATGAGTTGAGGGGTGTCAAAAAGTATGCATGACCAAAATGAACTGAAACAAATCCACATATAAGAACCAAGGTGTGGGGTGGGAGGTCTTACACATTAATGGGGATTTAAAAAACCAGAACAACCCTTGTTACTCAATTTGTCCTAAGAGACTGAGTGAAAATGGGCATAGCTTACACACCTACATGACGCAGTCATGGTTGGGAATGTAGTTTGCCCTGCAACTCACCATGTGCTGCCAGCCTGGGGATGTGAAAGGCAGCATGGCAGCCCTGAGAAATGGGTGGGGTTTGGAGGTACTAAAGGAATGGTAAAAAGTGGCCAAATAGGCAATTTGGTCTACTCACGATGGGCTAGCCCTGCACTTGACCATGGGGGTCACTGAAAAATGTGTCACCTGGCTGATCTACTATTCTGTTCTACTCTGGTTTCTTCCCACTTTGCCCATGTAAGAGCCTCTCCAAATGCTAGGTCCCAGCAATCACAGTTTTGAGGATCTGTTCTCAGAGAGCTCTAAGCCATTGTAGGAGGGCTGGGTGAGGGCCTTTTATTCCTCCTGTAACAGTTCTGTGCCAGAAAACTGTTCTCCTGTCGGAGAGCTCCACCCAATTGTTCAGGGTGGGATTCTTGTTCTTTAAAATATTACATTAAATATTAGATCTGTAGAAGTGAATATTTACAATGTGTATAAGGCAAAAATAATAGAATGCTCAACAATCAGCTTAAGAGCTAAAGTATTTCCAGTAACTCAGGTGTTCCCTGTGTGTCCTTCCCTCCAATAAACTACTGTTGTTTGTTCTGGGATTATCATCCTTATATATTTCTTTATAGTACCTATAAAAATGTGTGTATATATGCAATATATACACATACATGTATATTTCCTAATCAATATGTAGTTTAGTTTTGCATGCTTTAAACTTCGTATCAATGGAATTACACTGACTGTATTCTTCTGTGATTTGCCTTTCTCTCTCTCTCCTTCTCTCTCCTCTTCCCTTCCCTTCCCTTTCCTCCCCCTCCCCCTTCCCCTCCCCCTCCCTCTCTTTCTCCCTCTCTGCCTAACACTGTCCCAGAGACTCATTCTTGGAGACACCTACTACTGAGTTTCATTCATTTTCACTGCTATATACTATCCCATTGTGTGTGTATACCACAGATTACTTCCATGCTTTTGTTGGGGCATTTGGGTTGTTTTTGGTGTTTTGTTATTACAAATCTTGCTGCTGCTATGAACTATTTTTTGGATAGTTTCTTTACTCAAGTGCAAAAGTTTCTCTAGAATCTAAGTCTAGGCATGAATTGCTAGGTCATAGGTAAGTATGCACAGATGATGTCAAAATATTTTTAAGAGGAATAGTGCCACTTTATCCTTCTGCCAACAGTGAATACGAGTTCTAGATGCTACAAGTCTTCATCTCCCCTGAGCCTGTTGATTTGTTAATTCTTGCCAGTCTGGTAGGCACAAAAGGCATCTTCCATTGGTTTTCATGTGAAGTTCCTAGATTACTAAATGAGGTTGAGCATTTCACATTTATTGCCCAATGTGCTTTTCTCTTCCATAGCATGCAGGTTAAACTCTTTGTCCTTTTCTATTGTATTATTTGATAATATGTAAGATATTTAAATACTTTTTAATTCGATTTAAAAACTAGCTACCCAGGGCCGGCCGAGTGGCGCGATGGTTAAGAACTCGCTTGGGACGCCAGAGGGCCCCGGTTCGGATCCCACATATGAGGGCCAGTGACACTGCCCTCTACAGCTAAGATGCTGAACAACGGCTCAACCTGGAGCTGGCCTGCTGTGAGTCGCCGGCGACGGCGTGGGCTGCAGTCCCTGTGGCAGTGGGTTGCCATGGGCTACCGTGTGTAGCCAGCAGCCAGCGTGAGCGGCCAGCAGCTGCAGTGAGCGGCCGTCCAGAAGCCGGCGACTGATCTGCCTCACCTGGGAAGAGCGCAATGATGGTGCCAACTTGGGCCAGTGAAGCAACATCCTCCACAAGTAGGCTGAAGAACAAAACGACAGCAGCTTGTCTGTCCCCCTTCCCCCAATTCCCCAGCACTGTTCCCATCCCCCCAATTCACCAATAAAAATCTTTAAAAAAAAACCCAAAAAACTAGCTACCCAGAAAAAAAAATCCATCTTAAAATTCATATTCTCAAGGGATGCCAAATAACCAAAACAAATTTGAAAAAGAAGGACAAAATCAGGGGTCTCTACTTCCTCATTTAGAACCCAGAAATAAACTGTCACATATACGGCCAAATGATTTTGACAAGAATGCTTAGGCCGTTCCATGACAGTCTCTTCAACAAATGGTGGTGGGAGACCAGATGCAAAAATAATGAATTGTGATCCTTATCTTACACAAAAATTATACAAAAATTAACTCAAAATAGATCAAAGACTTAAACATAAGGCCTAAAAACTATACAACTCTTAAAACATAATGAAAAAGCTGCATGACATTGTATTTGGCAATGATTTCTTGGATATGACACCCGAAGCATGGGAAACAAAAGCAAAAATAGATAAATTGAACTACATCAAAATTAAAAACTTCCATGCCTCAAAGGACATAATTAACAAAGTGAAAAGGCAACCTAAGGAATGAGAGAATAATTGCAAACCATCTATCTGATAATGGGTTAATGTCCAGAAAAAAAAAAAAATATATATATATCCTACAACTCAACAACATCAACAACAACAAAAAACAAATAACCTGATTAAAAAGTGGACAAAGAACTTGAATAGGCATTTCTTTAAAGATGACATTCAGATAGCCAACAAGCATATGAAAAGATGTTCAACATCACTAATCATTGGGGAAATGCAAGTCAAAACCACAATGAGGTATCACCTCACACTCTTTAGGATGGCTACCATATAAAAAATCAACCAACCAACCAACCAACCAAACAGAAAATAGCAAGAGTGGATGAGGACATGAGAAAATAGAACCCTGTGCCCGATTGGTGGGAATATAAAATGGTGCAGCTATGGAAAACAGTAAGGAACTTCCTTAAAAAATTAAAAATAGAATTATCATATGATCCAGCAACTCCACATATATATCCAAAAGAACTGAAAGCAGGGTCTCACACCCAAGTATTAATATTTGCACATAGCAGCATTATTCATAATACTAAGCAGAGGAAGCAACCGAAGTGTCCATCAATGAATGAATGGATAAACAAACTGTGGTCCATTCATACAAGGGAATATTATTCAGCCTTAAAAAGGAAGGAAATTCTATCATATGACACAACATGGATGAATCTTTAGGACATAACATTAATTATGCAGAATACTAAGTGGCATAGTAAGTGACTGCTAAGGGAAATAATTCAGTCACAAAAAGACAAACACTGTACGATTCAACTGGTATGAGGTGCCAAGAGTGATCAAATACATAGAACAGAAAGTAGAACGGTGGTTACGAGGGGGTGAGGCAAGAAGGGAGATGGGAGTTAGTCTTTAGTAGGGACACAGTTTGAATTTGGGAAGATGATAAAGTTCTGGACACGATGGTGGTGGTGGGTGCACAACAGTCCTTTTATTTTGGACAGACATATTGAAATATTTGTGCATTAAATGATAAAATGTCTGGGATTGGTTCCTAATTAATACAGGAGCAAGTGGGGGCTGGGATAGAGATGAAACACAGTTAGCCATGAGTTGATAACTGTTGAAGTTGGACAAATGGGTAAATGTAGAGGTTCGCTGTACTATTCTGTATTCTTTGTAAATGTTTGAAGTTTTCAAAATAAAAAGTTAAAATTTTTCTTCTGTACCAAAATACCTCGCTTTGGGCCACAGGCATCAGGGAAGCTAGAACTTACATTTAAATCGTTTGTGTGGTTGGAAGTGAGGAGCTATGTTAAAGGAGCTCAGGTGCTAAAAGCTATGGCATGATATATTACTTAGAAACCACATAGCAAGATCCTGCAGTCACTAAAAATGATGGTTTTAAAGACTGTAAGTACCACCAAAACAACTGCTCAAAGAAAAAAAGCAGCATACAAGATTTTATATATTTATCCTCTCAGCTATATTAACATATGCAAATGAAGATGTATAAGGAAACACATTAAAGTGATCATGATGGCTGTATTTGAATTATAACTGATTTTTCCCCTTATACTTGGCTGAAGCGAAAATTCATAAATTCAAGGGACTCTAAAAATACAGCACGGAAGGATGTGTATTTCTAACAGGTCCCTGAGGGGTGCAGAGGTTGCTGCTCCAGGGGCCACACTTTGAGAACCACAAGCCTTCAATCAAGGCCCACTCCCTGGAGCAAACAGCCCAAAACCCAGAAGTGAGCAAGGTGCATTTTATAAGGTTTGCATACTAAATTATAATCTAAATCAGAATTAAAATTCTTGCTAGAAATTTCTGTTCTCCTTTAAAACTCTTCCAAGTCTCTTTAATATTCTTTTAAAATTCTTTGTCCCTTAAGCACTCATGCGCCTCACTCTCCGTAGACTTGCAACCTTCCTGAACTCCTAGTCCCCAGCCTCAGTTTCTCCTCTGTGCCCCTTGATATCTCTCTGTCAGACAGCAGGGGGCCCCCTGTGCAGTGAGCATGATCAATCATCTGAGTTATTGTACATAGCAACTCTTGTCTTTCACCAGCAATCGTGTGTGTGTGTGTGTGTGTGTGTGTGTGTGTGTGTGTGATTCCATCAGCAAAGTAACCAAACGCAAAGTTCCATGACCACGGGCACACCTGCTCCAAATACGAAGTGTGGCAACCTGGAAATGTCAGCAGCCTGCTCTTGTTCCAAGGCCAAACCTATTTAGTCAAACAGCGGTTTGCCTGATAAAACCTCAGCTCTATCTAACAAACTAAATGTTAGGACACAAACAGCCCTGTTTCTCTAATGTAGACTTAGTTCTGGTAACCCCCAGGTAGGGGATGCGTGACGGGAGGGAGGAGAAGGTGGGGACCAGAGCCTGTGCCTTGGCACAGCCGAGAGTCTTACCACCTGCCCTGAGGCCATAACCAGAGCCTCATGCTGGAGCCAGAACCTGAAGCTGCTGTGCGTTACAGCTTACCCACAGGAGACGGGCCGGTGGGATGGGCACGAGAGGCTTCATTTGGTACACTCAGGTCCTGATGCTGCCAAAACCAAATGCCAGAGGACCTCCCGAGGACCAAGAAGGGGAATAATGAGGATAGCTGACTGGCAAGGAGGTGGAGCTGTTTCCTTCTCCTGCAAGAAAAGCCAGCCCCTAAAGCTGTCACAGCAAGCACCACCACCTTTCCTGAGCACCACCTTGCCAGGCACTGGGCCAGGGCTCTTGTATGGACTCTTTATTAATGCATTTACTCTAAAATTATTTCATATAGCCACCCCATTTCACAGGTGAGAAAACCAAGGCTCAGAAGAATAAATACTGTGCCCAGATGGACATCAAGTCAGTGCCACAGCACATCTGTCCCCGCGCCCTCCCATTACAGAATTGAGGTTATGTTTTAGTCATTACTTGACCCTCCAGTACTTAACACAGAGCTTGGCACACAGTAAATGCTAAGTGAAAATGCCAAGAGCCTCCTCTTTACCTAGCCAGGTAACAGTCCTGGAGGGACTGAGAGGCTGGAGACATGCAAATCTTGTGAGGACAAGGGGCACAGATTTCTTGCCTGCAAACCCAGATTTGAGTCTCCGACTTGCTGGCTAGATGACCCTAGTTAAATCCTTTCATTTTTCTCAGTTTCCTTATCCCCTTCGTCCTTGAGGGGAGTTGCAACAGTGTCCTCAAACAATCATACCTTACTCCTGCCAGCAGGATCATCATGGGGATTCCAGGCCTGCCACACCCCCTTTTTGGGCCCAAAAGAGGGTGTGTGTGTGTGTGGGGGGGGGAGGGGACAGCCTGGATGGTCTACCAGGAGCAGACCCTGTTTGGCACTGCGTTAGCCAAAATTGTACTTAATAAAATTTTCATTTTTAAGAGAAAAAGAATTTCGGTCCACAAACCTTTCCATTTTTCTTAGTTTGGCCTCAAGAAAAAAAAAAAAAAAAAGGAAAGTTGCCCGTATTGGTGTTTTGATTTTTAACTTCGTCCCTCTAATGGACACCGTGCTGTGTGTACTTGGGGGCTGCAATCGAGGAAGGCAAGCACAGAGCAAGCAGATACTCAAGGGTCTGGTTCTTGCTCTTGGTTAACTACAGAGGGGGAGAGGGCAGGGAGGAAGGAATGAGGGACTACCGTTGGGGGCTTCTCCTGTGAGCCACGTGCTCACTCACAAAATGACTCATCTTTCATCTAATCCTCATATGAGTTCAGATTATTTGTTTTCCCATCTCAATAGGTGAAAAAGACGAGGCTCTAAAGGTTAAGTGGATTGCCCATAGTACTCAGATGATGAATTTCATGATCCAAGCCCCGACTTTAACCCTCAGCCTAGGCCAGGTAGTCTTCACCATCCAAAACCTAAAACGAAGGACACCGGAATCAAAGACTGGAACCTCGGCCCAGTGGGCTCTCTGGATGCTGAGTGGGACTCAGGGAGCCCCAGTGACTTGTCCCTTAATTCCAGGTGGTGGTCACTGAATTCATATCTGAATTCCAAAGGAAAACTCCACTCCTTTGGGCTAAACTGGTAGACTTTTTTTTCTTTAAGTGAGAATATACTAACAAAGAACAGAAAGTTGGATTTTCGCTTTTGAGTCCCTAAGGCAGCCTTTCACAAAGTGTGGAATCACCGGGCGTTTGGCTATTCAGAGCCCAGGGCCCACTCTGGGCAGAAGGAATCCGAAAGTCCAGACACAGAGCCCTGGAACCAGCATGGTAACCAGCTCCCTGGGCAATTCTCTGACACAGGGAGCTCAGAACTGCTGGGACACAGTAACCAGTATGAGAGAGCCTCACGAACAGAACAGAGAGTATTTAATTACTGTGCAACTACCTGCCAGGGGGTGGGTGCCTCCAAAAGATGTAAAGAACTGTTATTCTTTCACAGAGTTAAACACTGTCTGCCTCCCTCTCCCCCTCCCATCCTACTTACCTACACTATCCATTTCCCTAGCAACCTTTTTTTTCTGGGAATAGCTGAAAATAATGCAATGCAATCAGTGTCAAAATTAACCCCCAACAAAAGAGGCCTGAATTAACATGACTTAGCTGTATGGAAGCTGTGATTTCGCTGGGTAAGGGCGCTAGGATCAAAACAAAGAAGTCACTGAATATAGCAGCCTGACTAATAGAGACACAACCACCAGAGAACAAAAATAGCCCAACTCTGCCTAGACAAGGGAGTCAGCATAAATCAGGAAATAGCTTCTTCACGTGGCCCCAACCTGCCCCGGAGGAGCCAGTGCCCCCAGGCCTGCACCTGGAGAAAGCGTCTGAAACTGTAGGCAGCTCAGTTGCATGCGCAACAGCTCAGACTGAGTAAAAACCCTCTTTCCTTCGCTCCTATTACTGTTGGTTTTAATTAGCTAATGGGGAGTGGGGAGCTATTTACTCAGTTCTAAACTGCAGTGATGCGCGCTTGTTTAAGGCTCACGCAGAATGCTGGAGGAAGAATTAGGATGTATGGAATGAGGTCTTTCACAGTGACGACTAACACAACAGAAGGAATCAGAATCTTCCAGGGTGAAGGGCTCTGAGAGGTCATCCGTCCTACAGCAAATGCTGGAATTCTCCTTTTTCAGTGTGAAGGTCTGAAGGCAGCTATCAGGTTCTCCTAAAATCTCACTTTGTCTAGGATAAATGTTCTCAGTTCTGTCTACCATTCTTCATATGAAATGACTTTTAGTGCCCCTTCTCCTCTTTGATTCCACACACTTCTTTGGACACAAGAATTTATCAAAACCCTTCTAAGAGAGGAGCTCAGAACAGGGCACGTTATGTCACGTGGTCCCCTCAGGGCAGAAGGCAGCACGACTCTTACCTTTACCAGGGTGGGCTTCAATGAACCCAGACAGGGCAGACGCTAGCTTCACATGGAGCTGCATGGCACTGTCGGCTTGCCTGGATCTGGAAACTAACTAAAACCCAGACTTGTCCCTGTAAGCACAGGTGCACCAAGTCACAGGTGCAATCCACAGCGAACACTTTGCAGTTAGCATTGTAAACTTCCACAGGTAATGTACCGAAGAGCATGTTTACTGCCCCTCCCCTTGGTGGTTTCCGCCGATCATTTCCATCTTGTCAATTTCTTTCTGAATCCCATTAGGGCGCATCTACACATGGGATTTTAAAAATGCATCCTGTTTTGCCAAGGCACTCGCACACTTGTACTGTTGCTGTCGCTGCAGTCACACAGTTGTAGAGGGAAGCAAAACTCACGCTAGTTCCCCACCCTGCTCTTATTTTTCAGGGTTTTCTTGTCCACTTCCTAAGACAGTTTGCTGTTTTCACTGTGATGGCATTAAATTCAGAAATGCATGTGGGGAGGAGACATTGTTTATGTTGCTGAGTCTTAGGAGACTTGCCTGTTTTCTTCATAGAGGTTCTATAAATCTTTGTTATGTTTATCACTAGGGATTTAAAATTGTTTTGGTTGAGCTTGTAAATGGGCTCTTTTCTCCCAGATAGTTTCTATGTGCTTATCATTGCCACTGTTAGCCCATAGGGCCAAAGAGCCAAACTCTTAATTGAAAATCTCGTATATCCACCAAACATGAGCTTCCCTCCCATAAACTTTAGGATGACACCATTGCTCTCTTATTGTCCCTGTAACCCCCACTCACTAAGCTGTTTTCCTTATTGGTCAAGTGACACCTCTCCTAGTGACTTCCTTTACCTTTTGGGAAATGAAATTACCCTAAAGAAGGCCAGAGATTTATCAGAGGACCAGAGTTTAGCTTAATGAGGCATTCAGCAATGGTCAGGAGGTTGAAATACGCCACTGCTCTCATGTGTTACCTCCGGAGGTGGCTGGCATTGTCGCCTGTCTGAAGCAGGGCTCACCTCCAGCCTCCTCAGCAGAGGACCAGAGCCCAGGTCCACTTCCCGTCCTCTCTGCCTTTGCTTGTGTCCCAACCGAATGCTCTACTGTTTTCTGCCACCAGGCTCACCACCTGCCACATATCAAATCTCCTTCTAGCTTAGGGGACCCATCCATGTCTTCTTTTATTTGGAATAATTAAATATTATCTTAAAAAATGTGATTCTTAGAATGCCAGTACATGACTTATAATACATTTCATTTCCCTGTGTGATTCTTTCTTAAATTAAAAGAATTTCTCTGCTAAACAACCCCAAGCCAAAAACTAACTAGCCCACCAACTGACAAAACCAATCATTTGACCAACTGACCAACCAACTAAGCAACCTATCAAATGACAAAGTTTCAAGCTACTGTGATACGTCTCTCTCGTGCCTCGTCTCCCTCCCTTTTCTGTTCCAAGCCCCTGACACTCGGTATCACCAGGGGTGTGGCCGTGGAACTCTCAGGAAGCCATTGCTGGTGCTGTCCCTCCATCCCATTCAGTTTCACACCTTGGTTTCCAGGTCTTGGACTCACCTGTGCCATTTGCTCCTTCGAGAACATCACATCCTGCCATGTCTGTGCCCTGTCCTGTGCCCTGCCCTGGCCCCTACTACAGCATCATGGTGTGGCCTCACCTACACCACTTGACCTGAACACACACAGCGGCCACAAAGCGCCCCTCCCATCCCTTCCCCTGACCTCACCTGACAGCCACAGTAACACGCCATTTTGCTGCTGCTTCTGGGAGCAGTTTCCTAGCCACGCCGTAGCTCACAGATGGCTGTTTTTGTCTCATGTGTGGTTTTCATTAACGCTGGGTCTCCTGGCAGTTCAGTGCGTAAAAGGACGTGACTTGGGTTCTAAATGGCTGTGTTGTCAGTGGACTGAAAAGACTGAGGTCTTTCAACGTTATTTGCATAAAAGTAATTAATATACTCAGACAGGGAAAAATCAGCACAGAGAAAGGTGTCAAGGAGCTACCTGGACAGTGAACACCTCATGTTTCTGTTCTTGCTATCTGGCAGTTCTACTCTCCGAGGCATTTATCAATTTTGTTACCCTTCTTTGTCCAGGCGGATATTATTGTCTGCTTTACTGATAACAGCCCTGCTTCTTGGACCAGGAGACAGCTGACGTGGCAGCTGGGGTGCAGCTGGAGCAGACATCTGGCCTGGGGACCCCGTTGCTGTCCAGATGGGCTTGGACGTGAATCAGGTTCATGTCCACCAGCTTCAAGAGAAACTCAGGGTTGCGACCTCTGTCTCGGGTTGATACAGAGAGCATTTCCTTGAGGACCTGCTGCTGCCTTGATAGGCTCCTCTTCCAGTCATGTCTCCTGCCGTGCCAGCTGCCTCGTGTAGCCCCGTGACACCTCCTCTTTGTAACAGAGGTGAGATTATGGCGGACAACATTTTCCAAAGGTGGTGGCAACAACACCTCCCACTGTATGAACTCTTCCTCCAGGGGTCTTGCCACCCTGCTATTGAGGGGTGAGGTCTACGTCCCCTTTAAAACTAGGCAGGCTTGGGACTGCCTTGACAGAAACAGTACAGTGGAAATGTCATTGGTGACTTCTAAGGCCAGGTGCTAAAAGGAACAAGACCTCTTGTCCACTGACACACTTATGGCTAGGGCTCCGAGCCACCAGGAAAGCAGTCTGACTACCCTGGGCCACCACGCTGTGAGGAAACCCAGCCGCCAGAACAGGCCACGTGCTGAGGCAGCAGGTGGCAGCCAGCGCCAACCACCAGGCTTCAAGGGAAGATGCCCAGATGACCGTAGCCCCTAGCTGCTGTGTTAGTCCAACCAGCAAATCCTCCCAGAGGAGGCTCCTGCCATCGTGGGCAGAGAAAAGCCATCTCTGATGTCCGGCCAGAACCCCTGAGTTACAGATTCCTGCAATGTATCACAGGGGTGTCTGTGCCACTAACTTCTGGGGTCGCCTGTTAAACAGCAACAGTAACTGGGACAGATGTAAAATCTCAGCTCTCATAGCAGATTTAGGCCCCTAATCGCACCGTTCTCTGCTCTGGGACGCAGTGGGGGTGTAGTGTTAGGAGAATGTGAAATTCTGGTCAATATAAGTGACAAATGGAAGCTTTAAGAGGACGGTTTTTACTCTGATTCCACTCAGATATCGTGAAGGGGCTTCCCCTGAGCTGGAGTCTTATGAATTCAGCTCTAATTTCCAAAAAATGTCTGATAATTCAAACACTTATTTTTTCTAAAGCTGCTTTATCACAAAGAGCTCTTTCAAGACTGGATCTATTTAATGTTCTGGACGGTAGGGGAACCGCCTGTGCTGAGGACAGAGGGTCTCTTCTGGGGCTGTCCCCTTGGGGAGCCCCTTCTGAGAGCCGGTCTCAGCAAGTCCACTCTGACTGTGAGGATGACAGTACTGACACTGCCCACATGTCAGCATCTTCCTTCCTCTCCTTTTCTCCCTCCTTCAGCACGTATCAGGTGTGAGCCCTGTGCCAGGTGCTGAGCTAGGTGCTGGTGACATGCAGGTGAGCAAGACATCCATGATCCCTGTCTTCGTGTTTAGAGGCTGCCCCTTTTTTGTCCAGATAAAGTTTTAAATGTTTCATTACATTCAGAATAAAAAGAAAGCCACAAGGAAGTTTTGGGGTCGTGAGGATGCCCAAGGACATATGGTTGGGTATGCAGGTTTTCAGGTGGACTCCAGCTCCATGGGCTGGAATGGAGGGATGGGGACAGTGTTAGTTGGCATAATGCTAGCTGCTGTCAACCTGCTCATTCAGAGGCTGGCGCAGCAGAAGCTCAGTTGTGAGTCATGTTGTTGGAAGACAGGTGGCATGTCTACACTTGGTGATTCTCCTTCTGTTGGAGGCTCTGCCATCCTGTGGAGCCTGGGAATCCTGTGCGTGAGGCCAGCGGGACAGGGAAGAGGTGGCGGGAAAGGCCCGCTTGCTCGGATCTGTCTTGTCTGATTCATGTCACTTTGGAGGGAAGTTACCTGGGCCAACTTAGAAGGGAGGCTGGGAGATACGTCCCTGTGGTACAACCCCTTCTTGTGTCAACTGTACTCTGTGGCAGGAGAAGCAGGGGTCTCTCCCAGAGTTGCCCATCCCTGCTACAGGGTGATTTCAAGGTCATAGAACTCCGGGGGTTTGCTTAGGACTCCTGAGAATGGGGGCTTGGCCAGGAATCCTACATGGGCCCAACTGTACTCTCTGGGAAGATCTATTAGGCCTCGCATGTCCTCAAAAAAGGATTCTGCAAAATGCATATGTACACACGTCCCTCAGGTCACCTTCTCAATTCTCTCTGCTCCTGACATGGGGGAAAATGACTTTACCAAGAAACAAGGGCACTCTCTGATATGGGTTTAAGCATACCAACTTTCATAAAACCAAACACTTAAAAAAATAACCAATATGCATTTAAAAGACCTAATTCTCTCAATACTAATTCATAATAAAATATTAACAAGCCTATCCCCATTCTGTTGGTGGAACACGTAAAGTCTTTCTTTGAAAAAGTTCCCGTTCATTTGCCCCCTGTCCCCCAGGGAAGGTGTGGCAAAATAACACCATAAAATGGTTCCAAAGATGTGTTCCTGCAGCAAGGGAGCTGTAGTTTCCCATGTTTTTAATTTATTCTATGTCATAAATTAATAATATATGTATGATTGACAGTGGCTTATTAAATGTGTCATAAAGTAAGGCACTTAGATAAGAAAAGCGTGGAGGGACCCCGATGTACTCCTAAATGTTATTATACATTAAGTACATAAATCATTTTGTTTTCTCTCTACTTAAAGTAGAAAACAGCCAAGGAGTTAAATGAAATTATGATAATTCTATTTACAAAGGTCCAGGAAGCATGAGAACAGAATTTGTACAAACATCGGAAAAGGCAGCTTATTCTGGTCAATCAGATTTTTGTCTTTTGTGACAAACTCAACTAGATGAAACAGGGTGTGGCCATCAAACCAACACTTTAAGTATTTTCTGCCACTTCCCTCCAGCCTGCAAAGTTTCTGTTGAGAAATCAGCTGACGATCTTATGGGAGCTCTCTTAGAACTAAATAATTGCCTTTCTCTTGCTTTTAGGGTTCTCTCTTTGTGTTTAACCTTTGGCATTTTCATTATTATGTGTCTTGGTCTGTTTGGGTTCATCTTCTTTGGGATTCTCTACACTTCCTGGGCTTGTATGTCTATTTCCTTTGCCAGGTTAGGGAAGTTTTCAGTCATTATTTCTTCAAATAAGTTCTCAATTCCTTCCTCTTCTCTTCGGGTATTCCTATGATTTGAATGTTGTTACATTTGATGTTACCCTAGAGGCTCCTTAATCTATTATCATTTTTTAGACTATTTTTTACTTTTTGCTGTTCTGATTGGGTGTCTTCTGCTACCTTGTCTTCCAAATCACTGATTCAATCCTGTGCTTCATCTAATCTGCTGTTGATTCCTTCTGGTGTAGTCTTCATTTCATTTATTGTAGTCTTTATTTCTGACTGTTTCTTTTTTATGATTCTTTGTCCTTTTTTATGCCTACTGGCTGTTTGTTGTAGTTCTAAGTTCTTTGAGCATTCTTATAACCAGTGTTTTGAACTCTGTCTCTGGTAGGTTCCTTGTTTCCATTTCATTTAGTTCTTTTTCTGGAGTTTTCGCCTTTTCTTTAATTTGGGACATGTTTCTTTGTTTCCTCATTTGGGCTGCCTCTCTGTGCTCATTTCTACATATTAGGTAGAGCTCCTGTGTCTCTCAGTCTTCACCAGGTGGACTTATACAGTAGGTGTCCTGTATGGCCCAGTAGTGTAGTCTCCCTGATCACCTGTGCCATGTGCTCCAAATGCCCCTTCTGTAGGTTGTGTGTGCCCTCTGTTGTAGTTGAGACTTGATTGCTGTTGGCACATTAGCGGGCAGGACTGAGCCTCCGGCTGACTGTGAAGATTGGCCACGCCCATGGCATATAAGCTACAGTGTGGGAGCTGACTCCACAGAGCAGGATTTGCCCCAGTGGGCTTGTGTGCCTATTGAGACCATCCTTTGGGTGTGCTACTTATGAGGCTAATTGGTTGTGCTCTGCTATGGCCTGAAGCTGTCTTCCAGGTTTGTTGGTTCTGGGGCCTCTTGGAAGGGACTCCTGTGCAGGCTAAGGTCAGCTGCTGCCTGTGGCTGGCCTGGGGTTACCTGGTAGGAGCTACAAAGCTATCTGTGGTTAGTCGCTGCCTGTGCTGGACCTGGAAGTACATGGGAGAAGCCACACTGCAAACCAAGGCTGGCTTCCACCAGTCCTGGGCTTTGGGCAGTTCAGCACAAGGCCAAGGGCACCCCGAGGCCTGATGCCACTTGCTGGCTGCCTGTAAGGCTCAGCTGCTGATAGAGCCTCAGGGAATATGTAAGTTGGGTGAGGCCGGGTCCCAGGTAGTCACCAGGGTGTGGAAAGTGGTATTTACCAGGTTAATGCTGGCTCAGTTCTGAGCCTGGGGCTGCTCAGCAAAAGGCAGAGAGCACACGGAGACCAGCTGCCACCTGCCTCAAGCCCACAGACTCTGAGAGTTGGCCATGAAAGGCTGCAGCATGGGTTGGAGTTAGTTGCCCGTCACCGAAAGTGCCTCTGCTGGCGTGTGAGCCAAGGCCTGCTGTTTGTTGCTGAAAGAGCCTCCTGCCCAGGGTGGGGCTGGTTGCCTGGGTGCCATAAGTGCCTCTGATGGTGTGTGAGTTGGGCAAGGTAGGGTCCCAGGAAGTCAACAGGTTAATGCAGATTCAGGTTTGTCTGTGTGGGGGAGGGCTCAACGCAGAAAAGATGGCGTTCCCCTGTGAACTGCATGGGAGGAGGATTCCACACAGGGCAAATGGCAAGTGTCCCTCCAGCCATCACCCTGAAACCACAATACTTAGTCTCTCCCTGTATGTCTCCAACTCCCCCCGAGTAACTGTCCCTCCACTGGAGCCCAGGGTGAGTGAGTGAGTCTGTGTGCGTGCCCTTTAAGAAGATGTCTGGGTTTCCAGCAGCCTTCCATCTCACCCCGTTGTACAGAATCCCTGCTGATTTTCACAGCCAGATGCTGTGGGGACTTCTTTTCCTGGGGCTGGAATCCTGGGTTGGGGAGCCTGATGTGGGGCTGGGACCCCTCAGGGGGGTCCTCTGAGGTCTTCAGGGGGACCTCTGCAGCTAAGATATCCCTCCCAATACTCAACCACCACACCACAGGTGTGGGGCTGGTCCATTTCGCATCTCCACCCCTCCTACCAGTCTTGACATAGCTTCTTCTTTATATCCTTAGACATAGGACTTCTATTCAGCTAGACTTAAGGTGGTTCTCCAGGTTGATGGTTCAATAATTTAGTTGTAATTTTAATGTGGTCACAGGAGGCAACAGGTACAGTGTTTACCTGCTCCACCATCTTGCCTGGAATCCCCTTTTTCATCTTTTGAGATCTCTATGCAGATGATCTTTTTCTTAAATGTGGTGAGATTTTAACATTTTAATGATGTGACTGTCCGCTGGCTTACTAGTTTTGATTCTATGATTAAGAATCATGTAGAAAGTAAGAAACAGCTCAACATTAGCTGGGTGGGACAGGGAGGGGTCTGTGCTGTTGGTCACATCAGCAGTACGCCCTCTTCCTGCAGAAACACACCTGACATGCCTCTCTGCACCTTCCCTCATGCCACACCAAAGAGCCCTTCCCCAATGTCTGATTCATACAAATGCTAACTGCTCCTGGAGACCCACTGGCTGAAGGATCCTCACTCTGGTAGGACATCCCTCCTTGCTCTACACCTTCTATGCCACTGTCACACGGATCATGCAAATGTTGACAAGGACCCTGATGCTTTGTGCTAAAAATATTACTGAATCTCTTGTTGATAGGTCTAGCCTAGGCTATCTTGACCCCCAAAGAGCCAAAATCACACTGAAATAGTAATTATCTAAATGGTTGCCATTCTTCAAGCCCACAAACATGAGCACAAGGACCATCCTTTTGCAAAATTTCAATGATATTGTGTGGAGAAACATAACAATGCTGCAGCTGAGTCAGACATTCTGTGAAGTGATAAGGTTAAATCCCATAGCCTCCTTTGAGTGCTGAACTTCAAAGACAAGTCCTGGCTATCTGTTCAGGGATTCATAAAGACCTTAGATCATGGGAGTCACGGTGGCTGAAGAGCACGAGGGCAGAGGAGATCAGGACTGAACACAATGTTTCCTACATGCCTCAGTGAAAGCTGAAAACTTCTGTGTGGAGTATTCTGGACTCATCTATGAGGGTGTCTGGCTGTCACTGAATTTCACCAGATAAAGCCACCAGCTGTGTAACTGAGATGCGATGGTAGGGAGGGGAAAACAAATGAGCTAAACTATGAATACCATGATGTCAGGACAGAGGGGAGGACCCTGTAGGGAAGTGGGTATCTGACATTAACGCATGAGGGCAGTGTCACCATCTGAGGCACAAGAACAAGGCTGTGTGTTTTGTGCCTCCACTGATGCATCCTTGAATATTTCAAACAATGTCTTAAATCGGGCAGAGACAATCTAAACCTATGTCAGCTGCCTCATTGCATTTCTTCCCTTTCTGACACTGGGACCCATTATGACCTTCTGTTTAGCCTTGGAGCATTGATTATGTGCTATCCCATGGTGGTACCATATGCCTGCGGCTCAGATGGACACATGCATGTGTGTGTGACTGTGTATTTGTGGGGTAGGGAGGTGTTTTGCCTCAGCAGGAAGCCTGACCAAAATCTCCTGTCATGAAGATGTTTATGCATCACTGCCATTATTTACCACAAGCAGGAGACACAGGCCAAATTACAAACCACAGTTCCCAAATATTTTGCCCATCTTTTCTAAATCAGTTATAAAAACAAGTGACAACACCTAAAACATCAACTGCAAGAGCTCTGGTTATAGCTTGTTGCTTTTTGAGTTGATGATTCTTGGAAATAAGACAGAAAACAAGACTGCGACAAGTTAGGAGAAAGAGTGAAGGTGATGAACGTGTTGAGACAGGACATTTTACCCTTTTCTCTGTCCCTTGCCCCTTGGGCCCTCTGAGCTGGTGGCTGGAACAGGGCTGTTGGATGTCACTGGACGCCAAGCTGATCAGACCTCCTTGCACTGGATTCCTGTATCCTGGGGTCAATGAGCATCTCAAGGGCAGGAATGTGCTTGGAACTTCGCTTCCCGGGGGCCCTACAGTGTGTGGTTAGAGTTGGCAGTCATGAATACTTACTGTAGGAACGAATGCTTGCCGGAATAAACAATGAGTGAGCAAGTGACAAGAGAAACATTCTCAGATGTCCTAATTAAATTACAGCAGATGGGAGAATGGGAGGGAGACAAGGGAGGTTAATCAGGCAACAGAGTTGCTGTTGACCGACAGCAACCAAAGACTGCTCACTTTCCCGAACGTATGTTGGAACTTAGAATTAAGTTCCAGGTGGCTATTTTCACAATTATCTAGAGAGAAGTGCGGACCACCAGATGCCACCATCCAGGTGACGCATGACCTTTCCAGGCTGATGCCCACAACCAATCCAAAAGCAGCAAACACTTCTTCCTTACGGACTATGCACCTAGCCCAGAGCTTTCTCAGCTTCACCTTCTCCCACCTCCTTTATCTACAGCCGATGTAAATTCTTTCAAAACTACTTACATCTTTCTTCCCCAAACTCACTGTATAAAAGAGTTGCATCAGCCCCAGGATGGTGGACATGCTGTCTTCCCCATCCAGCCCTGCTGCTGGTGGTTTAGTCTGCATGCCCCAGGACCTGGTCCTTTTCCTGGTTAGCATATGGCTCAATAAACCCTTCCTTTCAGAAAAGCTTTTGGCCTCGAAGGTTATTGTTTAACTAGCAACCAGAGCTAACCCAGGTGTTTGGGTCTGGATGGGGTAGGGAAATGATGGGGTAACCACAGGCCCCTTCAGACAGACAGGTCCCCGGCCTGACGTTACTGCCTCCCCACCCAGCACCCAACCCTCTAGTCTTGCTCTTTCTCCGTAGCAATCAGCACCATCTGACATATTATGTTTTATTTTATTGTTTGTTTCCCCACTAGCAGGTAAGCTCCACGAAGGCAGGCATTTTCACTTGTTTTGGTCACAGTTGTACCCCCAGCACCCAGAACAGTGCCGTACACTTAGCAAACGCCCAGCGTTTGCGGAATGAATGAAGGAATCTCTCCATCCTCCTAGAATCGAGGGTCCCTGCCACCTTGTTTCCAGAGTGGCCTCGCCCTATAAAGAACTGTTGATGGGAGCAACAGGCCAGAGCATGACTAGGGTTCAGGGTAAGAAAAGGCAGAGATGTGCTGGGGCGTCACCAATTAGGGCTGGCTTGGCGATGCCTTAGCATTCATGCTGGGCCTGAGAAACACGCACCAATGTTTCCTAGAAAGAAGATTTCCCCCCCTATTTTTTGAATGCCTCAGTCTGGTCTGAAAATGGCAACTGAAATGCTGTTCACCAGCACAAGAGTTTGCTGTATGCCGAAGGAGAAGTTGACAGCGGAGAGCAACAGGCAAGGTTTGTCATACTTCAAGATGAAGAGGAACTAGGTGCCCCCCCCCCAAAATAAACAACAACAAAGAAATAAGCAAGAAAACAAAACACCTGAGAGTCATTCCACCTCTGAAGTGAAATGGGAACACATCCTGTAGTTACGCCATTGGCACTCTGAACCCCGCTTCTGAAAGCAGCTCAAATTATATCGTTCCTTTATCCCAAAATGTTCGGAGGCTCCCACTGCCTAGAGAACAAAGCCCTGGCCCCTGGATCCAGCCCTTGCCATCTGGCCTCAGTCGGACTCTTCCATCTGAAGGTCTGCTCGGCCGTGGCCTCGCACCCAGGCTGCAGTGGGCCAGTCTGCTGCACCTCGCCCACCTCCTCCTTACAGTCCATTCTGTTTTTGTATGGTCTCTCTCCCACTCGGCCATGAGCTCCTTGGGTCACGAACAACACCCATGTCACCCACACCTGCCCACTTGCCCCAGACACACAGACATCAAGCAAGCACTTGTTGAACTGGACAAACGCTCCAGCCAGCCCTGCCAGCTACAGAGCGGCAGTTGTGTATTTCTAAAGGTCCAGTCCAGTCACTGCTCCATCTGCCCAGAACCCTTCAATGGCTCCCCCGATATTCACACCAGAATTCAGACCTGTCTGCACAGGGTGGGAGGTTCACTGGGTCTGCCCCCGTCTAACTTCCCAGTCTTCTCTGTTGCCTGCCCTCACTTCCCTCCTACACTGAGTCAGAGCCTCCCCAGGCATCAAGCTCTCTGTCTGGCCTCCCTGTTTTTCCCACACACACACACTGCCTGCGCCGGACTCAGCACCGAGAGGACCATCTGCTCCTCGGTCAGTTCCTATAAGAAAGCCTTCTACCAGGCCCCATGTACCTGGGCCTCTCCCCAGGGCCCCCTGCACAGCCCTGACCTTGTTTGGGTATCTGACTCCCTAACTGGGCTGCGGGCTCCTTGAGGACAAGGACCATTTCTAGTTGTGTTCCTAGTGCCCCATCCAGAGAAAAGGTACAATAACATTTTCAGAATGAACAAACCCCCAGATTGCAACTGCCCCACTCTGCTCTTTCGACTTGGAATGTTCCAGCTGCAAGACCCCCTCTGGTTCCTTGTAAGTCTTCACACATGCACACACACACACACACACACACACACACACACACACACTCCTGGCCCTGGGAGGAGTTAAGACGAAAGGCATCAAAACTGCCCTCTCTTCTTAGCTCAGATATTTCTCAGTGTTTCTGAAACAGAATCAACTGGCTAGCTTACGGGAGCCTGAAACTACAAAAGGCAGAGGAAAACACCTGTCACTACCACACTGTTCGCTTTTTTGGGCAGCCGTGTGATAGCAGAAGATCTGAGCATTTGGTGAAGAAAAGAGATCACCACTGGCAGAAGTTCCTAGAAGACCTTCTGGCAAGATGGCAAGTGCCCCAGATCTGCTCTGGCTAATATCTGCCTCTACAACCTGAGCAGCTGTCTTCCTGTCCCAGGGTCACCTGCCCTCGACAGCCTCTCCCGGGCCACAGACCTGATACAGCCTCCTTCCTGCCCCTCCCCCACCTGGTGCCCAGCAGCTCAGGAGATTCCTGAGAGCTGAGGGCCCTGCACGTCACATCCGCAGTATCTGCAGTGCCCACACGCATCTCTGTGGCCAGAGTCCTCCCTGGGTCCCGGGTCCTGTGGCTTCCTCAGGGCATGCCTGTGGCCAGCTGTCAGCCAGGAACAGGGAAGACGAGGATGGGGTTTCGATCATCTGTGGGATGAGAGGAGCTTGCTTTACTTTGGGATGTTTCGGGGTGCTCAGTGGGGCGACCACAGGCATGAGGCTGCGTTTTCACATTCACACTCCTGCCAACAGTGCCTGGTCACGACAGCACTGGTCAGTGCCAGGATGCGCTGTGCGGCCAGCCAGCAGGGCCACATGCTGACACCTCCAAGGCATCCCAGCTGTGTGACACCAGAGCTTCCTGTAGTTTAAACACGCCACCACAAGGCAGCTGATGACGCAGGCACCTTCACTACCACCCACAGAGGACAGCACGACACAATGGTGCTTCTCGCCACTTTCATGTGAACTTCACAGTTCACAGGGCGACCACATATACGGTGTCTTGATCACTCAACAATCTTGTGTGCAAGGCAGGGCATATGTCATCACCTTCCACGTACAACGAGCACGTGAGGCATCCACAGCTGAAATGATCTGCCCACAGAGCCCCCGCCCTCACAAGAGGCAGAGGACCAAACACCCCTAGGCCCCCAAACGAGTCACTCAGTCCCACCTGGTACGGCAAGTCCTGCCTCTTACACGTGGTCAGATAGGCAGCATTTTAAACAAACCTGCAGCCGAGATTCAAGAACTCTAGGGCCTTCAATCACAAAGTGCTGCCTGTGCCCAGCAGCCAACAGCCCCGGAAGCTCGTTAGGAACCAGCATCTCAGACCCATTCAGACCTACTGAATCAGTCCAGGTGACCCATAGGGCGTGGCAGTTCGAGGAGCTCTGTGCTAGGCAGTCTGTGCTTCCTGTCTCTGCTCTGGCTGACTTTTCTAGCTTCCGCTGGGGACATAGTCTAGGTGGGAGCATTTGGGGAAAAGACACTTCCATCTGATTGCTTCCTGATGACCAGAAGGAAAGCCCGTGTGTCTGTCCAGCCCCTCCTGTCTCTGCAGAAGGTCTCCATCTTTCTCCTTCCCCAGCTCCCTGCTGGGACGCTTTTAGCCAGAGATACATCTCCTTAGCTGACTCTAGACCTTCCCCTCTCTGGCATTCATTTTGATAAAAAGCACAAAAATGGAAGATGTGATTTCAATTTTCCTTGATTTCTGGGAACCCTAAAGTCTGTTTCAAGAACTCCCAACGAGTTGTGACAGTCGTGTTTCCCTACGTCTGTGAGGTTGAAAATTTTTGTTTGTTTGTTTGTTTGTTTTTGAGGAAGAATCTCTCTTTACCCTCCAATGGTGTGCATGGCTTAACTTACATCCTCAACAGTTAGCTGGTAAATTAGCAGCTGTGCTTAGCCACAGGGCTAACACAGCTTACAATCAGAGGATTTTCTTTTTTTAAGAGGTGGAGCTAAGCTTTATTATAGAAACTGGGCAAAGTTTTAACTGGCTTCACTAATCGGGTTCTGATTATGCCCTCTGCCCTCCACTGTTGTCCAGCTGACCAACAGTCACCATAACCCTTGCATGATTCTTCCCAGAGACGTTTTATAGGAAGACAATGAGCTGAAATCCAGCTGTCGGTGTCTTTCTGTTTAACTAATCCGTTTCGGTGACCTTTCATTTTTTTCCCTACCTTGGCCTTTTAACTATTGTCCACTGAGCTTGGTTTCTTCTGTGTTGTTCTCAGTGCAATGGCCAGCAGTGCCAGTTGTGTCCTAAGGTAAGTGATGATCATGGTTAGGACACCTGTTTAGGACAGTAGCTGGCGCTGCCCCTCAGGGGAGGCCCTCTGTCAGCCTGCATGGTTGAAGGAGGCACGGGGAGATAGTTTCATCTTGTTTCCCAGGAATTCGCTATCGAGACAGGGCACAGGAGCTCACTGCTAGCCCTTTGTTACAGGAAGCAGCACGCTATTCTAGTCAGTGTAAGGAAAGGCAGAACTCCTAATTATAACTGAAACACACTTAGGGCTACTTAACTGTTCAATACACCATTTACTGAGCATTTGCTTTTCTCTGTGACCAAGAGCAGGCCATTATTTTTCTCTTGCCTTTACCATAGTCTTGGGCCCTATCAGAGTTTCAAAACCGATTTGCTTCAGTCTGCGTTTGGCTACTATCAGAGGAGGTGCATTAAGTGCCTCTTTAGCAATTTCCGGCTAAGTTAACACTGAGATTGCCCCAGGCCTGGATTCTGGTTCCGGGCTCCAGGCTCCTGCATGCCTTGTCCTTTTCACTGAGGGGACACGTGAGCCTGGCCTGTGACTCATTACAAGCTCTACCAGAACTCCTCTAAAAGTAGCTCTGATTTACAGCTTGGTCTTTTAAAGGAGCCAGTCTAAATTCCCTCCAAATATTAAGCAAGTTTAGCACTTCACACCTCCAACTATAATTTACAGTGACATGATGGTGGGGTTCCAGGGAGATTCTGAGCCGAGTCTTGGCCTCTGTTCCCAGACCCCCTTGCTCCTTGGACCCAGTGATGTTTTTAGTCATCCTACGATGTGTAAGGGCGATTTCAGAAGGGGGTTGAAGTTTGAAGCAGGTGGTAGATGGAACAAAGTGATTTTAGGGGGTATGTGTTTGGTGGGGTGGGATGAATTGGGGAAGAAAGCAGTGGTTTAGGAGTGAAGAGATTCCAACTTTCAAACTTTTTCCACCTCTGGGACTGAGATAAGCCCCACGGCCTACCTGGTCACCTTGGCCAGCATTCTTTCCTATTTTTGTTTGTTTGTTTGTTTATTTTCTTAGTCATCTGATTTGGGCCAGCAGCATGACCTTGACACAGCCCTTTGCGGGGAGGGGGGGGGGAGTGTCTCCGCTTTGGGTGACTGTGAGCTCCAGTGGTTGGCACAGGTGAGAACCAGCATCAACACAACAATTTGACTCCTGAGGAGGGCTGGGGGAACCCTGCTATAAACTGAGGAGGAGGGTTGGGGCCAGGTTTCTAGTCTCTTTCTGAAAGCATTGCCATGCCAGTGGGCCCCGTGTAACAAAATAAAGTCAGCAAAGTACGGACCCTGCTTTGATTTTGACAGCTACACTGCCAGACATTTATTCAGACCCGTGCCATCCCATAACCAGAGGATGCGGTGTCCAGGGTCAGAAGGGGAATGGATTACCAGCTCTTTGCAAAGAACATCCCTGAGGAAAGGTGAGCTGCTGGAAGCAGCCCTGTCACCTCGCTCCACCGACTCAACGTCCTCACCCCAGCTTGAGGAGAGTCACGGAGCTATCGAGTTCCCCCATTTCCACCCTTTCTGGGGACCTGCCACAGGCATTCTGGAAGATGCCACCTTCTTCTTTTCATATAAATGAGCTCCCAGGGCTGAGGGGCTGCAGGCGAAGGAGCAGCTGTTTACCACCCCGGCGGGGACAGAATTGGGATGCCAGCCCCACTAAGACAGCAGGTGACCCTGGGATCTCTCACACTGTCCCCTTGCCTGTCCAGCACCCGCACCAGAAGCATCATTCCTGGGGGGGCAGCCCCGTCCAGGGCAGGGCCGCCAAGGGAGGCCTACCTGTACCGCTGCTTCACCGACTGCCGGTCTGCGGCCTTGCAGACGTGGCCCGCGTAGTACAACGGGAAGAACAAGCAGTTCCAGGTGGTGGCGAACCACGTTAGGGTGAAGGGCGCGTCGAACGTCTGGAAGGTCAGCTTGGCGAGCTGCGTGGAGCCTGCCCAGGAGGCGCACACGCACAGCACCACCGCCAGGCCCCAGCTCAGCTTGCGGAGCCGCGGCCCCGAGCACCTGCAGCCGCTGCGGTTAGCTCGCCCGGCTTCGGCTCCCGCCGGGGCCTCCACAGGGCCCGGCCCGTCCCGGGGGCGCTCCTCCCCTGCGGAGAGAAGGGCGCAGGCAGGTTAGGTGGGGCTCCACCTAACCCACGCCACGGCCACAGCCACGGCCAGCCGCCCTGGGGAGGGGGTGGGGAGATAGGGGGTGGGACAATAGGGGGTGGGGGGCAGCTCCCTGAAACAGAACTTGAATATAGACATTTTCACTGGTTTTCTTATCCTCCAGAATCTTGATCCCTAAAGTGTGGCCCACCCGCTGGAGGCATCAGCACCCTCCCCCCCCCACCTTGTTGGAAATGTACCACCTCAGGCCCCACCCCAGAACCAGAATCTGCATTTCACACATGAAGTGTGTGCATCAGCCTTTGGGAAATACTTCTCCAGGACACACAGAGTGGCTGAAGTAGTCTCACTGTCGTCCTGTGTCAGCTCAGGCACGGCTGTGCTGCTGGGCACTGGGCATGGCTAGGGGCCAGGGCTTCCTACCTGAGGGAGGAGCCGCAGGCCTTGACTTCTAAAAGCTCCCAGGACACGGACAGAAGCCCCGCCCTGCCTGTTACTTAAAGGTACAGATGCCAAGATTCTTATCTTATTTTACTTGTGTGGCAAAAATGGTCTTTTCTCTCTTATCTCTTCATTTGCTCTAACTGGCTTCCTGCCCACGGCCTTCAGTCCCACTGTGAAGCGTTACTTAAAAACCACAGCCTCAGGCAGCTGGTGCTGTGAAAGGCCTCGGCCACTCCATTCTAGAGCGTGTGACTTCTGGAAACCAGGCTGACGCCCAAACCATGGCTCTACGGCGGCATTGTTCCCACAGACCATGAGAAGGTGGAAAACGCATTATTTTCCACTGTTTGGTTTTCATTCATGATTGTGTGTGTGTGTCAGTCAGCTGGAAATACAAACAGAGCTTTAGCTTGCACAGGGTGGAACCATGGACGGATGCAAATTTCCGAGAGGCAGCGTACCTGCCTTTTCCGTTCAGCCTGGCACGCAGCTACATGGGGGCACACACTGCTATGAGGCCATCTCCACTACAGGGATACAGGAGATGAGTACAAAATATCCTGGGTTCAAGTGTAGTCTATATCCTTTGTTTAAATTTAATAATACTTTAAGTAGCTCTAACAACATTAAACCAAGTTTTGTATGTCATCCTTTCTGATATACAGGCAAAATCCTGATTCTAGATAGTCTATTATTAGGTGTTAATTAATCTTATCATTAACTGCCAGCCCTGGCTGTATCTCTTTTAACTAAAGTTAATCGCAAGCATTACATGACTAGTCAAGGAAAGAGAATGTCCTTTAGTGGCTCAAATCCTGCCTGACACCATCCATATGCTTCATTACCTGCTTTATTAATATTTAATCTCCCTCTTCCTGTTATTTTTCACACGTGTATAGATCCTACTTGGAAAGCCAAATGCTTAACCACTCTCTGGGCTTCTAACACGTTGTCTGTTTCTGTCCTGGTCTGCAGGCGGGGAGAAGAAGGCGCGGCCAACACGAGGCAGGGTCCCGTCCTCTGTATTAACCTTCCCACCAGGACATTCTTGACTTTGTTCATAGAATCCCCACAACTCAAGGCAAATTCAATTTCAGAAAGGAGCACACACATTTCAATTTATACATTGATTATCTGACATTTTGGGTTAGCCTCTGTAAACTTTCATTATTGAAATAATTTTCAAGTTGAAATGAGGATTAGGGAAATTTTTCAACTATCAGCATCACTGTCAAAAACTTACACTAAAAAGATATAATTATGAGGATGAAAAAAAAGTCTAATAGAAATAAAATGCAGTTCCACTTAAGAATGGACTCTGAAGGAGGGTGAATAAATTCAGGCTCACGTGGGTTTTTTTTTTTGTTTTTTTCACTTAGTTTTTCAGTATGGAAAATAGTCTTAAAACTGAAAGAAGTGATGACAGCTATGTAGTTGTTACAATGACAGAGAAAATCACCAAACCATGTAATATTGTTAAAATACTCCTACAAATTTGGATTAAAGAAGTTATTCTATCATTCTGTAACCTCCCCGGAGCATTTAACCAAGGGACTGTTAATAATCCACAAGCAAAATAAAGACATCCAAAACTAAAATGTATACTATTATTTAATAATAAGATAGAACAATGTTTCCCAAAGCGTAATGCAGTTAATAGGCATTATAAGAAAAAAGAATTCCTTGATCAGAAAATTTTGTAAAACACTAGCTAGACCAGAGACAGGTTCCTTTAGGAATATCCAGGGCTAATGGACATTGTGATTTTCCAAAAAGAAACTACACAATGGGTATGTCCTGTATTATTTAAATGTAGCACCTGTGGCAGGATGGTTCTAAGGTGTCCCTTGGAACACACTTTGGGAAACGCTGGAACAGACCCATAAAGAATCCTATACACCCAAACTTAATTCATTGCAAACTTTCTATTTCACTGTACTGAGCCTCTTAAAATAATAATCACTTATCAATTTCATTACCTCAGTCATTCTTAATACTTCTGTTAAACTAGATCTACCTCAAGTAAACCAAAAATATTCTTTACAAATACTTTACAAAAGCACTGAATAGCATAAATGAAAGGCAATCTATACTAATCTTAGTACCAGAGATAGTACTGTTGACATGCTGCTGTATTTTCTCCAGTCTTTTGAATCTTTACACTGCACACGCACACACTCACACAGCAAAACTGGGATCATATTGTATTTTTACCCAGCATTCATTAACCTAATGCCAACAGCACAGACTTTATAAGTCCCACGGGGCTACTGACTGTGCGATGCATCCTAGGAATGTTTCAATCGTCTAGGAAATCACCATGAAGCATGTGCCCTGTGCCAAGAGCTTGGGCGGCCAACGAAATAAATGTAAGACATGGTTACTATGCTTCAGGAACTTCCAGCAGATCTGAGAGTCACAATATGGACCTATGAAAGAATTACAGAACAATCAGGTGCGAAATGGAGAGATTTTGACTGGAATGGAAATTCTGAAGACAGTGCAACCAGCGTGGGCTGTGGTAACATTCAAAAGAATCAGAGAAGATGGAAGCTTGGCCTGGGCCTTGAAGGATAGAAAGGCTCTGAAGACAAAGAGGGGCAAAGTTCAGGGTCAGGGAGACATGGTGGTCTGCTGAGGCTCAGCGAGGGAGGTGGTGAGATCTGAAGCGCACTGTCCCCTGGCCCCACTGCTCTGGTCAGACATGAAGCAGGTCTAGACATTCAGCCAGGTTGGCTGAAGGGACCAGAGCAAATTCAGATGTTAATCGTACTTTATTTAGGAAGTACATGCCCCCATGTCCACAACAAACTGATAAAATTAAAGAATACATGTAGCGTGACATAATAAATTTGGTTAGCAGATGCATTTATCTTCCACTCTTTGAATCACAGCAAATTCACCCACATTATACACCGTTCTCAGGGTCATCTGCAATGAGCAGTCCAAACTGTGCTCAGATTTAGAGAGAAGGAATTCCAAGGGGGCAGAGAACGGGGAGAAACCTCCCAATGACATCTCCATTAACAAGACTGATATGGTTATTTTATGCCTTTTTTTTTTAAAGATTTTTTTTTAAATTGGGGAATTGGGGGATGGGAACAGCACTGGGGAATTGGGGGATGGGGAACAGACAAGTTGCTGTCCTTTTGTTCTTCAGTCTAGTTGTGGAGGACGTCGCTTCACTGGCCCATGTTGGTATCATGATCATTGTGTTCTTCCCGGGTGAGGCAGTCAGTTGCTCGTTATTGGATGGCCGCTCACGCTGGTATTTTATGCCTTTTCTGAGGCGTAACTTTCATAACGATAAAATTCACTTCTTTAAGGAGTACAATTCATTATTTTTAGTCAATTTACAGGATTAAGAATCCATCACCACTATTCAGCCTCTGAACATTCCCTTCAATTCAAAAAAAGTCTCCGTGCTGATTTGCAATCACTCCCTATTTTTACTCCCAACTTCAGGCAACCACACAACTGCTTTCTAGCTCTAAGCCTTGCCTATCGTGAACATTTCACATAAACATGGAGACCTTAGCATCTGACTTCTTTCGTTTATCATAATGTCTTCGGGGTTCGTCCCTGTTGGAACATGTATCAGTGCACTCTTTTTATGGCTGGACAATATTCCATTGGGTGGATATTCTGCATTGTGTTCATTTATTCATCAGTTGATGGACACGTGTATTGTTTCCAGTTTTTGGCTACTGTGAATCAAGCTGCCTTGTACCTTCACATGTAAGCTTCTGTGTGACTCATATGTTTGCATTTCTCTTTGGTGGACTCGTTAAGGTTTTAGGCCACTCATCCAAGACACATTTAATGGCACCTACTGTGGGGCCCAAGGCAGACACAGCCTTCTCTAGCAGTGCTTGCTCAGTCCGAGTGGCAGTGCTTACAGCACCCACATCTTGGAGGGCTCAGTGCCTTGAACTCCATCCGAAGGAGATACAGCTGAGAGCTGCTCTGGGAACTAGAGCCCCCTCCCTTTTTTCCCAGGACGGCCCAGGGGAAGAGGGCCGGATGAACAATTTCGCATTTATTGATCACTGATGCATATACCAGTTCAGGGCCTGGCCACCCAACTAAATAGCTTTTGTAAAATGAGGAGCTTGGAAGAAAGCCTTTGTTTATGGCCATTTGCAAGTGTAATTCATCTCCGAAAAATGCAGTTTGGGTTTTGTTTATCTCATGCACTCATTAAATACTTGTGCAGTGAATTTATGTGTGATTGTTTTTCTTAGAAGTGGTTTGGAGGAAAGGGAAGATGAGGCTGTCTCATGTGTAAGTCCACGACAGGTTTTGGATGGCCTATGGCAAGCTTCACTGCACATATCCTGACCCATTATCCCCACCTGCACTTCCAGGCCATCTGTTTGGGTTCCTGGACTTTGGGACAGAAAGTGCCCCCACTATTTATACATGGCCGAGGCCCCAGTCATAGTCCTGGCTAGCACTGGTCCCAGGAAAGGAACAGAATCTACAGATAATTAACACTGGATATTGACCCTGAGTGAGGGAGAAGGAGAGGGTAGAGGGAAGTAAAAGGACAAGTGGCAGTCAAACACCCAGCCTATATGTCATGCTCTCCACCAGGAGGTTTTATGCATCGTCTTTGCGCCTGTCATAATGCTGGTGGACGGCACGAGGGGTCTTCTTCCTCAGACTGGACAGCCAAGGCTCTGAGAGGTACTCTCCCAAGGTCACAGGTGAGTGAGTGAGTGGCTGAGACGCACCTCCCAGCATCTGTCTGACTCCACAGGGGCAACAGGAATGGAGGCGTCCTTATTATCCCCTTTGAAAGTGGAACACCTATCAGAACTGCCCACACTAAAGAGGCGCTCAGGTTTCCAGAGCACAGACCCATTTTTAAACCTGGAAGAGCCTGGGTGTGCAGGGGACTCTGGCTGGGACTCGCCACCCTGGATGGGGGTTGTCATGGACTGAATGTTTTTGTCCACTGCCCCTCCCCCCATTTTCATATGTTGAAGCTCTTACCACCCCCCAGTGTGGCTGTATTTGGAGATGGAGCTGCTAAGGAAGTAATTCAGGTTAAATGAGGTCATATGGGCGGGGGCCCTGACCTGACAGGCTTGGTGGCCTTATAAGAAGAGACGGCAGAGAGCTTACATGAGAGCACACATGGAGAAAAGGCCATGTGAGGACCAGTGGGCAGGTGGCCATTTACAAGCCAGGAGGAGAATCCAACCAGAAACCAAATTTGCTGGCACCTTGATCTTGGACTTCCAGCCTCTAGACCTGTCTGTTGTTTAAGTCATGTACTTTGTCATGGCAGCCGAGAGACTAACCTGAGGGTGTGAGAGTGGAGAGTGTGCTGTCCTTGTGACGGTGTAAGGCACAGGCCAGAGCCACTACCAAGAAGCAGGCAGTGACAGTTGCAGGTGACAGAGGATTTATTCTGATAACCTCTTAGGAGAAGACTACTGCACTGAATTCCTAGATTAGCAATATTAGAGACCAGCTCAGAGTTGTTTGCCTCCTATGAGCTGCTTATGCCTTTGTTGTAAAGTGGTTCCCGGAGGAAAGTGTGGACATAGGTGACAACATGGCAGCTGCAAAGTTCTTTGTAAACGCCGAAATTATTTCCCTGGTGCGGATACAGGCCTGGGAGGTAAACAGAGGCTGCTGTTTTCGGGGTGAAGTGGGGCAGTGGGCAGCTGCTCTGAGATAACCTTCTACCCTCAGCAGTTTGAGAGCTGGTCTGAATCAGGCCCAGAGCCGGCCCACGGCCCCACCATCACCACCATCTCTTGTTCTGGCAGTTGCTCCTCACTCCCCATCTCCTCAAGGGGTTGTTGTCTCTGAACAACCCCCAAATGTCCAAATAACAGCACTCACGCAGTCGTCTAAGACAGTCCTGGAACGTACACAGCCTTAGGTGAGCATGACTTGTGAGAAAGTGACTGGACCCAGCAAGCTCTAAATACTGCCATTCGGGCCTTGAGGGAAGGAAGAGTGATGTCTGAGGGGAGCAAGAATCCTGCCTCAATCACCGGTCTGAAAACATTTGAGCTTGAGGGGATCCGTTTTTATCCCACGCCTGCCAGTTGTGATCTGTGCAGCCTCCTGGAATCTCACCATTTGCACGACCTGGGCACGGCAGGCCTCGTACACAGCAGGTGCTCAGCATTTGCAGACAGGTGACATTTTGGTGCTGCTAATGACCTGCACACAAACATAGGCAAACACGCACTCCTCCTTTCTGATGTTTTTCCTTGTCAGACGATTCCTTTAACTTTTCTGTGGACTGTTGGAATTCATGGGGAGTCACGGTTTTCCAAGAGGGTAGATGGTACGCCGGTCGGCCCCTCCAGGCTGTCGGGGCTCTGCGGAAGGAGCGGGTAGGCTGCAGCCTTCTCCTGGAGGGGAGCAGGAGAACAGCACCACATTTTAACTCATGGCATGGGCACTGCACAGCTTATCTTGAAGAAAAAGCAGTTTTCTAGAATATTCCTCCAGTGCTCAGCAGAGTTGTGCATCTATGAGGCAGGGTTGAAGTTGTTCGGTCAAGGCCTGAAGTGTGGTCTGCCTTAAGGTGTTAAACTGTCCTCTTAGGCTTCATCATCCTAGCTTTGGTGCCAAGCACTGGGGCCAAGCTTTCTGCACCCACTGAGGGTGACACGGCTGAACTGATCCCAAGCAGTGATGCTTTTCTATGAAAACACCCAGCCTGCCCCAGGCAAAGCTCAGAAGTGACACAGCTTCTTTTTGGGGTCTTTCTATATCTCTTTGCAGCATCCCATCACCCTGGGGTCCTCTCTCGAGTCCAGTGGTTTCCTGCTGCTGAAGGATCATGGAGAAACGTGCCCCACTCAGATACCAAACACCACCCCTGCAAGTGTGTGCCTCGGCCCAGATACACACATGCGCGCACACACACAGGCTACATTTCTTACTTGTCCCAGGGGTCACTCCCCCAGAGTTCTATTCTCAGTGTAGCTATGAAGGGTTTTAATCAGATAAACCAATCTCTATTAACAAGTAATCTACTTAATAGACTCATCACATGTTTCTGCTGGCAGAGCCGATGTAAGACCTATTCTAATCCCCTTTCTCTTCCGAAGAGAGGAGGCCAGGCTCTAAGAGGTGCGGCAACATGCCCACTGTATTAATTAGCAGGTGAGGGAGCAGCGAATGACACTCAAGTGTCCTGACCCTCACCCAGTGTTCTTTCCTGTACACGCTCGCCCAAGTTACACCATGTCTTAACCAGTGCACATGAATCACTCGCCAAAAAGGCTTTTAAGAATTACATCTCTTCTGGGCTCTCCCAATATAGCTCTTCTCAACCCTTTCCCACCTCTGCCAGCCTTCCGTCCCCATCCATCATTTTGGCAGACGGTTCCACTTTCTACCTTACAAAGAAGATCAGAGTCATGGGTCAGGTCCTTAGCTTCCTTCCTCCTCCTCTCAGCATTTCCGTGTCTATGCCCATTGTCTCTTCCCCTTCTCCTTTTCAAGGCTAACCACCCCTCTTTCCTCCTGTGATCCTCTGTCTGCCCCAGGCCAATGCTGTATCATAACCCTTCTCTGGGGCAACCTCAGACCCGTCCGGGAACCAGCCTCCGCCTTCTTCCATTTACAGAAACACCTGACCCTTGAAAACTCTGTCCCCTTTCCCCTAAAGACAGCATAACTGTGCCACCTCTCACTGTCTAACACCCTGAACCGCGGGTCCTGCCATGGCTAGCCTCCTCCCCCACCAGACACTCATCCCTTGAAATCTGGGTTGCAGACCAGCACCCACTTACAATTGTTTCTACAAAACCACCCCCTTGGGCTGCATACCACATCCCACTCCTCCTTTCTTGGTGTTCTCCGCATGGTTCCCATGCTGCCTATGATCGGGACTCCCAGCTGTTCCGACTTCCCTCCACCTTCCCCGTGTCCCCAGTGTATGTGGCCATCAGGATCCTGTGCTCGTCCATTCATCGCCATGGAGCCATCTCTCTCCCCACTGACTTGTCACCCAGCCTTCACCTCCTCCCACCTCCTGGCTACATGCCTGCGCTTGAAGGTGCTGCCAGAGCCTCAAACTCAACTTGTCCAGATGTGATTTCCCCACCTCTCCCTCACAGCCTGCCCTCCTGCCACTGCTGTCACTGCTAATGGCATCTCCATTCCCGCATTGTTCAAGCTTAATCATCAGAGCATCTTTGATGGCTTCCTTTCCAGTCCCCCTACCTACACTCTGCCACAAGCTGTCTTGTCCTTGTCCTTGTCCTCGCTGTGGGAGGTGTAGGGGTTAGGACATGGGCACACCACATAGCAGGTACCTCACAGAGTAAACTGTCTAGTGGCCCTGTACTATTTCCGCTCGTGTATGGTATGATGCTAGGACCCACTGCACAGGGTGTCTGAGGGCAGAATGAGACAACCCAGGACAAGGGCTCATGAGAAGCGTGAACCAAATGTTACCACCATGATTATGACCACTACTTCATGCCCGGGCTGCTGCAGTCACCTCCCATCATGGTTCCCTGTCCCCAGTGGACACTTTTCTGCAGTGTTTTTCAAACTGTTTTTCACTGTTGCCTTCAATGAGTGCGCGTGCACACACACACAAACACCTCTGAAATAAAAACGTCACAGGTCAACTTTGATTTTTATTGTATGGGATATACTTTGGTATTTTTTATTCTATTCTAATTCCTTTATTAAAAGTACTAATTGGGATTGATGAAATCAATTTCAGGACCCATTTTGAATAGCACAGGTATATAAGACGATCTCCTCTCTATGGCTCTCTCTTCCTGACGGTTGCAGTCCACTCCTCTGAGGCTTCGGCATTTGCCTGTGGTCAGCCTTGGCCTTGGCCCTTCCCTCCCCCACATTTCTTTAGAGAACCTAAGCTCCAGCCCAGCAGACCACCTGCAGGTCTCCGCCAGTGCCACCCTTCCCTAAGCTGCCCCTTTGTCCATGGAGCCACCTGTGCCAGGAATGTGGTGTTCTTACCACCCACCTATGACAGCAAGGGGCAGAGGAATGTCCTCTAACATCGCGCCCTGGTCCTGCTCTCAGGAAGATCAGTGCCAATGAATACAGTCATCATCCGGGGTTTGGTGATGAGAAGCATGTGAGGCCATATCCAGACTCAGCAGGAAAGTGTTCCATGAGATGATATCATTTTGGCAAAGCAGGGGGCAATGGAGGCAGGGGTGCTGCACGTGGCCATCTGCGTCCCAATCAAAGAGAGCTCGCCCTCTGCTGAAACAGCATTTTATTTCTTTCATGGAATTTTTAGAAAAATCACATTTTGACATGGAGTCATTACTTAGTGCATTTGTGACATTTCTCCCTTGTTTGGAAGCTCTGTCGGATCAGGGATTATATCTGACTCCTCGTAGCATCCCCATTCTCCTACATGTATTAGGTAACAAATTTGATCAATACACGGATGCCTTTTGCCATCGATGTTTCAGGCCTAGGGCAAGCCAACCTGGGAAATATTTTGGGCGTGGGAACCCTTTGGCAGTATACCTCTCAAGACACTTCTTGGGTTGGGCCTGCAGGGCTGGGGCTCCACATGCAATAACAGCCTCCAGGATGACAGTCTTGTCCCATTGATGAGACAAAAGTAGCCAAACCTACGATGGGAACAGCTGAGACAGACTGAGTATCCTGGAGCAGGGGCATTGAGAATATCACCAACAGCGTGGGCCCCATGAGTTCACCTGGTGGTCCAGACCGCCGAGTCATACTGTGGTGGGAGCTTTAGGGGGCAAACATTTCCTGAGCACATACAAAGTGCCATGAGCTCATGTAATGCTCCCTGCTCTTCAAATGAAATGTGATTTCGCAAAGGTTTTGCAATGTTTTGGGGCCAGGCTGATACGGATGCGAACCTGGCACCCTTGCTTTCTAACTGCATGACCCTGGGTGAATGATTTCTCTGAGCCTCACTTTCCCCATCTGTAAATTGGGGCAACATGCTACCTTTCCTCTGGGAGGAACAGAGATAATGTAACCATCTCCCCAAGCAAAGTGCCTGCAATGTCGTAGTCTCAGTAGCAAAAACTGTTAGCCTCATTATTAACAGGGACATATTGTCACCCGCATTTCCATATGAGAGAACTGACTCCCAGGGAGCTTTAATCATTAGCCTAAGTTTCTTGGTTCAGCGCGAGAGGTGGGCACTACGTCCAGACCATCTAATCCCAAAGCACTCGCTCTTCCCACATTACCGCGTGCTGCTGGCCTCCTAGGGGAATTTATTATACTGTTCTCAACTACTAATTCCTATTGAATGCAATGTTATTGAACATGAATTAGCTGGTTGTGAATATACATGATCCCAGTAAATACTACTCTACGAGGGATTTGTTACTGATCAATATTCAGTGTCTGCGTTCGACGGGAAAGCTAGGAAAAGGAGACGAAAACAAGCTGTGCTGTCAGACAGGACAGATGCCATCAGCCTGGCAGAAACCACTTTCCAAGCCTGCAGCCCTGTCAGAGGCCGGGCTGCGCTGTCCTTCTTAGGTGCCCGGCCGAGCCTGTGCACCGACCCGCCCTATGCGCCTGACGGGTTCTTCACTCCAGGTGCAATGCCTCTACCTCAAAAGGCCTCCTCCTCAGGAAGCCCTCCTCAGATTTTCTCAGGCCACATCAGCGTCTCTGTGACGCTCTGTTCTTAGCTCTGAACCAGACATACTACCTTGTACTGGATCCCTTACCCATCTACCAGGGGTACCAAAAAAATGTACACATGTGGACACTTTGGTCAACGTTGCTCAAGCAGTAGTTCGCCGTCATCAGAAGTGTCTGGACGCTGTTGGGAACCACTTTGGGCACCTCTTGTCATTGCAGAAGTCAACACGTGACTTGTATTCATCTTTTGTTACCGGTATATATTGAGTATTACAATTTTAATACATTTTTCCTTTCTTAAAATCTGAACACATTTTTTTGGCACCCTCTGTATATGTCCCTTTCCCACTAGACTGAAACTTTCTGAAGAGAACGAAGCTAGTACTGTTCACCTTTGCATTCCCAGGGCCTTGCTAATTAGACAAAGGACACAGAGAAGGGTCACATGGAGACTTTGTCGGGTAAATGAAGTAATCCTGCCCATCTTCCTGTGTCTGAGTCTGACCGAGCATCGTGTTTTCTATTTTGGTTTTATATGTACCACATGCTGGTGCCTTCTTGCCTCCCGTTAGGAGACACACTCCACAGGCTAATAAATATTCCTTGCTGGCTGGGTTCCGTCACTGGGGCCTGTCTGCCATCCACACAGAAACAGCCACAGCACAGAGACCACTGCGCCCTGCACATCTACGGCAAAACAAATGGATTCAACACTTCCAAAACAAGCGCACAAGATGCAAGTGGTTTTAAAAAAAAAATAGACTAAAAGCCAAACTGAACAAAAACAACTAGGAGAAAACCCAGAGAGAGAGAGCTCTGTGGAAGCTCAGGCATATGGAGGGCAGGTTTTACCAGGCCCCGGCCTGCAGGCTTTGCTGGAGGACACACGTGTCCCGCACAAAAAGGGAATGGCAGGCTTCCTGGTGTCACGGAACTCTGCAGATGCTGCTGCTAGATACCGTCCCTACACATGTACACTTTGCGAGCAGCAAGAAGCTTTGCTGAGGTGCGAAACAGCCTGTGACTGGAGGACTGCCAGACACCTACTGTGTGCCAGGCACACACTAGGTACTGTCACCTACCCCCCCCCTCACTGCATTTCCCAAAGTCTGCTGAGGTAGGGTGTCACTTCCGCTTCACAGTGGAAGACACTGAGGTGTGGCACTTATAATGTAGACAAGTCAAACTGTCTAGGGAAAGAGAACAGTCTTGCTCTGTGCTCTCTCCAATTCTCAGCTTAATACGCTTTCCATCACCCACAGACATGTGTGTGTAAAAGTTGGTTAAAATGTCAAGCCCATGGTTTGCTAAGGTCGTTAATGTGAACAGGAGGCTCAAAGCTCACCTGGCAGTAGTCCTAAGGGATGGGGGAGGAGATCCCCATTTTCAATCCCTGAAAGCAAAGCCCAGACTGGTTGGCTTTAGGGGTGTACCTGTGCCTGGCATGTTACTCACTGCTTCCTGCAGCCATCTGAGGTCACAGTGCCCAGCATGGGAGGCCTCCCCATCCCTGCCCAGAGGACTGCAGCTGAACCTGCCCTGTCCAGGTGGGCTAGGGGCTGCTGGAAGGAGACACCCTGCTTCTGGAAAGCAGAGCCAACCTGCCTTACTTAAATGGTGGCGATGGGACAACTTCCCATGAGGACCCCCTGAGTAAGCAGACCTCCAGCTTCCCTAAGGGAAATAAACAGCCAACCCTTTCCCTCCCCAGCTCACAGGTATAGCTGGGCAAAGTCCCCAAGATGGCTTGGAAATGCACCACACCCCCAAGGAGAAGTAGCACATGCCTTCAATTCATATGTACATGACTGATACTAAGTCTTTCCTAAGACTGGGATGGGGGAGAAAATGACAAGAAATAGGTAAATACTCATAGCTGCAAGTTACTGCAAACATGATGTTCCGAAAAGCACAGGTTTGAGATCAGTCAGCCCACAATTCCAATCCTGCTTCACTGCCCATGATCTACAGGTATTGGAAAAGTGGATCCACACTTCTGGGCCTCACAGTCCTCATCTGTAGGATTGGGGCACGGTGCTAGGATGGCTACTGGCAGGCCTCTGTGGACAGAGCGTACAACTGCCCTGCTAGCCTCACTGATCCTCACTCTCACGGTAACAAATGAGAACTCACAAGGGGACACAGGGTCCTCGGAAGCCATCATATCGAGGTCCAGGCTCCAGGCTGCAGTCCCATGGGTGCAGCAGGAGGCCACGGCCACCCTATCCATACAGCTTGAACGGGGCTGTTAGTTCAGGGTTCCTGAGGGTCTGGAACTGGGGGTTCTGCTTTCCTCTCCCCGCTCATTGACTGTCCCCTCCCAGCCCTCACCTGGCCAACTTGGCCAGCTCTAGGAGACTTGTCATTGCCCCTCTTTCTCCTGGGCGGAGGGAGGAGTTAAGGGCTGAGACAGGTCTCTTTCTGCTACCCCCTCTCCCACATCAGAAAGCAAGGGCTCCTCCACTCTGGCAGGATGGCAGCTGTGGCTGAGTAAGAAGCTCTCTAGGGACGTTGGTGAGCTGCTTTTCCTGGTCTGCCTCACATCCCCTGAACGGGGCCTGAACACGTTTGCAGGCTGCTGGTGGCTTTTCTCTCACCTGCCTGTCCTGCCACTCCTCCGGGAGCTGGGGCTGGGCAGTCACTTGGCTGGTGGGCTGGGGAGGTTGAGGGAGATGTCTCAGCCTGCAGCAGCCTCTCCTGCGTCCACCAGCTGAGCGACAACTCTGCTCTGCCTGGGGGGGGGGCGCTCCAAACACAAGTGCGTGTAGGGGGCACTGGTTAGTGTCTGGGTGACCCCCTCCTACCCAGCTGGCGAGTGCCACAGGACAGGGGGAAGGAGCTGAGGCCACCGCTGTGTTGCCGCCAGATGTGCTGGGGGCCCCGCCGGAAGAAGCCAGGGCTGCGCTGGCTGCAGCACCCTGGGCAGCCCAGTAGACCCCGAAGCAGCTCAGGGCAGCTTGGCAGCTGCCAGGTGCCACCCCCGCAGGCAGCTGCACTGCAGGGACTCTTCCTGTGGCGCCCAGCAGCCCCCACAACCGGCGGCTGGGGCAAGGGGCGACTCCGCCGGGGTACAGGCATCCGCCCCCGCCCAGGTGTTACCTTCCACTTTGGTGAGGGTCAGGACCGGACTGTTGCAGGCGCTGAGTGGGGCCACCCGGGCCGAGTGCTTCTTCATCGTGAGCTGTGCGCCTGCCGGAGCCACGATCACCTACATCCTGGGGCCGGCCGAGAGCCCTCGGTGCCAGCGGCCTCCTCCGTGCAGGAGCGCCAGGCTCGCCGCCCAGGCCCTGCCCCAGCTGCCGGTCGTGCTCCTGTCGCCGCGCGCTCACTGCGGGGGCCACCCCGCGGAGCACATCTTCCCCGCCCGCAGCCACTCCACAGGCGCGCACAGCCTTTCGCCTGGAGGTTGCTGCAAACTCCGACGTCATGGCCAAGTGCGCTCCCCACGCCCACCCGGCCTCACCTGCTCCGCCCCCGCCCGGGACGCCCATGCCGCAGCTGGTCCCTCCCTAGGAGCCAGGTCCTGGTTGCAGCCTCCAGGCCGGCCACCAGCGCCCGGATTAGCCCTTAATAAGACTGACGAATTGGAAGGAGCCCTGAGAACTTGGCCTCAGTGTTACACAAGTTTAGAAAGGGAGGTGTTAGTTAGACTTTGGATGGAGAGGTGACTCTTTCTGGCACAAAGTGCTGAAGTGCTGGTTTACAGGAAGAGGCAGAAAAAAGCCACGCTCCCCACCCTCACGTTAACTTTTTTGAAAGAGTCTAGCAGCACATTATTTTGTATGGCCCTGTAGACATCTCTCTTGGGGAAGAAGATGCAAAGTCTACAGAAGCAAAGCAGACACAAGAAAACAAAGGCTTGAGCAGTTTCTACCCCTGCCCCACTGCCCCAGCGGGGAGAGGCCCAACTCTATAGGAGGCAGAGGTCTCTTCATTTCTGCCCAGCTCCCGGTTCCTGCTGCAACGGCATGGTTGCCGTTTGCCTTGGCAGGTACTCACTGGTCACATTCAGACCTGCGTAAGCTATTAGCCAACAATGCTGGTTAAAAAGCAATGACATACCTACTGCATCACTGGCCCAGTGATCCCTGAGTGACCACCAAGTCCCCAGGGACATTTATCCCAATGACAGTACATCACCAAAGGTGCCCTGCCATTGTCCCTGCAGGTAGGATGCACAGGGATTATGTGGCCTCAGAACTCCAAAGGCCTATGGGCATCTCATTCACACACATCAGCTTTGGTCCCAGTCTCCAGAAAATCTGAAGGTTCAGTGGTGATTCAAGGCAGGGTTTTTTTTTTTAATTTTTTTTAATTTCAATTTTATTGGGGAATTGGGGGAGGGGACAGCTCTGGGGAATCGGGGAAGGGGAACAGACAAGTTGCTGTCCCTTTGTTCTTCAGTCTAGTTGTGGAGGATGTTGCTTCACTGGCCTATGTTGGTATTATGATCATTGTGCTCTTCCCGGCTGAGGCAGTTGGTCGCCAGCCATTGGAAGGTGGCTCACGGCAGCTCTCGCTGGCTACTGGCCACTCATGGCAGCCGAGCCCCAGGACAAGCTGCTTTTCACCATCTTAACTCTAGAGGGCAGCGTCACTGGCCCATGTGGGATCTGAACTGACGGCCCTGCTGCTCAGAGCTTGCGTCCCAAGCCAACTCTTAACCAACAAGCCACTCGGCTGGCCCAAGGAGGGTTTTGTTGTTACTGTTAGGTCCTTACCACCCAGCATTTCAGAGCCTCCCACTATACCAGGTTTCCTGTCTTGAAGTTGATATTCTACTGTACAATGTCATTCTCATCCTCCAGAAGGGTAACTTCTTGGAGCGGTAGAGTCCGACTGACCTGAGAGCAACAGGGTTTCCATAGCTTGGCACCTACCAGCTGTTTCTGGTAACATGGACCTGCACAAACCCAAGTCTCTGGAGGAAGTGGTTTCTACAAGCTGCTCTTGTAGGATGCTTGTTATTACAGCCTGATGAACAGCATTGCCCCTGAGTCTCCAAAAAAGCCAGGGTTTCGCTGGGTTGTATCCTCAGGACTATAACCAAGGAAAAGATTTTAGGGTCTCTGCAGAGCCCTCTAGTGGTAGCCTCCACACCATACACCTCCCACAGGGAACTTGTCCCAAGACCCCTAGAGATGACACCATAATACGTCATTAAGCCATTCCCTTCTTTATAAAAGCCATTCCGTTATTTGTAAAAATCAAGCACAAATAAGCGTAAAACAAAAGAGTCTCATTTATGTATTAAGTACGATCTTTTATGACAACATAATGTTCCTATGTGTTGTTTCAAGTTCATCAATCAATATTTATTATATACACCATGACTAAAATATCACATAACAGTACCCATTTTTTGAGCATTTATTATGTATCAAGTACTGTGTTAAATGCTTTACATAAATCATTTCATTTCCTACTCACAAAGCTCTGTAAGATTGTTGTTAACTCATTTTACATCTGGGGGAACTGAGGCTAAGAGAGGTTAAATAAAATGTTCCAAGTCATAGTAACTGGCTGAGCAGGGATTTAAATCCAAGTCTGATGAATCAAAAACCTGTACTTATACCTGCTACGCTATTCTCTTATACAGTAGTGGTCCCCCCACCATCCGTGGTTTCAGTTACTGCAGTAAACAGCAGTCTGAAAGGTTAAATGGAGAACTCCAGAAATAAACAGTGCCTACATCATTTACTTCACTTCATCTCATCACACAGGCATTTTATCATCTCATCATCACAAGTAGAAGGGTGAGTACAGTACAATAAGATATTGAAAACAACATTCACATAACTTTTATTACAGTATATTGTTATAATTGTTCTATTTTAGTATTACTTATTGTTAGTAATCTCTTACTGTGACTAATTTATAGATTAAACTTTACCATGGGTATGTATGTATATAGGAAAAAACAGTATATATAAGGTTCAGGCAACCACTGGGGTCTTGGAACATATCGCCTGTGAATAAGGGGGGACTGCTATATTAAAAATGTAAAATACAAAAATTCCACATAGGTATTCCAATCCATGTGGATGGTACATGTAACCCAGAACCCATTTCCTTTCATTTGAATGTGGCTTTGATAGATTTCATCATGCTCGCATGCCTCCTGGAGGACCTGGGCTGTGCCTGTCTGGGTAATCCCCAGCACTTCAAATTAGCCTGTCCATACTCATTCTACTGGGCAGGTCACAACAAAATACCCAATAAATATTTGTCTGTTTGACTTTTTTAGATATCTACTTTCTACATATTGCAATGTCATGTGCAAGTCAAATAGATAACAATTAAATATTGTTAAATATCCCTGTCTAACTTCACTCATTAAATAACTGTTACCTAAACTTTTTTTTTCCCTGTGCAGGATACCCCAGGATATTTTGATATCCAAGAGGTCATCATCTCCTCATGTCTGTCAACTTCCACTTATCAAAGAGGCGGTACCAATTGTCATCTCAACTTCCTCCCCTTAATTTTAAGTATTGAGTGCTGTTTCTTTTTTTTCTACACTTTTTTAACTCTTTTTTAACTCTCTCAGCCTTGTGTGCTCTCTTAACTTGTGTTTCAACCCAAACATCTTACCTCCTTCTTCCATCCCCAGGAGAAAAAAACACAACCTTCTATACTCCTTTTTAAATCAGAGCTCCTGCTGCTTGATCATCCGAGTACTGATACTCTTCAGTACACACCTTTTTTTTGGAGTGGGCGTGCTGGGGGTGCAAACTAAAAAATTCACATAAATAAAATTATTCTAGAAAGTTAACTGTGCACTAGTATGCAAGCACAAACTAGTATTTTGAGAATTCTAACAATTTAAAACTCTGTGCTGCCTTTCAGTGGCTGACAAGCTGGAGAGATCCCGGCTAGCTGAAGACGTCGAATCTCATTGTCCTCCCAGCCCTTTGACCCTCTCCCGAAGGCTCTCAATAAAATGGTTTGATTCCCCTCCCCCCAAAAAACAAAACAAACAAACAAACAAAAAAATCCCAACTCTGTGCTGGGGTTAGGCTATCATGACCTAACTTGGTGATACCCGTAAAGTCACACATAAAGAATAGCTAGCAAAGGATCCAAGGTGGCAGAGTAGATGAACACTGTGCTTGCCTGCTCCCATGACCACATTAAAATTTCAACTAACTTAAAGAACAATCAACCTGGAGAATCATATGAAGTCTAGCTGAACAGAAGTCCTATAAGTAAGGATATAAAGAAAAAGCCACATTGAGACTGGTGGGAGGGCAGAGGACTTCACACCTGAATATGGTGGTTGAGAATCAGGAGGGACATCTCTGCAGCCAAGGTTCTCCCTGGAGGAGTGAGGGACCCCTGCCTCACACTATGCTACCCAGCCCGGAGTACTGGAGTCAGGAAGAGGAGACCCCACAACATCTGTCTGTGAAAACCAGTGGGGTTTCTGACCATCAGGGTGGGATGGAAGGCTGCGGGAAACCCAGATGTCCTCTTAAAGGGCCTTCACACAGACTTACTCGCTTACAGGCACTCAACCCTGAGCTCTGGTGGAGGTACAGTGACTTAGGAGGAGTCAAGAGACATACAGGGAGACACTGAATTGTGTGCCTGCAGGGCAAGGTCTGCAGAAACAGCTACCATTTTCCCTGTGTGGGGTCCTCTTCCCGTGCAGTCAGCAGGTGGGCGCCATCTTTCTTGTGTTGAGCCCTCCCCCACACAGCCAAATCTGAATCATTGGCCTGGTGAGTTCCATTGCTCCACCTGCTGACTCCCTGGGAGCCCACCCCACCAAACTCTTGAACCATGAGACTATCAGGGTCTGAGCCTTATGGGAGCTGGCAGGCGGCAGTAGGCCTCAGAGTGCCCTGGGCTTTCTGTGGAGCTACCCCAGGCCTGGTACTAATGGTAGCTATCCTCAGTTCAGCCTCTCCCACATGTCTCCAGGTCCAGAAGAGAGGGAAACCAACTGAGGATTGCTTTATAGCTCCTACCAGGTAGTCCCCAGCTGGTCACAAGCAGTGGCTGACCTGGGCCTGCACCAGAGCCCCTCCGAGACAGCCCCAGAACCAACATATCTGGAGGTTGGCTTCAGACCACAGCAGAGCACCACTCAATTAGCCCCATAAGCAGCACACCCAAATGGCAGTCTAAGCAGGCACCAGAGCCCCACTGGGGCTAATCCTCCTCCATGGGGTAAGCCCCACTCCCCTCACAGAAGCTTATAGGCTGTGGACGTGGCCAAAGCCCACAGCCAGTCAACATGACATGTCAATAGCAATCAAGGCTCAACTATAACAGGACAGTACACACAATAGACACTCCTGTAGTACCCGAGCAGGTGACAGGGGAACTACACCACTGGGCCCCACAGAGCACTTACTACATAAGGCCCCAAAACAAGTTTCAATAAATTTAAGAAGACTGAAATCCTATCAAGCATCTTTTCTGACCACAATGGCATGAAACTAGAAGTGAATTACAAGAAAAAAAACATAAAACACACAAACATATGGAGGCTAAGCATGCTGCTATATAATGAATAGGTCACAGTGAGATCAAAGAACAAATCAACAGATGCCTCAGGACAAATGAAAATGAAAACACAATGATCCAAAATATACGGGACACAGTGAAAGCAGTCCTACGAGAGAAATTCTTAGGACACAGTGAAAGCAGTCCTATGAGGGAAATTCATAGCTAAAAGGAAAACACTTTTAGCTTTTCTCTGTTGAGTATGATGTTAGCTGTGGGTTTGTCATATATGGCCTTTATTATATTGAGGTGTGTTCCCTCTATTCCCACTTTGCTGAGAGTTTTTATCATAAATGGATGCTGGGTTTTGTCAAATGCTTTTTCTGCATCTATTGATATGATCATATGATTTTTATTTTTCATTTTGCTTTTGTGGTGTATCACAGTAATTGATTTGTGAATATTGAGCCCACCTTGCATCCCAGGAATAAATCCCACTTAATCGTGGTGTACTATCTTTTTAATGTATTGATGAATTTGGTTTGCTAATATTTTGTTGAGGATTTTTGCATCTGTGCTCATCAGGGATATAGGCCTATAATTTTCTTTTTTTTGTAATGTCATTGGTTTTGGAATCGGGAATAGTGGCCTTGTAAAATGAGCTTGAGAGCTTACTCTCCTCTGGAATATTTTGGAATAGTTTGAGAAGAATAGATATTAATTCTTCTTTGAATGTTTGGTAAAATTCACCTGTGAAGCCTTCCAGTCTACGACTTTTGTTTGTTGGGAGTTTTTTGATTACTGATTCGATTTCTGTAGTGCCAACTGGTTGGTTCCGATTTTCTGTTTCTTGATTCGGTATTGGAAGATTGTGCTTCTAGGAATTTATCCAGTTCTTCCAGATTGTCCAATTTGTTGGCATATAATTGTTTGTAGTATTTTCTTATAATCCTTTGTATTTCTGTGGTGCCAGTTGTCATTTCTCCTTTTTCTTTTCTGATTTTATTTATTTGGGTCCTCTTTGTTTTTTTCTTGATGAGTCTGGTTAAGAGTTTACCAATTTCGTTTATCTTTTCAAAGAACCAGCTCTTGGTTTCATTGATCTTTTGTATTGATTTTTTCAGACTCTATTTCATTTATTTCCACTTTGATCTTTATTATTTCCTGTTTTCCACTCACTTGGGGCTCTGTTTATTGTTCTTTTCCTAGTTCCTTTAAGTGTGAGGGTAATTTATGTATTTGAGATTTTTCTTTACTGAAATGAATTTCCCTCTTAGGAACAAGACAAAGGATGGACTGCCTTCTTACTCCATGTACAAGAATAAACTAAAAATGGATTAAAGACTTAAATGTAAGACCTGAAACCATAAAACCCCTAGAAGAAAACATAGGCAGTAAATTCGCTGACATTGGTCATAGTAATATTTTTTTCTGACCTATCCCCTTGAGCAAGGGAAACAAAAGAAAAAATAAACAAATGGGACTACTGAAAAGTTTTTGCACAGCAAAGGAAACCACTAACAAAATGAAAAGACAGCCTACTGCCAATGACACATCTGATAAGGGGTTAATATACAAATTTTATATTAAAAAAAAACCTCATACAACTCAGTACCAAAAAACAACGATCCAATTAAAAATGGGCAGAGGACCTGAATAAATAATTCTCCAAAGAGGATATACACATGGCCAATAGATATATGAAAAGATGCTCAACATCACTGATCATCAAAGAGAAAGGTAAACTAAAACCACAATGAGATATTAACACAACCTATCAGAATGGCCATCATCAATAAATCAACAAAAAACAAGTGTTGGCAAGGATATGGAGAAAAGGGAACCCTCATGCACTGTTGGTAGGATTGCAAATTGGTATAGTCACTATGGAAAACAGTCGGAGGTTCCTCAAAAAATTAACAATACAACTACCTTATGACCCAGCAATTCCACTTCTGGGTATTTATCTGAAGAAATCCAAAACACTAATTCGAAAAGATATATGCACCCCTATGTTCATTGCAGCATTATTTACAATAGCCAAGATATGAAAAAAACCTAAGTGGCCCATCAATAGATGACTAGATAATGTGATACACACACACACACACACACACACACACACACACACACAATAGGATATTACTCAGCCATAAAAAATGAAATCTTACCATTTCTGACAACATGGATGGACTTAGAGGGTATTATATTAAGTGAAATAAGTCAGAATGAGAAAGACAAATATCATATGATCTCACTTATATGTGGAACCTAAAGAACAAAATAAATGAACAAATGAAAGAGAAATAGACTCACAGATGCAGGGAACAAACTGATGGTTGCCAAAAGGGAGGGGTGTTGAAGAGCTGGGTGAAAAAGGTGAAGGGATTAAGAAATGCAACTGGTAATTAAAAAATAGTCATGGGGATGTAAAGTAAAGCATAGGGACTATAGTCAATAATGTTGTAGTAACTATGTATAGTGCCAGGTGGGTACTAGAGTAGTCAGGGAGATCACTGCATAAATTATATCAATGTCTAACCACTATGCTCTATACCTGAAACTAATATGAAATAAGACTGAATGTCAACTGTAACTGGAAAAATAATAATAATAATAATAATAATAATAATAATAATTTTTTATTTTAATTAACAAGGGTTGGGTTTTGTGCTCTTAACTTACAGTCCAAACACTGAAGTAAGTTCACGGAAGATACAGAGAATAACAAGCCTTTGATGTAGGACTTAAAAACCATGAGCGTGCGTTTTACACTCCCTGGCTCATCCCTAATAGCCCACTCTTACTGGCAAACCAAAGAGAAAGGAAGTAAGCGAGGAATCCCTGATGAGAAAAACGAGGAAACAACCAGTTTGTCCTACCACCAAGTGGCCATATTTAGATTGCAACCCACATGTGGAACCGGCCATGGCCCCTTAGGAGGAGAAAGGCGGACAGGCCCGGGGTGGCGCATTAGAAAGGCGGTAGCATTAGGAACCGGTAGCCTGACCAATTCCTCACATTCTAGAGGCTCCCAGCCCTGGGCCTGTATTGATCTGTAAATAACCTGTGTTGCCCAAACAACCTGTTCCAGCCTTCCTGCACTGACACATGCTTCTGCCATGTGGTGGTTACTGCCAACCTTCCCTTTGATCTGGCATGTAAAATGTCTCTAGTCCCACCGCACTGTTCCAAGAAGGCATCCGATCTCTTGGGCGGGTTTAAGTCGTACTTATGATTCCCTTGAGGCCAAGTCAGCATGGAACAGTCAACAGCTCGAGTCTGAGCTCCATCTCTGCCCATCAGAGTGGCCGACCTCCAGTGGTCACTCAGCCCATGCTGGCCTCAGTTTCCTAATTTGGGCATGAGAGGGGTGGACCCTATTGGCAGTTTTCAAACTGTGTTTCCTGGTCACTGTGCAAAGCAATTCTCCTTTTATCTGTTGGGGTTCCACGTTAGATTTAGTTTATAAAAATGTTGTCGCTGTAAAAGAAAGTTTTGAAAATTATTGACTGGATAATCTCCAAAGTCCTGTTTGGCTTCAAAATGTGGGGTATATGAAATTATCTTCCTAGATAAGACAACTGTCACTGCCTCCAAAGATCTTAAAAGAACCTTATCCTTCCTTTATGAATATCTCCAGTTAAGTAGACTCTTGCTTTATGTGGTTTTCTCACTTTTTTGACATAGTCAGAAATATATTTACATTTGTCAAAATTCATAGAGTTGTACACTACAAATGATGAGTTTTATAGTTCGTAAATTATGTACCAATGTAAAAATTGGGGAAAATGTATTTTCCATATATAAACACATATATAATGAAATTGAATATTTGATAAAATACTACCCTTACCATGTGTGAACATTTCTATTCTATTCTATTCTATTCTATTCTATTCTATTCTATTCTATTCTATTCTATTCTTTTCTGAACTTCCACTGCAAAAAAAAAATGCTGATTGTAACCAACTAAATTTGTGTTTACTATGTTATGATCCACTCATGTCTCATAATCCACGTGGTTTAAAAAATACTGTTACAAATTATATCTTTTGTAAATTATGGAAAGACCTTTACTTAATCCGTTCAAAATAAATAATAAAAAATTTAAAAGCCAGCCAGGATTTTCAATAGTCAGAAAACAGACCAGTTCAATTAATTCACTCTGAAATACAAACCTTGTTTCATAGTCCTTTACAGTATAACACAGTAAGAATAACAAGTGATTTTTGTGGTTACCAATGTTCACAAATAATGACTTAAAGTAGTTCCAGGAACCAGAAATGGAGTTTTACCCAAATAAGTCAGTCTGCAGCATTCAGAAGCGTTGCCAGTGGAGCCAGCGCCGGTGTTTCAAACAGGAGAGAAAGTCTCATGACTGAAAGAAATGAACTCCCATTGCGGGGCAGCTCATTTTCCCAATCTGGCAGGAGTGACTGGTCACCTTCCTCACTGACTCCAGGAACAAGCACAGGGAATGAGAACCATTAGACAGAGGAAGGACTTGGTGGCCTTCCTTATCTCCACGTGTCCCTTCTCCTCAGCAATGTGCATCCCCAGGACAAACTCAGACTCATTAGGGTCCCACTCGGATCTCTCCTCTTTCTCTAGGGAGGAATGTCAAGGTTGGATAGCTCCAGGCAGGACATCAAGAGGCAGGATCCCTGAATGGCAGCAGTGGGCTTCCAGACACATGCCTTCCAGGCACCTCCATGACTGGTCCATGGAGGCTAGGCAACATGCTTGGCCCAGAGCCAGGGTCATGATGAACAGCAGGAGAGGCACAGAGATGCGAGTGGGACTCCCGGTTGCTTCTTTTGTGGCACTTCATCAGGTGCCTGTCCTGTGCTCAGTGGCAGACACAGGGTGTGGCCCTCTCCAGGACCAGGCCACAGCAGCTGCCCTGGGAGAGCAGTATGGCCACGAGGGAGCTCCTGGATGGACCCCTGGGGTAGGCCGCTCCTCCCTGCCCTGGGACCTTCAGAGACCTAGCTAGGTGCCAGCACAGGTAAGAGTGTGGAGGGACTACACAATGTCTGGTCCTCAGTCGGTACTCAAGAAATGATGATTCTCGTCCACCTTGGGAAATGGACACACCAGCTTCCACAAATTCCTTCCAACGCTGGGAATCGGTATGGAGAGGCGGCACTGCTTATAGATGGTTTCATTTGGGCAAGCTGTTTAATCTCTTCATGCTCAGCCATTTCGTCTTTAAAATGGAGATAAGAATAGTACATACTTTACGGTTGTTGTGAAGATGAAAGGAATTCATACATGTAAAGTGCTTATTACAGGACCTGGTGGTGGGTACCAGAAGCACTCAGAACACGTCAGTCACGATTTTCAGTCTCTCTCCCACCAGGTTCCTTAACAGGGAGGGGCCATCTCTGGTGTGTGCATCTCCAGTGCCTAACACAGTATATAGCTTATGTAGGAGGTGCCAAAGCAGGAGGAAGGGACTCACAGGACCCAGCTTTCTAGAGTTTTCTAGAATTGTCTGAGCCACCCTCCTCCCAGCCTACCCCTTTCTGCCTGTGGTACCAGGAGTGAGGAAACCTGCTGGTCGACTCCCTTCCGCTCAGGGCTCTCACCTCCCACTGGCTTCATCTCAGAGGAAGCGCTTTGGAGGCTAGGACACTGGACTCAAGGTGAGGTGAGAGATCTGATGCCATTTCGTTCCGAAATAGCTGCCTGCTTGTGTTCCGGCTGACTCATCGACCACAGCTGGACTCCTGTCCGATGCCTCTGCTCTGCCTCCTGTGGAGTGGGAACTAGAACACTGACCTACATCGGATCCTTGTCCACACCAGGGGCAGGCTCCCTGGACTGGCGTTTGTTTCCAAGGGTGAACCAAGGGGACTGGCCATCAGACTTGGCCTTGGCGAAGGAGCCTGCTCCAATCTTTGGCTCCTGAGTGCAGGGTGGGCTGGGACCACAGTCAGCGAGCACACAGGGGGCTCCAGGTTGGGCAGAGAGTTTCAGAAGTTCCGATCTGAGGTCAGGACCTTCTCTGGACTTGGCCAGCCCTGCACTTCTCTGAAGCCAGTGATCATCTCTGCCCTGCCCTGAGGTTACTCATAGACTCGCTTCCGCTTCCTGTTGGGCTGTAATGCTGTGAGGCAGGGCCATGCTCAGAGCCGGGCAACAGCAAGCATCACTAGGACACAAACATGCAGGGACTGGCAGGTGGGCGGGGCAGGTACTGTCAAGATCAAGCCCCAGACACAGTCCCTCAGGGATCAGGAAGTCCTGCCCACTCGTCAGAGGAGCTCCAGGCAGCGACCGCCCCCCTTTGTGCAGTGACCCCTGAACCCCGCTGGCTCTTTGCTCTCCTGAGGGCCTGGCTCTCCTGCCTGGTCCCCGTGTGGGCTGGCAGAGCTAGGAAATCACTGAGCCCTCCTGATCCCTGCCAGCTCTGCCCCTCCACGTGCCCTAAAATCACCAGAAGCCCCAAGTGTCATGGACACTGTGTAACATGTTCCTTTGTGGGGCTGGTGAAGGCGTTTACAGTCTCACACGGAGGTGCCTGAAAACTAAACACACCGTCTACCCCCCACATGTCCATCCCAGCAGCTGCTACAGGCCCACACAGCACGTCCCCCTCAGGTGACACCTCCTCCCTTCCTCCCCATCCACACGGACCCTCACCTTCTCCTTCCTCAACCCAGTGCTCCTGACACGGCCCCAGCTCCAGGCCCACTGCCCTTCGCGCCCAGCAGTACCTCCTGGAAAGTGTCCTCTGATGACCTGCCCTGAGAGGGAGCCCCTGGAATTCCAGTAACTAAAGCCCCTTCCTGGCTACACCTGCTCCCATGAAGTCTTGGTCTGGGCTTGTTTTGCCCCTAAGGAGGATCTTTTCTTTGGGTTTTGGTGTGCTCTGCTCCCCACCCTGAAAAACATGCCAACTGGCTCACAGCAGACGGTGTGACTCTTGGGGGCCCTCAGGTCCTGCCCAGGCTTGGGCAGTTTTCTTCCACCTCAGGCTGGCTTCTAAGAAAAGGGAGGGGGATGAAAAGCGTGGAGGCTTCTAAGAAAAGGGTAGAGGCCAAGGAGGCCGGGGTCTTGGAGTAGGAGGGTCAGAGTGTGACTAGCTTTGCTGGTGGCAGCCTTCTCTTAGCCATTACTTCACTGACCACCTTCAATTAAGTGCATATTTTTTTGGGGCGGTGGGGGGGGGCCTACCTACTCGGTGACAATGAAGGTGAGTTCTGATGGGCGACACTCCATGCATGACATGCTGAGACCATCACCTCTGAGCCCTGCTGACCACATCTCCTGTAACTCTGCGAGCTCACAGGTGACAGTACAAATGCTGCCTGCGAGAGAGTACCAAATGACCCCAAAGTGCTCCGAAGAAATAATTGTGTCTTCCCCAAATAAGCATTAAGAATTTGCCACGTTTCCCCCTTGTTTCGCATAAGACATCTGTTAAACTGTGCTGGGCGTGGGGAGGGCTGGGAGCTCACCAGGAATAGCAGGGGTCACCAGAGGAGGGGCTGCAGGACAAAGGGACAGACATGTTCCACAGTTCAATCAGAGATGAGGAACACACCTCATTCTCTGCAAACGCAAACAAACCAAAATCCTGCTAAGGCAAAGACGTCTTTGCTTTGGGGGTTAAAGAGAAGGTCCCACAAATTTTGGTCAACAGCAAGAAGAGGCTAGAGGCCTGGCGTACATCCTGTTCCTGGCTGAGGCAGCTGGCCACGTCTTTCCCCCAGATGGTTGGTCAGTGTAGGGCAAGGGGGCAAGCCTCAAGAACCCCCTAACTCCCGGTGGGGTTTGGAGGGTCACATGCATGCACGGTTTGTCCCTGAAGTTGTCTCACTGGTGTCAGAGTATTTCTGTCTTGTGGATTCCAAAACTACCTCCCAACAAATAATTCCTTGTCACTGTGACAAAGGTGGGCTTGTCCATCTGAGGCGATGTGTTAGGGCTCCGATGACTAATGACCAGCCCAGAACTCTTGTTAGTGAGACAACCAGGCTTATTGGGGGCTTAGCACAGCACATCAACACAATAATAATTGTCTAGCATGATAGGAACCTTTTGAAATTTTCTAGTCAAAATTTGCTCTCAGATTTTTGTCAGTATCCATTTTCATTCTAAGATGATTATCTTTGGAAATTTCATGTACTTCTGATGGGAGTAAAAATCGATATAACCTTTCTGAAAGTTAGCAATATATTGGGTTGTCAGAAAAGTCATGGCGCATTTTTGCAACAAAAAAACAGAAAAAAACACGTCATGACTTTTCTGACAACCCAATATATCGAAATGCATAAAAAATAAAAATGTTTGTGGTCTATTACCCACTATTTCCATTTTTAGGAATTCTCCCCAAGAAATAATCTGATGTGGAAATAGGTATATTACAAAGATATTCACCCACGTTTTATTATAAGTAAAAAACTGGAAACAACTTAAATGCAACAGGAAAATGGGAGATAAAGTATGGGGTATTTACACAAAAGAGTATAATGAAGCTGATAAAACCAGTTATTCAATAACACAGAGAAAATGCTAAGAAATAAAAACAAGGTATGCATTTTGTATCTGAGATGATCTTTACATATATTACATATTCCCTTCATATGTAGACCATACCACGCACACATGCACGCACGCACACATACACACACATTTTTTTCAGAAAACAACTAGACTACCATTTTTTTCATTTTTTTTCCTAACTACCATAAATAAAAACAGTGATTTATTCACTTTCTCCTTGAGACTTCTCTAAAAGAAAAGGTTGTCTACTTTTAGACATTCAGTTCAATAGAGGATGGTGCTAAGACCAATCTCAATGTGTCTCTTGTAAACAGATATAAATGCTAATAACACAAGAAAAGTCCTCACGTGCAGGAGTGTGTAACATAATGGTGCGACTGTTTCTTTTAAAATCTTTACACAGCTCCTATTCTTTTTATATAAAACTCTTTGGGTTCATGCTTTTAAAGCCACTGTCCCTCTGTCTTTTTAGAAGTGTCTACTATAACATCAAAAGTAAATACACAATTCCATTTTCTGTATTTTAAATATTTTGTTGTTACATCCTTTTTATATCTTTGCTGAACGTGCCAGTAATGAAAGGAGAAGGAGAAAGGTGCTTTTAGTAACCGCGCCGACTTCCTCCTGCAGGGGTGAAGGAACACAAACCTAAACGCCTGAGTTGGTGACAGTCACCAGCCCCTCTTGCCCGCATGGAGCTCTCTGCTGGTTCGGCCAGGACCAGGCACCTTGCCTGCTGATGGCTTCTTTAGTGTGCTTCTGTCATTGCTGCCACCTCAGTGGAATCCGTCCTGGTCCTCTCCCTCATCTCTTCACTCCTGCTTAAGTGTAATTTTATATTTTGCCCTGGATTGTACATGAATGAAAAAGCTATTGTGTCAGTATGTCTTTAGATAATAGAACCGCCATCTCCTTGTGTCCTGGCTGGGCTCTGTGCTGCCCCAGGCATCTCGCGATGGCAGGTACTTGAAATACAGAAACTTCAGCCCATGCGGGAGGCCTGTGCTCGGCCAGGTGTTGGGAAAAACAGCACAACAGCCCACAATGCATTACTCTTGATCCCTTTCAGCATATCGGCCAATTATCAGCTTCAGGGCACAGGTTAGAAATGACTATTAGACTGAGTTTTTATTAATGGATTCTTCCATACCTATTACATACTGTTTATTCATATAAACACTTCTCAGCATGGATTTATTTGGTCTGATACTTTCTCTCTACTTCTTGAAAGCTTGCACAAACTGTGACACAATTCAAACTTACCCCTTCTTTCAAGCTTTATTTCTTTCCTTGCTACTATCTAAAATGTGCCCCTTCCCCTCTTTTGAGTCCACTCTTTTTGTAAAACTACAAAAATGAAAACAAAAAATACACCATCGAAAGGAAACCTTCACACATGTCTATGTTTGAGCCTTGAATTCCCTGCTCGGTGTGGTGAACACCAAGCCTGGTGGCAGCTCCGTGTGGAGTCCAGCTTATGGGAAATAAAAGAGACGCTCATTGATTTTCGCTTTAACCTTGACTGCTTATTTAAAGTGAGCTGGCATCAAATGCTCTATTGATGGCAGAATTCTAATTTGGGATTTGTAGCAACCTAAGACATCTAGGACATGAAGGATGACTGCAGCTGGAAAATCTGTCTCCAGCAGTGGCATTTGCAAAATTTAAGGCACAGTTCACCCACGGCCCTTGAGGCACCATTTGATTCATTAATAAGATGGGAGAAATAAAGCACAAAGGGTTCAACTCAACTGTCCTTGGAGCCAATTAAAGATAACAAATGTGTAAGCTTAAGGTGTTAGCATAAACTGGAGTAAAAAATAAAGCTCACTGCAAAATATTTATCTACAACCCTGCCAGAAGTGATACAGGTAAGTATAAGTTTGTTCTCACTGAGATATGTTAATTTGTAGGAAACTTTTCTATGAATCTGAACAATAATGATTAAATTGCGCTAGGATCAGACTGCACGAGCCTGATCAGTTCACAGTGTGGGGTCTCTTCTGCATTTTGGTTACAGCCCACCCCCGCCTGCATGCTAGTGGACTGGGGGTATGGCTTAGAGATGACAGCCTGTGCTCAAGTGAACGAGGGTCTGGATGTTGTTTAAGACCACAGCGTCTCCGAGGTGGAAAGGGTTTTGGAAATTACTTAGCACGTCACCCTTACTTTGGGCCAAGAAAGAATAAAACTAAGAGGACGACAGAGAAAAAAAAAGTGGTGGCTATTCTGGGAACAGTAAATAGAAGAAAACTAAATATACCTCCTGAAGTGAACACAGGCCAAAGGGACAAGTTCTGTTTTGTGGTGGCAGCTGCTCGGAGGCCAAGAGCACTGTAGCTTGATGGGACCTCCTGTACTTCAGAGACACTTCTAGAGATAAAAGAGAGAGGCCACTCTTTCTTGGACTTCAGTTTTAAACTCTGGACAAGAGTCAGGAAATTTATAACGCCTTTAAAGGGACTCCTTGTTTTCAGAAAAGGAAGTTGTGCCTCTAGGAAAGAAAAAATCCCAATCTTAAGAAATAAAAGACAATGTGAGTGCTTCCTAGCTCTAAGTTTTCTGGGAGGTGGCAGATTGATGTAGGGAGATGAAAGGTGAATTAGGGCACCTGGTAAGGCTCTGCGGCAGTTTTATCAGAAAGGTAGGCAGAGGCAAAATCGCAAACTCATATGCTTCTAATGCTGAAGAAAGTGGAAAAACAACAAGTAGAATGAGAGACAATATCTGCAGGTTTTATGTCTGATTAGCGATTTGTATCTAAAATATGTAAAGAACTCTGACAACTCAATAATCAAAAGATAAATAACCCAATTATAAAATAGGTAAGGGTGACTGAAAAATGGGCCAAAGACCTTAAAGACAACAACTCACCAAAGAAGACATACAGATGGCAAATAATCATGTGAAAAGATACTCCATGTTAATTGTTGTCAGAGAAATGCAATTCAAAACAATGGTGAGGAGACACCACCACACACCCATGAGAATGGCTGGAATCCAGAACACTGACAACAGCAAATGCTGGCGAGGATGTGGAGCAACAGGAACTCACACTCACTGCTGCTGGTGGGAATGAAAGATGGTGCAGCCACTTTGGAAGACAGTTTGGCAGTTTCTTAAAAAACTAAACCTACTCTTACCATATGATCCAGCAATTAATGCTGGTTGGTATTTACTGGAAGGAGCTGAACACGTGTCCACACAAAAACCTGCCCCTGGATATTTATAGCAGCTTTATTCATAATCACCCAAACTTGGAAGCAACCAAGACGTCCTTCAGTAGGTGACAGATAAATAAACTGTGGTCCAGCCAGACAGTGGAATATTATTCAGTGTTAAGAGAAATGAGCTATCAAGCCATGAAGAGACATGGAGGAAACTTAAATGAGTTTTGCTAAGTAGAAGAATTCAGTCTGAAAGGCTACATTAGGCATAATTCCCATTATATGACATTCTGGAAAAGGCAAAACGATGGAGACAGTAAAAAAAAAATAAAAAATAAAAATCAGTAGTTGCCAGAGGTAAGGATGTGGGAGAGATAAGAGGCAGAGCACAGAGGAATTTTAGGCCAGTTAAAATACTCTATTATATTATAATGATGGATATATGTCATTATACATTTGCTTAAACCTATAAAATACACAACACCAAGAGGGAGCCCCGAGGTAAGCTATGGACACTGAGTGATAATGATGATTAATGAAGGTCAATCCTTGGTAAAGGTCAATCCATGCTGGTAAAGTGATGCTGATAACAGTGGAGGCAGTGCCTGTGTCGGGCAGGGGGCATGTGGGAAAATCTCTGTACCTTCCTCTCGATTTTGTTATAAACCTAAAAGTGCTCTAAAACAATAAAGTCTTTGAAAAATTGAAAACTTATATGGGCGAAGGAACAGAATTGACATTTCCCCAAAGAAGATAGACAGATGGCAAATAAGCACATGAAAAGATGCACCCCAAAGACATCAGGAAATGCAAATCAAAGCCACGATGACATGTCATCTCACACTCACTAGGATGGCGAGAACCAAGAAGTCCGCCAATAACAAGCGTTGGTGAGCAGAATACAGGGAAACTGAGAAGAAATCCTCATACAGCGACGGGAGAATTGTCAAATGTGTAGCCAGCCACTTTGGAAGACAGCCTGGCGGTTCCTCAAAACGTTAAACAGACTTATATGGTCCAGCAATTCTAGAAATATGCCCTGGAGAAATGAAAACGTATGCCCATACCAAGACTTGTACGTGAACGTTCATAGCAGCATTGTTCATAACAGCCCCAAATGTCCATCAACTGATGACAGAATACAGAAAACATGGTATATCCACAGAATGGAATATTATTCAGCCATAAAGAGCAAGTACTGGTACAAATGTTGGCACGGGGACTGGAAGAGGGCAGTAAAAAGGAGGGAGGAAGGACTCCGTGGCTTGTTCAATTAAACCCCCTATTGGCTCCCTACCATCTACAGCAGGAGTTTCCAATGCTGGCTGCTCATTGGACCAGCTGAAAATACAGATGCTGCTGTCCCAGCTCATGCCAACTCATCCGTCTCGGGGGATGGGGTGTGCCCCGGCATCCGTGTTCCCTAAGAGCTCCCAGATGTTTGAGGGTTGAGAATCACTAACCCAGAGGATAAACCCACCGCCTCATCCAGGCATACCAACTTGCCCCAACATGTCCCCAAACTCTCCTCCACACCCACCTCTCATGTCCCTGTCTTCAAGAACCAGCCGTGTGACACTGCAGACTCTCTCCGTCCACCTCCATCTCCTTTGGATGGAAAACTCCTCCTCCTCATCTTCGAAGACCCCAATCAGATGCACCCTCCTCTGAGAAGACCTCCCTGATTTCCCAAGGCAGAGCTCTCTTTTGTGCTTCCATCAACACTGTGTGCATGCAGAACCTAGGATGGCATATGTATTTCCCAAAGTGTGTTTCTTGGAACACTAGCTACTAGGGGTGGGGAGGGGCTATAGGGACTGGAGATGCCGCACAATATACCCCCCCTTTGGAGAGTCGCAATGTACATTGCCTTATTAAAGACTCTGAGAAGACTTGCAATTAAAACAAAACAAAACAAAACAAAACAAAACAAAAATCTGCTGAAACTGATTGAAGCCATTGTCTCTTACACTTTTTGGATTACAGGCCCATTTTCTCCAGCCTGACACTTATGAATACTCCAGGAGTTGTTGTAGTTATTTGTTTATATTTCTCTCCCAGACTGGTCTCTGAGCTCCTGGAGGACAGGGATCATGTCCTAGCTTGCCATCTTTGCTACTTGGCCAACTTTTAGCATTAGCAAGCATTTCTTGAACAAAACACTGAAGGCTGTTTCCTCTTGTGACTTTTCTCTGAAAAGCCCAACTATTGGGATTTCTGGCACTTGCTTTTCAAAATATGTGCTCAGAAGGGGGATGCTGAGTTTCTGCTCCTACAAAGACCAACTCCACAGCAATTCAGACACTGGAGCATAATTCTTGCCTGCCCCACACAACTGTCATTAATGCCTTATTCTCCCATCTATCACAGTTTCCCAGGTTCATATTTCAAAAGAATTACACACTCCAGGTAATCAACAGGAAACTGAGCAAAATGCCTTCACTCATTTTTTACTTAACAGAAAGTGCTAATCTTTGCATCTGAATACTTATTGGTGGCTGTTCTAGACATTTCCTGTCTTTTTCCTCTGAAGTCACCCAGCTGCCAGAGCTGATCCAGGTTAACCACCCACTGAAAAGCTCTCCACTGCCCTGGAGTGTAATTGGCTCCATATGTCAACACACGGTGCTGTGTTTATATTTACAGTATGTCACAGGTGAGGAGGTGGCCTCGCAGGGATTTCTAACAGCTAAATGTTAATTATGACCATGGTTTGTGTAGCTTATCAGAGGTGTCAATCTATCTGATATTGCTAAGAATGAAAACTGTGGGTGTCCTTTAGCAGCCCCTGTTTCTCTGGTTGGTCTTTCTACACAACAGATGTGTTATTGCCACAAACACGGTTATGTTCCACCCTGATGCGGGTTCTTTGGAAGTTTCTTTTCCCTCAAATCAGTGCTATGGAGTCAAGGTCAAGGAGGACAACGAGGCATCTCTGCAAACACTCATTGTACCAGGACTGCAGCGCCGTCCAGCCTGGGGTTCTCCATGGGAGAGAGAACTTCTCCCTACATCCCCCCTCCCCCATCCCCAACCAGGGCATGGTAATGGGGGTTTCGCCTCCTGTCATTCATTCACTCACTTGTCCATTAATGCATCCAATGCTTACTGAGAACCTACGACATATGGCACTGTACTGGTGGCTGGGAACTGACGGAGATTCTCTTCTTGACCAAACTGCAGCCAGGCTCCTCTGAGCCCTCTTGCCAGCGAGGCCTCAATCCCAGTCTGTAAAGACGAGAACAAACATTGACACAGTTTCTAATAGTTCATCCACTGGCTTCCAAGGTGTGGCTGGTGTTCCTCATCCTTCTTGGAGCTGCATGCAGTTTTAAGAGGCAGAAATGCTGAGCCACTGCTGTGCCCCCGCTCAGAAAATAGTGTCTGAGGAGGCTCTCGCTGAGAGGCTGGCAGGCAGGGTGCTGAGCATTCGGGGCCAAGAGTGGCTCCTGCCATGTGTGCTCTTTCCAAACTTCAAAAACCTGTTATCTGTCTGTCTAACCGCTCCTCTGCACGACTGGGCATGGGGCAGGCTAACATGATAGGAAACAGGGAAATGGGTTAAAAATCACTGGAATTGGAACATTCTAAGGCCAGGATACTCCAGAGGAAAGAGGTGAGTGACCTCCTTTTATCACACAGATTCTGGAGACATCAGGAGACTGTCTCACGTTGGCGCCCATGTCTATTCCTAAGCCCTTAAGGGGTCTTGTGGGGCCCTCTGGGTATCACAGCTGCTCCTTCCTACCTCCTGGGTTTGGGATCCTCTCTTCTTCCCAAGTCGAGTCAGTTCTTGACAACCCTGTGCTACATGGGCGAGCCTGGGTGGCTTTCCTAAGAGGTTGGAAACTTTAGGGATAGCATCTGATTTAAAAATCAGCATGGTGGTTGGCTCCTTGCTCTATTCACACAGTGTAGGGTCAGCAGGCAGCAGAGGGGACCCCTGCAGAGGCGCTGATGGAAAGTGACAACAGTGACAAAAGCCCAGAATCAAGAACTTGAGGACCCGGCATCAATTTCCCCATCCCAACAGGGGAGAAACTAAGTGTGTCGGACCAATTTCCAGGGAGCCCAGAGCCAGGAAGTCTGGCCACACAAGGGAGGGGAGGGGCCCTGGACCACCTTAGATGAGAGAGAAGGATGGAGAGCCAGACCAGAAAGCAGAGGGACAGCACGGGAGGGGCCAGAGGAAGGGGAAGGGGCTCCACAGCCCCGAGCCTTTCACCCGTCCAGCTCATCACGGGGCCTCTTGCACGGTGTGGCCCCCAACGTGATAACAGTACCTGCCTCGCCCAGGTGCTGTGAGGATTAGATGGGACATGCTCACACCATCACCACTGTTACAATAATTTCTGAAATGGTGGACTCATGATTGGACCCAGATGGTGTCAACAGAACAGAATATGTGAGATCAGGACAATGGGAAGAATCGTCATCATCACTATTGATCCCAGTGACATGTCTACCCTCTACACCTACCACTGGACACATCCAAGTCTTGGGGTACGATTCTCAGCTCAAACAGTGTGAGGGGTTTGCCCATGGAGAGAATCCAGAAAGACTAGGCAGAGACAACGGACTAGCAGAGGGAACCCTGCTTGTCCCATTCTTAGAGCACAGGATCTTGCTAAGTGGCCCCTGAGACTTGACACCTGTCCCTCATTGACTCTTGCTTATTAGTTCAAAGTTTGCAGAGTTCGGACAGTCAAACCCAGGAGCATCTGGCCGACACCATCAGGCGATGACTCGGCACAGGGGACCTGGTGCCCGCTCAAGCCATGACTGAGAGCATGTCTAGAGTAGGAATGCAACGTGCCTGCCTCACCCACCTGCGCCTTCAAGTGAACCACCCACCAAACACATACAGGTGAGAACATTAGCTGGCAGCAGTCCCTGCAGCCGAGTAGGCTGTGGTGTCCTTCCAGAGTCCCTCTTCATCTCTCTCTGTGTCAGTGGGCTCCTTCTGTAAAGTGTTGTCCTGAGACAAAGCACCCCCACAGCCCCCAGCCTACGTTAGTAACTACGTAAAATAGGAGGCTTTATTGAAAGTCCCGTTTTCCCAGACAGTGGAAATGGAAACCAGCAGTGCAGGTTTGGGGTCACTGATCACCACCCATTCCTCCCCAGGGCTCTGTGGACCATCTATCTTATGACCCAGCAATTCCACTTGTAGGCATCTATCCAGATAAACCCAAGATGCTAATTTGAAAAAATATATGCACCTCTATGTTTATTGCGGCACTATTTACAATAGCCAAGATATGGAAACAACCGAAATGCCCATCGGTAGATGACTAGATTAAGAAACTATGGTATTTCTTAATCTAGTAAAATAAATACTTCATTTACACAGTGAAGTATTACTCTGCCATAAAGAAGAATGAAATCTTACCTTTTGCAACGATATGGATGGACCTAGAGGATATTACACTAAGTGAAATCAGTCAGAAGGAGAAAGGCAAATACCATATGATCTCACATATGTGGAATCTAAAAAACTGAATGAACAAGAAAAGTAAACAGAAACAGTCTCAGAGACACAGAGGAACAACTGATGGTTGCTTGTTGGAAGTGGGGTGGGGATGAGGGAGGAGGGGAAGGGATTAGACAGCATAAATAGATAACTACAAGATTGCCACAGGGACATGAAAGACAGTTCGGGGAATATAATTAATAATGTTGTAAATATTTTGTAGGGTGTCAGGTGGGCACTTGTCTTATCAGAAAGACCACTTCATGGATGGTGTAGATGCCTGACCACTGCACTGTACACCTGAAGCTGAAGCTGAATAATATTGTATGTCAACTATAATTTAACCTGTATATAGTCACAGGATATGGACTACAGCATAGGGAATAGAGTCAATGGAACTGTGACAGCTATATACGATGTCAGAGAGGTAGTAGATTGGGGAAGGGTGGTTATCACTTTGTGAGAGGTGTAAATGTCTAACTATTACATTGTTTTGTATACCTGAAACTAACAATAAATAAATAAAAGTAAAAAAAGATATAAATGACTAAATAACATGTTTAATAGTTATATCTATTGGGTTGTCAGAAAAGTCATGACGCATTTTTGCAACGAAAAACAGAAAAAATACGTCATGACTTTTCTGACAACCCAATAATTGATATATATATCAAGCCTGTATTTTAACAACAGAAAATACATTCTTTTTAATAATAACAACAATAAAAAGAATACCTACAAAAAAACTGTAATACAATGAAAAAAAAAACATCCAGCAGGACTCCAAGAGTGGCTCAAAAGCCCGAAGAGGGATAAAAGAATCAGCCCTAGAGTTAAAAGGGGCAACCTCGTCTTACTGCAGTAATAACAGAGCAAACATGCAATGAAACCAGTGCTCCATGGGCAGGGACTGGAAATTCAGCAGGTACTCAGGCGCTGGTGCCATCAGTGATCTCAAAGCACTGGGTACCTTCAGAAGCCCCAGCTCAGGTACACATCTGGGCATGCCTTAAAGATCTCCTTCCAAGCCCCTGCCATGCCCCTGGGGACTCTCCTACAAAACAGGGTCAGCTTTCCAGAGTGGCCCCAGGGGAGCAGCCTCTGGGACAGTGCGTCCCCATGTGGTGGCACCCCAGATTCCCCAGAGCAGACCCACACCTGGCTGGTCAGGGCAGGTTCCAGCCAAGAGTTCCGCCTCAGGGGAAGTCCTAGTGCCTCAGGGACAAATCAGCCACTAGTTAACTGAGCAACCACATTTTGGGTAGCAAGGGACTGTCCCACTTCGGGCAGTGCCTTGTATGGGAGATTCCGCATAGACAGTTATTTGTTCTGCTGTCCTTATTCTCCACCTGGCCTGTGGAGCTAAATCCTCAGTCTCCTCTGAGGAACAAATGAGCATGGACCCTGGGAGTCATGCACCAGCCTTGGTGCCATCCGGGAGCCAGAATGGGCCCCAGGGTCTTCAGGTCCCATCTGCTCCAGCCTGTTGGCCACACTAATTGGTTCCCTCTCCGTGCCAAACAGTATGCAACAGGCACTATCTGATGTGCTGATGAAAAAGAGACAAAATACTGAGCCTTACCGACTCAAAAGATGAAAATTTCCTATCCATTAAAGATTCATTTCTCAGTTTATTTTCTCTATTAGTGGTAAAAATTAGTCATAGGTCTGAGAGCCTGTGTAGGCTCAGTATATGCTCTATTACAAAAGCCACTAGGTTTTATAGACTTCACAAAGCATGCGAAATGGTGTGAATAGTTAAAACATCAATCTTACATAGAGGAAGAGTATTTTGCTGTGAGACTGAATATTTAATAAGATCCTGTTTTCCATGGAAAGTAGAAAATACCAGTAAATTGAATGAGAGCAACAAGGAATGACTATTATGGTTCACCTATGACCCAATTACTGATGATAATGACACAACAATATGTGCATTTAGTTGTTTAAAGCTGTGTTGCATGATGGTAGAGAAGAAAATAGCAAAAAGCAATGCTCCTAAAAAACTAGATATATTTTCATAACATCTAACACATAGGCTAGAAATTAACCAACAGAGATTTGAACTGAATGCCCTCTTTTGGTTGTAGCTGATATCTCTTATATCAATGAAAGTACATTAATAGAAAAAAGAATGAATTGTATCTGTGTCCAGCCCATATAAAGGAATGTTATTAAACAACAAATGAACTGATAAATGGATAAAAGCAGGAACAGGGCACTCTCACAGCTTTGTGATGGGCCCACAATGAGGTATTTTGCACCTAAATTAGCAGTCTTAAAAATATGACACAAAAACGTTCATATGGCCACCATCACATTATTAAACAATGAGCCCCATATTGTACGTTTAGTCCTTTCCTGACCAAAGATAAATGCTGGGTACAGGCACTAATGACATAAAGATAGGGAGCCACCAGCAACCGGCCAGCTAGGCCAGCACAACAGTACTGCTTCATAACAACGGGTATGACTTCCCGTGTATTCACGAATGCATACCCACCGCTCGCATGCCACATCAAGTCCTGGGTGCCCTGGATTTTCACAATTACAATAAAATGAGAAGAATCCCAATTAAAAAAAATTAAAATATATCACTCTAAACTATTTACCTATATTAAAAAACAGTATACGTTTTCTTAAGAGAATTGTCTGTGTCAAAACCCAGACAATATCGGGGAAAAGACTGATAGATGTGATCATATAAAAATGAAAACATTTGCACTGTTAAAAAACAAAACCTTAAGTGCATAAATGATGTCTTCCCTCCTCCTGATCCCCTCCTTCTTTAGGGAAGGCCTTAAGAAAATTTGAAGGTCAAGGCAGCCAACCCTCTGTCCCTCTTTCATCTGGCTCTGAACTTGCGCCCAAGGAAAGGTCAAGGATGCCCAGACGTGCAGGCATCTCTGAGAAGACCGAGTGTGAAGAACCAGCCACTTCCATCTAGAGTGGTGAAGTGACCATGGGGTCACATGCAGAACCAACAGATGTAGTGAACTAGAGCTTCTGACTGTCATGTGCTCTCCCACTCACCCTCACTTTCTAGAGGATGACACGGGATTAGAAAAAAATCTAACATGGAAATTAAGTCCGAACAATTTGAGGGTAGTGCTATATGTGTACCACTGCTGAAGTGCTAAAATTTCCTTCTACAGCGAGTCAAGGCACAACACAAGGTCACAGAGCTTAGAAAGAGGAGAGAGTCGGGGAAGACACTTTTTCCTGTGGTTGTTTGATCCAAGGGAGCATCCTGGATGTCACCGCGGTTGTAAGCAAGCAGCCTCAGGTAACTGGCGTGTCACTCCACCATAGAGCCCTTTATTCTCCTCAACTGAATCTGAATTGTGAAGTGATTTTTAACACAATTGGCAAAAACTCAAGAGAATTAATGCATACCCTTGAGCTCACAAAAAACCAAACAAACGAAAACCATTTTTTATGTGCTTTAGCTCAGTATTTATAGAAAAGCCAGGTATGAGTGGAGGAATGTGTAGACATCTGAGTCCAGCCTCCCGTCCCAAGACTTAAGGTTTGATTTTTAAAGCAATATCCTTTTTGTCTTTTTGCCTTAGTTTCAAAATGCTTTCAAATTCCCATCTGTCAGCTTCACTGAGATGGGAATCGAGAATACGGACCTTCAGCCTAATTGGCTGAAATTCTTCTACTCACTGAATTCTTCTACTTACTGAAACGATAACTCTAGTTCTATCTGCCCAGGTCTGAAATTCACAGGCAGTGGTTCAGCGAAGAGAGTGTGAAGACCCGGGTCTACATGTCACACTGAGCCACCACAAGTCTCTGTGCGTCAGTTCCCACGTCCATTAAGAGGAGATGGCAGTGCAACTCTATGACATTCTAGAAAAGGCAAACTTATGGAGACAGCAAAAAAAAAAATGGGTGGTTCATGGGTGGGAGGGAGGAAATGAATAGGGGACCACAGAGGATTTCAGGACAGTGAAATTACTCTGTCTGATACTATGATGGTCCATACACGTCATTATACATTTGTCCAAATGTCTGACTAGAATGCACACCACCAAGAGTGAACCCTAGTGTGAACGATGGATGGACTCTGGGTGATGATGACATGTCACTGTAGCTTCATCGGCTGTAACAACTGTCCCATCTGGTGGGGAAGTCGATCATGGGGGCAGAGGATATACGGAAAGTCTCAACTTTGCTGTGAACCTAAAACTGCTCTAAAAAATTATCTATTAAAAAAAAAAAAAGGAGAGGGTAGAAGCTGCCTGACCTACCGTATAGGATTGCTGTGAAGTTCAATGAGGGAAATGACGTAAGTGCTGTTCAAAATGGCCATGTGACTGTGTTACAGTGTGGTTATTAAGTCATAATAAGAGGCCCTACCCCGACTGCCTCCAGGTGCTGAGGCAGGAGCTCGGGTGCAGGGCCGTGGCCGGGTGCCATCTCTGCCACTTCCGCCTCTGGACTCTATGTGATAAGCAGCCTACCCTCCCCACACAGTGGGACTACACAGTGGGACTACACAGTGGGACTACAAACCCACCGGAAAATGCACAACCTAATGATGCTGGTCTCTCAGGTGGGGCTGGCCCTTAGGGGGTTGTGCTCTTATGACTAAAACGCTATCGCTGCTCAAACATTTTTGGAATTCCTCTTTTGGAACAAGCTTCCAGAATCCCATCTTTGTATTCTCAGGGTATGAATTTAGTTTCTGGAAAGGGTGAAAATTTGATGACTAGAGTGTGCCTCCTCTGAGGGGAAAGTGTAAAGCCACCGTGTGCTGATTTCCTGGGTTGGTTGTGAGAAATCAGAAAGAAAACATCACTTGCAAAACTGTACTATGACTGGTGCACAACATAAAAGCTACCAAACCATGACAGGCTGCAAAAACCATCTCAGCTCATGTGATCAGGACGTGGCCTGACCCTGCTGCCCTGCCGGAGCGTTCCTGTTTTAACCTGAAGACTTAGAAGACCAAAGCACATTCCAACATTCCAAGACCCCAAGAATAATTCTCTAAAGACAAGATGTCAGTTATTCCCCAGTTGGTGTGGGGAAGGGTATGACTGGGAACCTGTGGAACAGCAGTTATCAGAGTTTAGAGAACATAAGAACTGGAGAGATTCTTTTATTTTAAAAGCAGGTCCCTGGTCTCTGCTGGCAGATGCTCTGATTCAGTCTGTCTGGGGTGGGGCCCAGGAATCTGCATTTTAAATGAGCCACAGTGGTTCTGAAGTAGGTGTGCGCGACACAGAAGGCTGCCCCCTCAGCAGCCTGTGAGCCCACCCAGGCGGGGGTCTCCCCTGGTGGCTACCCGAGTGCGCAGGGTGGCTCTTAGCAGGGGCTGTCTGAAGGACTGTCCACGGGTTCTAATGAGGGTGCTGCTCTTTCACAGGCAGTAGAAACCGGAGGCCTGAAGGGCCAGCTTGTCCCACACGCCCACGGCTGAGGGAGGCTGCGAGATCCTCCCAGTTTCACGAGTGGAACCCAGTTGCCTGTGGAGACTCTTACAGTAAAGATCAAAGATTTTTCTCTTTGTTCCTGCTTGGGAAAATTGGTCTTTCCACAGAGGACAGTAGAATCCAGACACTCGATGAAGAGAGATGGGCCAGCTTCTGCTTCTCCTCAAAAATTAACTACCTTAAACTTGGAGTCTCCACCAATCAGCAGCTGCTGTGAAGTTCTCCCGTCAGAGCTGCAAAGCTGCCACACGACGCAGGAGAGAGCTGAGTTCCAGAGCCTCCTGGCAGAATGTGTTTTGTGCAGAACTCCAGCGTGTGGCATAGGAAAGGGATGCGGTGATGTCCCAGAAAAGCGTCATGCTCTGCCTTCTGACTCCCCAACCTCTCTGGCAGGGGGAGTCTGGGAGGTCGCGGAGCCTCTGGAGGGAGGACGGGCTCAGGGCTGTGCTGGGAGGGGTCTGGCAGGACGTGGAGGGAGGAAGCAAGAAGCAGGGAGAAGCCAAGTGCAACAGTTGGCAAGAGGCATTGACTGGGTTCTGCACTGGGGACGAAAAGAGGGTGCGGTGTGTCTGGGTCTGAACCCTGTGCTCCTGGACTCCCGGCCTGGCCCTGAGCTGTCCTCCCTTCACACTGACCTGGCCGTCTTGCTGGGGAAGCCCTGCCTGGCCTGGCCTCTCAGGGCTCTGCGCCCTGCTGCCCATCTAGCCATCCAGCCCTGCGTCTGTCCACCACAGACAGCTGAGCTCTTGGCCACGACCCCTGGCTCTCTAGAATCTACGGACAGCCTTTCAGGCCCACCGGCTTATCTGGATTTCTATTCTAGCCAGTTGCTGTGACACTGTTTCTTCCTCGATACGGGATGACTTAAGTAGGTTTGCAGGGTGCTTCTTCATAACATACTTTCTCTTGCTCCAGTCTCCTTTTCTTTATCAAAGGATGAAAAAAATGTTTTTTCATGCCTGTTGTACACAAGAGGAAATTTAGATAGAATTTAAGATTGAAAAATAACAATTAATCATCCTACTTCTTCTGGGCATGGTAAGGAAAAGAAATGATTAATAAAGATTTTTCTTTTTCTTTTTCAAAATGAAGAGGACTTTTCAAGGGTAGATACTGCCGGGGCTTCCTTGATGAGACAGAGATTTGAATAAAACAATACACTGATTGAGAGGCATTTAAATGAAAAGCTTTATTGGACAGTAACTATGGTGACATCCCCACTCAGGATACAGAGACTGTATATCTGTTTCTGAGCCTGACAAAATTCTGAAGTTCACAGATCTCTAAGAAATATAGGTAGTGAGCAGCAGTATATCCTCCTCCACGTCTACTGGCATCCCAGCTGACGAGATGCCTCCCACCTCCCTGCAGGCTCCATTAGGACTGAGCTCTGTTGGACGAGGGTGCCAGCCTTCTGTCCCTCATTCCCTGACGGCGTCCATGGTGCTAATACCTTTCCCCGTGTGACTTAGGTGGGCGACCACGGGGGCTGTTCCTTGAATCAGATTTACAGGCATCTCATGGGGCCATTTCAGACATTTCCCAGGGCTGTCCCTTTGTAAAGGGGGCCTGCCACCTCCTGGTCACGTATATTCTGGGTTTCCTCCAGTGGTGCGGTCTCTGTGGTCTGGCTGGGCATGGGGGCTCATGCACACGCACAGATGTTCACACACACACTCAATGCAGTGGAGTGGAGTCTGGTCCAGCACTGGAAGCTGTGGCCTCAGGCAGGTTACTGACTTCTCTGAATCTCAGGTTCCCAGGGTGCAAAAGGGGGATTATGACCACCTCTCACAAGACATTGGGGTGATTCAGTAAGGTGGTGTCTGTAACGCACAATGTCTGGCACATAGTAGGTCTCAGTAAACAGCAGCTCTTTTAATCACTTTTAATCCAAAGTGGACGAAACTACCAGCTTTTCATCCACTGATGCAAGGTCCGGTTGTAGTAACAGAAGAAGGCTGGGTGGAGGGGACAGCACGTTTTGTGGACTGGGTCTCCACTAGCTCTAGTCAGAGGCCGTGGCATGCGTGTGGGGCAAGCAGGGGACCCAGGTGCCTCCCTTTATCGATTCCACATGCTTGTCACAGACATGCCGTGAAGTGACAAAGCCAGTGGCCACATGGAGGCCACCAGCACAGGAACCACGCACTATGCCACTAGCGACACAGGATTCCAGAAAGAGTGGCCCAGGTTGTGCCCGCACCAGGTCACCAGACGGAGGGAGGCGGGGAGGCTCTGCCCGCCCAGGCTCTGCCTGCCAAGCCGCCCCCGGCCCAGATTTGGGCGGGGCTTCTTGTTCTAATGACCGAGAGGGCCCTTTGCTCCTTTGCCTGAAGGTCCCGGACGCAGGCAGCCCCTGTGAGATGAGAGGGAAGGTTTTCCTTTAGCACATATGGGTCCAGGGAGAGCTCCGCTCACAGACCTGGTGAGTTTGTCGGGAGAAGAGAAAACTCGCTCGGGCACACGTCTACACAGTGACACAGGCAGTGCTCCCTGCCCCCCCACTGACAGTCCTGGTGGCCTCCAGGTGACCGGGGACCATCTCACAGAAGGGGCTGAGGTCACAGTGGGCTGTGCTCACGCCAAAAGGTAGTTTAAAATCCTACATTTTATCCCAAAAGTTCCCAAGCGTTTTGCATTCTAATCCTTATTGTGGCTACTTTTGTTGTAATAATATTCTATCCTCCTCAAATCTGGCACCGTGTGTACCCAGTGCCTTTGTGCCCCCGACCCTGGCTGAGTGTGTGCCCCAGGTTAGGAAACGTGGGTTTAACAGTACAAGAAGTAGAAGGGCGCAGTCTCCCTTCCTTAGTGCTGTGTGACTTGGGGTAAGTCGCTTAACCTTTCTGTGCCTCTCGTTCCTCGTGTGTAATCCTGGGATCATGACAAATAACAATATCTACCTTATAGGGCTTCTGTAGAGGCTAATGAGCTAATATACATAAAGTATTGAGAACAAAGCCTGGCACATAATAATATCATAAAGCTTTGCCATGTGGATGGCCCTTCGCACAGGAAGGGGGCACCCAGGCCTTCCTTCCGGGCCAGAGCTGGGGGCCGTGGTTATAGCTCGGCCCCAGCTCTGCAAGGCATGGCTTTTGGTGTCCTCTTGGCTAAATGGAATGAAGTGGCCTGGGTTTGTTCAATTAAAAAACAGACCAGACAAGAGTGTGTGTCATTTTGTCCTCTTGCTTGGCAGCGCTGTCTTATTTGCAGACATGAGGTAAATGCCAAGAGATTTTACAGGGAGAAAAGGGGGATGGAGAGATGGGAGAGGAGCCTGGGCAGGGAGGGCCCCGTGGCCAAAAGGCGAGTGCTGGCCACCGCCTCCCTGTCCCCGCCCAGGGTGGGAGGCGCCGTGCATCACTAACTCTAGGACTTCAGGCTCCCACCCCTCCCCTCCTACCTCTCTATGCCCTCCGCCATCTGCACACTTGGAATTCCTTCATGGCTGGACAATATTTGGGGTCAAATTGTGTCCCCAAAAGATGCATGAAGTCCTAACCCTCAGCACCTCAAAATGTGACTTGACTGGGAAATAGGGTGGTTGCAGATGTAATTAGTTAAGTGACGGAGCTTCTATTCCAATGTGACTGATGGATGTCTCTATTCGATGAGGAGAGACACAGAGACAGACACGGAGGAAGACGGCCGAGTGACGACTGAGTCAGAGACTGGAGTTTCCCTGCCATGAGCCCAGGAAGCCCTGGAGTCAGCCGAAGCCAGGAGGGGCAGGAAGGATCCTCCTTTAGAGACTCTGGGGACAGCACGGCCTTGCCGACACGCTGATTTCTGCCTTCTGGCTTCCAGAACTGTAAGAGAACATAGTTCTGTTGTTTTAAGCCACCGAGTTGGTGGTACTTGTTACAGCAGCCCAGGAAGCAGATACACCCGTGTTCTGTGTTCTACAAGGGCAGCTGAGTGTTTGGGGCCTGTCTCTCAGATTGACCTTGGCAGATCGTCTACTTCAAAATCATCTGGAGAATGTATTCGAAATGCAGATTCCCAGGCCCCATCCTTGCTGACAGAATCAGAAGCTCTGAGGGTCCAGAGACATTCATTACAGGAGCAGACATTCCTCACAGGCTGTCTGGGTAATGTGTAGACATCAGTCTGAGAAGAGTTGCTACAGGTTTTGGACCCCGACTCCCACAGGTCCTAACATTCAGGCTTATTCATGTTCCCTGGGGTACCTGGAGCAGAGTAAATTTGTGTGGGATAACCAAGCCCACGGCGGAATGGGCTCTCACTGAAAAGGGGTGCGAATGCACCATTTATGACCACAGGGAGCGGATGTGTCACGTGCCAGCAGGCTGGGCACCCCAGGATCTTACTTAAGTCATCACGAAATGTTAGCCCAAGGCTCAGATGAGCATCCTCATGTTTTAGATGAAGAAACAGGTTCAGAGACGTCAACCACGTTGCCCCAGAACCCACAGCTAGAAAAGTGGTGGAGCTAGTTTTGGACCCACAGCTGTCCAGCTGCTAGGCTGTGGGCTCCCACTGCATTCCCTGCCACTCGGGCCATCTCGTGACGGTGCATTCATCACTCACCCACGTCCCCAGCAGCCCAGACTGTCGGGTCACTTCCCCGACTCCATCTCATCAGACCCAGGGGTAAACAGGCAGGCACCAGCTCCAGCATCAGCTTGGACTCTGAACCCGCCCGTCAAATGGGGACAAGGCAAGAAGGGGGTGGCTTCTCTACCCCTTCTTCTTCAAGGAACATAACTCTGCTCTCTGAATGGAAGACACCAGGTCCTAGCACAGTAGCTATGGTGCTTTAGGGGGTTTGGCTCACCAATGAGAGCACTAACTTGTTCTCTCCTTAACTAAGCATCACAGTTACTACAGGGCCAGGCCTGTCCCAGATGCTGTGGCTAAAACTGGGTGCTGCACAGACACCTCCCCTCTGTGTAAGCATTTACATCTAGCTCAACATACGTCATATCATGTCACCCCATTGTGCCAAACTTCCCAGCTGCATGTCAGAATCACCAGGGGGGCTTGAAGAGTCCCTATGCCAGGCTGCACCACCGACCAAGCAAGTGGGGCCTCTGGGGCTGGCCTGGTGCACGGGTGCTCTTGAGAGCTCACTAGGTGATCCCACCATGAGGCCAAGTTTGGAGGGCGGCCATCAGATCCCTAGGGGCCTGGCTGCAATCCAGATTCCTGGGCCCCATCCCCAGGGTGTCTGACCCCGGGGTTCTGGACCGAGGCCTGGGAACATGCATTTCTAACAGGCCTCAGGTGGTGCTGAGGCTGCCCGTTGGAGGAGCCCTGGATCAGGGAAGAGTAAGAAGAGTGAGGAGTCTCGGGGCTGTGAGACACTTAACCTACTTATATTATTACAGGATGGATGGAAACTTCTAAGTGAGCTAAGCATGAGTTTGCAAATTAAATTTCTTAATTGTACTCTTGGCTTCAACCAACAAGGACCGGTTCGGCTTGCCAAGATCCTGAGAGGGCGACTGTCCCCATGGCAGGGCCATGTCAAAGTGACTTGGGAGGAAAGGAAATGATGCTTTAGTGCAACTGTAAGTACCGCTGCAAATGCACTTTCCTGAGCACCCCCCAGAATCCACGCCTAGGCGGGTAGGCGCCCTGGTCTCTGCTCTGCTGTGTGGGGTCAAATGCGGGTTTTAGCTCTGGGCCCCGGCAGCTTTTGGTCTCTATGTGCTGTGGGCCCTGCACCTGCAAAGGTGAATTCTGGGCCTGAGGGCTTCCAGGGGCCAGGACACACTCAGGGCTGTAATGAGAGGGTGCAGGACGCCACAGGGAGGCGGAGCTTTTGCTTTTGTGCCCGGGGAGGGATGGACGCCTAGAAGGGCCCACTGGCTGCTTGTGGCTGGTCTTAGGTTGTTGGAATGAACACTCCCTACCTGGGGCCTACCAGATGTCCTTAGGGGGTTCGGTGGCCTAATCACCCCCAAACTCCCTAAGGACGTCTGACCAATATGCGTGCGCTGCAGTGGCTGAAGTCACCTCTGTGCCCACCGCCCGGCTCAGCGCCTACTTAGAGGCGGTGGGCTGAGGTACACACAGCTTTGTGTGGGCATCAACTAGATCAACTAGATTGAAGCCCGGGCACCTTCACCAGCAAGTGATTTAAGCTCTCGGGGTCTCAGTGTCCATCCCTGTGATGGGAACAGGCCAGCTGCCTCCTAAGGCTCTGGTGAGGAGTAAATGAGGTGGGGACACATACAATGTCCCCAGCACGGGGCCTGGCACATAGGGCTTCATGTTTGTCTCCTCTCACAGTTCTGTGCTTTTGACCTGTCCCAGGGTGGGAGCAGGTATTTATTAGTCAGAGTTCTTTAGAGAGGCAGAACCAGTAGCAACATGTCTGTCTGTCTGTCTGTCTGTCTGTCCATCTACTTAGAGATATTTTAAGGACCTGACCCACGTGATTGTGGGGTGGCAAGTCTAAAATCTTCAGGGCAGGCCAACAGGCTGGAGAGCCAGGGAAGAGCTGATGCCGCAGTCCGAGTCCAAAGGCGATCTGCTAGCAGAAATCTCTCTTTCTTGGGGGAGGTCAGTTTTCATCTCTTAAGGCCTTCACCTGTTTGGGCGAGGCCCACCCACATTATGGCGAGTAATCTGCTTTATTCCAAGTCTACTGATTTCAATGCTCTTCTCATTTAAAAAATACTTTACAGCAACGTCTAAACTGGCTTTTGACCAAATGTCTGGGTACCATGCGTAACCAGTGGACACATAAAATTAACCATCATAGTGGCCAAGAGAGAGAGCAGGCCTAGAGAAGACGCAAAAGGCTTATAGCGTCCACTTAGGGAGAGTGTGCTCCATCTTCATTACTGAGCGTCTGGGGGCTCTGTGACCATCCACCAGACCACAGCGAGGCCTGTGGCCTCTGAGCCTGGACTCTGTGGAGCAGGCACATGGCTGCTCCCTGCAGTGGGACTATGGGCCCCGTGGTTAATGAGGTGTCTGCGAGCAGGAACGATGCTCCCTCCAGGGCATTACTCTTGGGGAGGCACAGTCAGGAACACTGGGGACCCAGCAAAGCTTCCAGTCAGAGGCCAGTGACCTTTGAGCTGCCCATCACTACCGAACCACAGAATTTCTGAGGGAAAACAGGCCCAGGGAGGGGAATGACTTGCCCAAGGTCATGTTGCTAGCTGGCTACAGAGCTGGGGTGAGGACCCAGGAGCCTGACTACAGCTTCTGCACCACACTTCAGACACAGCTGAGACACCAAGCTGCAGACACATGTGAGGAGCCACCCCATGACAGCCATGCCTTGTGCCTCACCTCCATCTGGGTGAACCCCGAGCTCCGCAGCAGGCGGGGTGGGTGGTCTGGCCATGTGTCTGCTCCAGCCCAGAGTGAGCTGCTCGGAGGGAGTCCCCATGGGTGGCTTTCCTTGACTTTATTAGCTTCCTAAGACCCCGAAGCCATCTCTTGGGCCCAGAGGCTCCGCCCACAGTTGCCCCAGCTTTGCTGCCCACTGGGATGGCAAATCAAAGCCCTGAACTCTCACTCCGTCTTTCTGGGCAGGCAGTCAGCAGCAGAATCAGAGACACTGTGCTCCACATGCCAAGAGCCATTAACGGTCGCTGTTTTAAATACCGGTGACCCTCTGGCAAGCTGTCCTGTCCTGTCCACTTGGAACAGCCGTTCAGAGAGATTCACTACTATGTGGTGGCCATAATGACAATAACACTCGCAGCATGGTCTCAGCCAGTACGGCACCTCGTCCAGTTAATTACGGGAAGAGAGAACGAAGAGTTCGGGGCGGGGGGTTACTGGAGAGATGGCTGCTGCCTGGCTGGGTTGTGTGGGGTGATCTTCTAGTCAGCAAGGGTCTGGAGGGCCACCGGTCATGCGGACCCCTGGGGGAGCACCCCTGGCCATCACAACCTTTCCAAGAAGCTCAGTGCCGTGAGGCTGGGGCATCTCAGGCCCTCCCAGATCATCGGAAAGTCATATTCTGTCCCCAAGGTGCAGAGCCGTGGTCTTGTGGCTTCAGCACAGCTTGAGTGAAGTGTAGCTAGCGACATAGAGGTCCTGACTACAAAGGACTGAGCAGACCAGGCAGGGGCTGGTAAACTGACCAGCAGCCATCTGGCCCTACTTACTAAGCACAGTTTTATGGGTTCCCAACCACACCCCCACGTGTAGGTGTTGCCCATGGCTGCTTTGGGCTGCAACAGCAGAGCTGAGTGGTTGTGGCAGGGCCCACAGGGCCCACAAAGCCTGAACTGTTTCCTATCTGGCCCTTTGCAGATGGTTTGCTGAGCTCTGGGCTAGGAGACAGAACACGGGCAGGGCAGCAGGGCAGCCCCAGAGGGAACCTCAGGCCCCCAGCCTCACCACGCCTCAGCTTTGTCATCAGTACAATGGGGTCAGTGAAACCTCACCAAGTCACGGCGGGTTAAATGATGGGGTTTCCTGGCACAGGGACATTTTCAGTATCAAGCTTTCCCTCTGTTCTATGAAACGGGGCTCGTGAGGGCCGCCCTACCCACCTCCCAACGTGCTTATTACTTTAGATGTGTATGTGCTCGACACCTGGAAGGTGTCCTGTAGTCGTGAGAGCTCATTACAGGTGCTGCTGGGATGACACATCTGGAGCTACATGCCAGGGCGAAGCCAAACAGTTCTGTTCAGCCATCCCCCCCTTATCCGCGGGGGGCCCCAGTGGATGCCTGGAGCTGCGGACAGTACCAAACCCGATATAGACTTTCATTTCCCCTGTACTTGTACATACAAACCTATGATAGAGCTTAATTTATAAATTAGGCACAGTAAGAAATTAACTACAACAACTAATAATCACATAGAAGAATTATCACAATATATTGTGAATGAGATCTGTCTCTCTCTCTCTCAAGATATTGTAGCGTTTTCACCTTTTCACTTACAGGAAGCATCTTATGGCTTCTCTTTGGCACATCTGAATTGCCTGCATCATGAGTCTTGCACTTTTGGGGCTATGGCTAAGTGAAATCAGGGTTACTTGAACACAAGCACCGTGATACTGTGATAGTCGATCTGATCACTGAGACGGCTGCCGAGGGGCTAACGGCAGGGAGCGTGCACAGCGTGGAGATACTGGATGAAGGGATGATTCACGTCCCAGGTGATACTGAGCGGGATGGCATGAGATTTCATCACACTACTCAGAACTTATTAGAACGCAATTTCGAATTTATGAATTATTTATTTCTGCAATTTTCCATTTAATATTTTTGGACCTGTGGAAATTGAAACCACGGATAAGGGGGGGTCTACTGTACTAGCTGACGTGTCGTGGAGAAGCCTGCTGGGCATGGACCGTGGCCTGGGGCCCCGAGTGATCACCTGCTTGCTGCATCCTAACCGTGCATCCCGGAGGCACCTACCTTCCCATCAGGGGGACCCCTCGGTGTGCTGTGGGGCCTTGAACTCCTCCTTCACCTCTCTGAGACTCAGGCTCTCACTTGAAAAACAGCGATGACAATTACGCTTTTTTTTAGAGAAGTGCTGTGGGGTTGCAATAAGATGTAATGGCATGTGAAGAGCTGCACACAGGAGGTTCTAAAATGTTAGCGGTTATTTTCGTTGTCATTCTAGTTACAGCTGAAGTGAAAGTGGGGAGGGAGGGAGTGATGTGTACAGGCATCCAAGGTGAAGAGAGGTGTAAGTCCTTACCTGGCTCCAGAGAGAGAAGCCACCTCTCCATCTCTGGGCAGATCCCTAAAGTGACCTGGAACAATGACAATAGAAGAGATGCTGCCCGGACCCTCACACACACTAGGGGTCACCGGCCCCCATAGGAGGAGGTGAAAAACCCTTCAAAATCCTGCCTCCTCTGGGCACAGTTGGAGTGGGGGCCCAGTGGGTTCTCGCTGGTCTGAGAATACTTCTCAACCCCATGAAACCACTACGGAAGAGCCGTGAACTAAGAAAGGACCTGTAAGGTGGAGGGTTTTCAACTTCATAAAAAGACCTAAAAATGCCTTGGTGTAGGCCTTGAACCCCTCATCCAAAAATGGCTCAAGAGTCCCTAAGTTTAGGGACAATCAACACAACTGTGTAACCAAGGTCATGGGGGCTCCCCCCACCCCCTCCTGATGAACTGCGAGGGACACAGGATCTCGGGTGGAAGCTACAGCCCGGGGTCACCCAATCCCCCTTCAGATTCCCAGGGCTCCCCCAGGCTGTCCCTGCCAGACACACCCCCAGACTGAAACCCTCGGTTGGGACAGGCACACACAGTTCCACATAGGACAGCCACTGCGCTCCCTGCAAGGGCCAGAGGTGGCAGTAGGGATGGAATATTTTTTCTCCTTCATTAAAATCAAGGCTTCCTTACAATACTCTAATGGTGGACACATGTCATTATTCATTTGTCAAAACCCCTGGAATGTACACCACCAAGAGTGAACCTCAATGTCAACTCTGGACTTCGGGTGGTCATGTCGGCAGGCAGGGGGGCGGTGGGATATACGGGAACTTCCTGCAACTTCCTCTCCATTTTGCTAAGAACTAAAACTGCTTTAAAAAATAAAGTCCATTAAAAAGCAATCAAGGCTAGAGATAAGCTGACCATGAAATGAAAAGAGTACCTGCCCCCGCAGAAGCAGCCCCAGCTCAGCATTTCGGGGATACACCTCCTTATGGGGAGCTGGGTCAACAGCTCAGACGCTTGTCTCTTTATGGATAATATGGACATGGAGCCATGTTTTTTTGGTTTTTAGGAGCCTTTTTCAGAAAGACATTGCTACTTTAAAATAAAGAAAAAGCTATCTCAAAGGATCACAGTATCTTCTTGCAGAATGTCAGTAAAACATCTTTCTGAGTGTCTCAGTGACGGCTCAGTACAACTGTCCTTGAGAAAAGTACCAGCAACAGCCTTGCGATGTTTCCACAGAGTGCAATGATCAGTGGTCTATTCAGATGGGGCGGTGTGTCCTCTCTGCTAATTGACAGGCTGGCAGGAGCTAGGCTGCCCTGCCCTCTGCTAACCAGGAAGGCAAAACAACGTGGAAAAAGCCTTGGCAAGTATATTTAAGCATCACTGTCTGCATAAGTCTGCAGCCACATTCTGATTCCTGTGCCTGCGGAGGGGCGCAGAGGCGGTGAGTGGCACATCGCCCAGCTGCCATTCACAAGTATTGAGGGGCAGGGAGGAGAGAGAGAAAGGGAGAAGGAGGGGAAAGGGAAGGGTGGAGAGAAACAGAGCGAGTGGGGAGAGGAAATTTTCTATAACTGAGAGTCCCTCCCTGCAGTCTCTCCTGCATCTTTTTTTTTTTTCATTAGAATGGAGAGATTTTTTTCTCTTTCTCTTTTTTATTCTTTTACTTTTTTTTTTTTAGCTGAGCCATCCTGCCACCTGTTGGCAGCTCAGCAGCAGCTCAGCTCGGGCCGGGACTCAAACCGCTGTTGCTCAGAGCTCAAACCTTTGAGTGAGCTCTTAATCAACTGAGTCACTCAGCCAGGCCTCTTTTTCTTTTTATGGAGGAACATTACTTTTATTTTTCAAGTCGAGAGGAGAAAGCTGACAATGTCTGAATCAGCTCTTTCCCTCCCGGGCACTGAGCAAAGGAAGAAGGTAGACAGACAGCCGAGGGGGCCCTCTCGGGAGGAAGGCTTGCAGAGCGGAGGCTCAGGACAGAGCCTCGCCACACTCAGCTGGTGAGTTTAATACACAGCCATCTGTTTGATGGGGCACCAAAAACTCTGACTGGGTCATGGTCTCCTCCCTCTGGGAAGAATTTCCTCTCGGAAATCTAGCAAGACGAAAGTGTGTCATAGCAAATGGACAGAGGTGGCCGCTCCCTCAGCCATCCCTCCAAGCATGACAAGCGTGTCCCTGTCACTGGCCAATTCGTGTTCCTTGCCTCTCTCTGTCCATCAACCAACACAGCCGGCATCTCCTCATCACACGCTCTCCCTCACCCTCTGTCTCAGCAAAGCAGACCTTGTCCTAGGGGGCACCTCCTCCTGTCGTTGCCTCTGACTTCCTTCTTCCACCCTGCCTGCAATTACCCATCCACCACACCGTTTCTTCCACGTTCTCCCTAAGATCCAGGGCCCAGCAAGCACAAGGTGCGCTGCGTTACCTCTGCATGTCAGCAGGTAGGACAGAATGAATGTATTAATATCAACAGCCAATTATAGGAGGCAATTTATGGTAGAAATACCAAACACTGCAAGGAAAAAACTAATGAAACTTCAAAATGTTGTGAGGCCTTAGAAATTGTCTTTCTGGGCAAAGGCACCGAGCACCCTGCACAGCAGAGAGAGATTCGCAGGGAGCAAAGCTGTCTGCAAACCGTGAGGACAGCTGCGGTGGTGAGCCCAGAGTGACTCTAGCTTACCATTTATATCCTTAGAGTCTGCTTGGGGCGGGTGTTACTAGACTCAGCACTGTACAGGAACCCAGGGCAAGGAGCAGGCCAGGCACCTCACTATTAGGAGGAATACGGCCAGAGTAGGGACCCTCACGTCTCCGTTCCCAAGGGACATATGCATCAGGAACCTCAGGCAAACAGACGTGGCTTGTGATGTAGGGCTCTGGCCCCTTCCCCTCTGCCATCTTCCCAGCAGGCTGCATGGACTTAATCATGCCTTTGACTTCCTTGCTCTGACATCCCTGGTCCCTGACCCTTAATGCCTGGAGGTACGAAGGCTTCAGTGGATGGAAAGGGCAAGTGAAGAGAAACCCCAAGTGAGATGGTCTTTTCACCTAAGGAAGGTCTAGGGCGGGCGTGCCCTCGGCTGCTCACTCCGAGCTTCCTTTACCCCAGACCCATTTCGGCTCTGCTGGCCTTTGGGGGGTGAGTGAGGGGAGCAGAGGTGGGCCGGACGAGGGAAGCAAGGAGAAGGCAGCCCTGTCACACCAGTGACACAGGAGAGACAAAGGAAAAGGTCCAAGAGGGAGCTGGCCCAGGGTCCAGTCATGACCCTTTCCTCCTGTTACTGAGGGCGCCTTCTTAGCCAAGAGGCCCAGCTGTGCTCCTGGGACCTGGAAGTCCCCTCCTCTCTTGGGGGTATGGAGGGTGGAGGTGGGGAGCGGGGAGAAAGCACTCTGAGCTCCCCTCACTGTGAAACGTCACTTGCATGTCATTGTCAGTCTCCACCACAGACATCAGCACATCTCAGGAGCGTGAGGGCTCCCGGGCTGCCGCTGAGTGGGTTTTTCGGAGCTGGCCTTCCAGGAGTGTGAACCCTGCCCACAGGGCCCTCACAGCCAGGGACCAACAGACTTGGAAAAGCACCACACGACGTCCTGGGGAAGTGCGTGCAGGAACAGGCAGGAGCTGAGGGGTCAGCTGTGATTACTCGGAGGTGCTAAGAGGGTGGGTAATAAGCATGTAGGGAGAAGGGGAACATATAGGAGCCTGGGGTCAGCGACACGTCCAGAAAAGACACAGGAGTTTATATACAAACCAAGGCGTGTGGGTTTGATGAGGCAGCCACTGAGAGTCATTATAAGTCTCCAGGAAGAGGTGGCATTTGCCCAAATGATGGGAAGGAGGTAGGGTAGTGTGGCATGTGAGCTCGGCCTCCGGAGGAGACACATGTGGTTTAGCTTCCCAGCCCCCAATTTACTGCCAGTTTGATCTGGGCAAACTTCTCTGCCCGTTTCTCCATTTGTCAAATTGGGATAATGCCACTGCCTACCTGGGGGGCTGCTGTGAGGTGATGAACGGAACATGCCTCGCCCAGTGGCTGGCACGGAGTAAACAGTAACGATATCTGCACACAAGCTGGTAATTCTTCCCGCTGAGTGTGGCACAGGTGGCAAAAGTGGACGGGGACTGTTGAGTGGAGGATGACAGCTGAGCAGCAGGTGCAGGGTCTAGGGCCTGGGCCACTGTCACCGTGGCTGCAGAAACAGGGAGCAGGGAGGGATGAATTTGGAGGGAGGGATGGATCATCGGGACCCTGACAAAGGTCCGTGTGGATGCACACACAGAGAAAGAACGTACGAGGTGTATTTCAGCCTTGGTGTATATTACATGTATGCAACACAAACGTGGGTTAGAATTGTATCACAGAACAGGGGACAGCTGCAGAGGAAGCTAGTGAAACCTTTTCGTTAACACGGACCTAAGTGCTTCTTGATGTTCCTCATTGGCTGGAGTGGGGGAGAAGATTTGGGGATCACTAAAAGTAGGGTGAACGTATGTCCTGGTTTGCCCGTGGCAGTCCTGGTCTATGCCTATTGTCCTGGTGAACAATATAGTATCTCTTTTGCTTTCACTTGTACCCTGGTTTGGGGTACCCCTATTAATTTAACTAAGGGAAAGTCTACACGTGAATTCCTCATGCTGGCTCTGCGCAAGGATGGAGCCATTAGCTTCATCTCTGGAGTTGGGGGAACTAGGCTCCAGAGCTGGGGGTTCTGGGTTCCAGAGCTGGGGTACTGGGCTCCAGAGCTGGGGTACTGGGCTCCAGAACTGGGGGTACTGGGCTCCAGAGCTGGGGTACTGGGCTCCAGAGCTGGGGGTACTGGGCTCCAGAACTGGGGTACTGGGTTCCAGAGCTGAGGGTACTGGGTTCCAGAACTGGGGGTGCTGGGTTCCAGAGCTGGGGGTACTGGGCTCCAGAACTGGGGGTACTGGGTTCCAGAGCAAAGGCTTAGAGCAGCCTTGTCCCCAGCAATGCCAGTCAGCAGTGACCACTGTCAGGTCTCTCTGACTTCCTTTGCAAGAATAGCCATGGGTCCTTATGCTGGTCTGTCTGCTCCAGCGCTGTAGGCAGTGGCAGGGAGGCAGGGGTCATATTTGAAAAGTTGTTATGTATGGGCCTGTTACATGTTTCTATTCTCAAAGGTAATCATGTTTGCTTACTTAATGAGGATCCTGAGTTTCCATGGCAATTCTCATCAGCCCACATAGCATGAGGCTGGGCCCTTGATGGGGAAACATAAGGCTTTATCCTGGAATCTAACTCCTTGTTGATAATAATGATCTTATATTATAATAGAATTCCTGAGACCCATCCAGCTTTAAAATTCTAAGAGAAATGGGTCCAGACTCAAAGGGACTGACAACAGGGTACACCCTCAGCACCTCACGCTCATCTCTGCAGCGACCCTGTATTGTGATTACTGCCAACCTCCCTACGAGACTGTGCGGACAGATATGTGACTGATTGAAGGAATGAAGGAGAGAATGAGTGACAGGTCTGCAAATCAACAAACCACAAGTGCTGGTGAGGATGTGAAGAAAAGGGAAACCTCGTGTACTGTTGGCGGGATTGTAAATTGGTGCAGCTACTATGGAAAACAGTATGGAGGTTCCTCAAGAAATTAAACATAGAACTACCATATGACCCAGCAATTCCTCTTTCGGGTATTTATCTGAAGAAATCCAAAACACCAATTCGAAAAGATATATGCATCCCTATGTTCACTGCAGCATTACTTACAATAGCCAAGATATGGAAGCAACCTAAGTGCCCATCAATAGACGACTGGATAAGAAAGATGTGTTCCATGTATATTATGGAATATTACTCAGTCATAAATAAGAGTGAAATACTGCCATTTGCAAAAACATGGATGGACCTAGAGGGTATTATGCTAAGTGAAATAAGTCAGACAGAAAAAGACAAATACTACATGATCTCACTTATATGTGGAATCTAAAAAACAAAATAAATGAACAAACAAAATGAAACAGAAATAGATCCATAGATACAGAGAACAGCTGATGGTCCACAGAGGGAAGGGGTATGGGGGGATGGGGTAAAAAAAAAGAATGAGAAAATAAGAGCTATTGATGTTTATAAAAAATAAATACAACCTTACAACCAAGAACTGGCTCAGTTTAAGAATGACAACACTAAAATTTTTTCAAAATCTGTTATTACCAGTGATAGAACTTGCTTGCAATGAAATGACAAATGACAATTTAAATTCCAGTCACTGACTTTGGATGTCTTGAGTGTGTAGGTGCTCATAGCTGACAAAGCATAGGGGTCAACCAACAATGTGATTCAACATATAAAATGATCATCAAGTGAATAGCAGTTTTCACTTGGCAGGACAAGAAAGTTTATCAAGACCCTTTATAAGAAGATAAGGAACTAGTTCTGAGAGAAAACCTTATTAGACAGTCTGTCATAAAATTTCTCCCTGAAATACAGCTGTCCTAAAACAAAACAAAAACAGGGAAACATATCAACCTACACTTGCATATTTTGCCCCCTGGTGGACTTCTTTTGTCACTACAGCAGGCAGGGGGTTCCCTCTAAATCAGCGGTTCTCAACCTGTGGGTCGCGACCCCTTTGGGGGTCGAATGACTTTTTCACAGGGGTCGCCGGGTACTCATATGTGGGCGTATCTGTATGTGAGCCTGGAGATGGATAGAGGAGCGGTGTCTCGGTTCCTAAGACCATCGAAAATATGTGTTTTCTGATGGTCTTAGGCGACCCCTGTGAAAGGCTGAGACCGCTGCTCTAAATGCTGGGCCAGGGCTCTTGAATAGCGGAAGGAGGCTAGATTAAACTTCAGAAATGATTACTAAAACGATTATGGTGGCATGCAGTCCCTATGTATTAAAATAAAGTGGGCTGATATGAAAGTAAGTGTAAGGAAACCTGACAAATATCTGATTTTTAGAATTTTAATTATGATGGCTAGATTTGTGGGTGGGGAGGGGAAGGAAGGTGTCAAACATCAAATTTGTTCTCCTTACAATTGCTTGTGGTGCCCTGCGTGACTCTGTGGTCTCTGATAGCTTCCTCACGATCTGGTATTCCAAGAGATTCCAGGTTCGCTTTGCATGCTGTCTGCCCAGACCTGGAATCAGCTATCTCTTCAAGGAGCCCTGGTTTCTATTAGTGCATGAGGGATGCTCACTGCTATTGGGTTGGCCACTGAACCAGGAAGTTTTTGTATGAAACAGACAGATGGACACACACCTAAAATGCCTCATGAGTTCATACTGAGGCTGTCAATTCAAATCCAAGACTTCAGGGCTCTGATTTAAGTTCCTGTTATAGCTGATCTCCTTTCTTACACACTAAGAAGGTGAGGTTTCAAAGACTACAGGGGATGATAGGATTTTTTTAAAAAAAGCATTTACTCATTTGTTTTATCTTATATTACACACACAAGTCTCCAAATAACAATCCCAATACTACCGCCTACATCATTACTGAAAACATTAACACACTTTTTGGGTGTACTCTTCCCACTCCTTTCCCCTTTCTATGGTTGGGCTATATCTACATTGTCAGGGGTACACTGAAGACCCGAGTTCACCCCAACTTAGCTTAATGCTCAACACCAGTCCTCACATCAATGTCTCGCTTGTCATTTGGTTTGCTGAAGCTAGCATTCTAGAAGGTTCCTCAGGAAGTGTTCATGGGCACAATATTCCCTGAGTTCTCGCATGTTGGTAACGTTTATGTCCTTTATACTTGATATAAAATCCTTGGTCATACTTTCTGTACGTCAGTAGATAAATACGTTACTCTGTTTTCTTTTGAGATTCTTGTAGAAAAGTTGAGGATACCAGATTTTTCTTTCCCTTTTAGAGTCAAGTTAGTTTTTTCCCCTAAGTGTTTGAAGAATTTATTTTGTCTCTAAAGTCCAGTTGTTTTACAAGAAAACGCGTTGGTGTTGGCCATTCTAGCATCCTTTTCAGATACCTAGTATGCACTTTTCATATGTAGTTCAAATTTTTCTTTATTTCAGGAAACTTTTCTTGAATTATAGTCTTATTTGTTGTGTTCCATTGCTTTGGTCTTTTTTCTTAAGGAACATGTATTAGCCATATATTGATTTATTTTGCTCATCTTCAACACCTACCACTTTCTCTCAAATCCTTTTTCTCTCTGTTTCTTTTTGACTTTTAACAATTTTCTCTTTTGTATCTGCTACTTCTTCTCAGACACTATGTTATGTTTGTTTGTTCTTATGTCCCTTCTAGATTAATCTTCATTTCTGAAATGACTTTGTCTTTTATTTCATTCTTTCCTGAGCTCTGTCTTCTCATTTCTGAGTTTTGCTAATTCTGATTGTGTTGTTTCTTTTATCTCTTACATAAGTTTCTAATATTTTAAAATCATAGGTTTCAGTTTTGTTCTGATTGTGGGCATTTCTTTCCATTATGCTTTTATTTTGTAGAGTTTTAATTCTGTCCCTTCGTCTCTTTTTTTCTGATAATAACTTTGTATGGAATTTGACTTTAATATTTTTCTATTGCTCATTTGTATGTGAAATTGTTTTTTTGAACTTTTAGAATGAGATGGAACTCAGGAACATTTCTCTAGCACCACAGGGCTTCCTGCTGGTGGTTTTGTGTAGCTTACATACATAGCAGGCTGGCTCTGCCCCTTCCCAGCTGTGGTCTGGAGTTTCTCTTTTCTTCTTCCCTGTTGGTCTCCACCATGTTCAATTCCGGCCCGTCTCAGCAGTCCCTCCTGTGTGGGTCCTGTCCTGGGAGGGGAGTTGGAGGGTCAGTTTCAAGCATCCACGGGAACTTGAAGGCTCCATCTCCTTTAGTCCTTCTTCCTGGGCCCCTTGCATGGATCCAGGATTGGAGTGAGCTAAACCCCATCCACTTTAGTGGAGTTCTTAAAATGGCCTTTTCTTGACAGAAGATACCTGTTGGCTATTTGGACTCCTCTTGTTCTCGCATCCACTTGCCACACACTTTCTTTCTTTCCCTCACAGACACCAAGACCAGCAGGACCTGTGGCTTATTGGTGGTTCGTCTCCACCCGCCTATATTCTGAGGTCCTGGGGATATCTTTTCATTGAATTTTGTTATAAATGTCCATGGGTTTTTGTCTTCGATAGTTTTTTTTTTTTTACTTTAATGTAGGGATATAGACAGACTGAAAAACTACACTGCCACTGCTACCATCTTCCTGGAATCATCTCCATACCTGACCAACTTTCAAATAGCCAGAGGTAATTTCAGTTTGGCAGATATGGGAAATAGTCTGATGAGATTGTCTAATAGTATAAGACATGGGTGGGGAAAGGGATAGAAAAGAAAGTGAGTAAATAGTTTTCTAAAATCTTGAGGTCACACAGAGATCATGTAAGTACAGTTAGCACAGAATTAGGCAAGGTGCAAAGACAGGGACCTGACAAAAATGTAGGAGATAATGGTACAGCACTGGCTGCAGGTAAATAGGAGCTCAGAGAAAGGCACAGTCACAAGTCCTTCCAACCCTGCAGTCTTAAAACCAACATCACCTTTCCTACAAATTGGGTCATCTAATTAGGCTAATCCTTAAAAAAACTAATATATATATATATATATATATATATATATATATATATATATATATATATATATATATATGGTTGTTTTATTTACAATGAGTTATATTCACACATATTCTGCCTCAGGAAGTGTGGATCATTTCTGCTTACATTTGAGCAAAATCTAAATGCAGACAATTAGTTGAACGTTTAGAGAATAAATCTAGCTCCCTAGTCCTCGTGGTTTGACTGTCAGGTTTGGGTGAGCAAAGTGCTATCAGAGGACAGTTTCACTTCTGGCATCTCCACTTGGATGACTGAGCATCTTAACTGAACATGTAGTAAACAGAACACTAATTCTCTGTTCCCATGCCACCCCCTGCCCCCACCTCATGTCCCTATGGTTTCCCCCAGATTCCCCATCTCAGTAAATGGAACCAGTCTCCATCCAGTTACTCAAGCTAAAAACCTGGAAGTCATCCTGGTTTCTTTTTTTCCTCTCACTCTCATATCCAGTCCATCAGTACATCCTATCATCTCTCTCTCTCTCTCTCTCTCTCTCTCTCTCTCTCTCTCTCTCTCGCACACACACACACACACACACACACATATATGTATGTATGTATTTGTTAAAATACTTTATTTTTCTAGAGCAGTTTTAGGTTCACAGGAAAACTGAGCAGAAGGTATAGACTTCCCAAAACAGGCACAGGCTCCCCCATGATCAACTTCCCCCACTGGAGTGGAACATTTGTTACAATGGATGACACATCATCATCACCCAGAGTCCAACATTTACATAAGGGGTCACTCTTGGTGCTGTACATTCTGACAAATGTACAATGACGTGTATCCACCATTAGAGTATCACAGAGAATAGTTTCAATGCCCCAAAAATCCTGTGTTCCACGTCTTCATGCCTCCTTCCCAACCCCTTAACTCCGGGCAAACACTCATCCATCCTTTTACTGTCTCCATAGATTTGCCTTTTCCAGAATGTCATAGACTTGGGATCACACAGTATGTGGCATTTTCTGATTGGCTTCTTTCACTTAGTAATGTGCATTTAAGGTTCCTCCATGTCTTTTTATGGCTTGATAGCTCATTTCTCTTTAGCTCTGAATATTATTCCATTCTCTGGATGAACCATCACTTATTTATGCATTCATCAAAATATGATTTTTATTCATTCTTTCCTCTACATCTTCATTACCACCATATTGCAAAGTACTATTATATCTCTTAGTTTATCACATTAGCCTCTTACCTGGTCTCCCTGCTTTAAATTTTGTCAAACCACCATCTGTTCTTTACAAAATGGCCAGAGTGATTTTGAAATGTAAATCACATGCTGTCTCCTTCCTGAATAAACTGTCAAGGCTTCCTAATAACTTATGTATAAACCCTCACATCTCATCCTGGAGGACCCAGCATGATGTGGCTCTCTGACACAATGTGTCACTCCCCTCCCTGCTCCTTCGAATGTGTGGCTGTTCTCCCTCTAGAGAAACCTCAGGAAGAAAATGTTGAACAGGGTTTCTTCATGAGACAGCGTCAGAGTTCAAGGGGATGAGCTACACAGACCGCTTCCCATTCCCTGCAAATCAGCCCTGGAAGAATGAATGTGAAGAATTCACAACCACAACCCCAAATGAAAACAAACCTGTGAGAAATCCCTGGAGACCAGGGTTTGCCTTGAACCCCGGTGTGGGGCAGGAGAGGGCAGCTGGGGACAGTGGTGAGGGATGGTCAGAGGAACACTTCCCCTGCTCTTGCCTTTCTCCCTCACTCGGGTCCAGAACCACCGCCTGGTCCTCACGGCAGACGTCTGCAGCAGGAGCCCAGGCCATGGGGCTGTGTGATGGGTCACAACTTGGCAGCGCCAAACACTGTTGGGGCAAATGCTTGATGAAGATGGGTGAGTGCTGACCAGCCACCCATGGACCATCACTCCCTCTTCCTTTGCCTCCTACCCTCAGGACCAGGGAATAACAATCCCAAGAACCTGCCTGCTCTGCCTCCCCAAGGCAGCACGCCTCAAAGTGTGGTCCCTGGAGCAGCAGCAGCTGTGTCACCTGGGTTTTTGCTAGACATGCAGATTCCCAGGTTCACCCCAGACCCACCATATAAGAGACTGGAGGAGGCACCCAGCAAGCAGTGCTGTAGCAGCTCTCCGGCGAGGCACTGAAGTTGAAGAACCAAGTGAAACCCTGAGCAGGAGAGGGGAAGACGGTAGGGGTCAAGAGGGGCTCCGTGATGCCTCAGGGCTTATCCCCCAAGCCCATCCTCAAATCCTTCTGGACTAAGCTGACTTGACCCAAATAATTACCAGAGTAACCAAGTCTCCCAAGGAGATGTGAGCTCAAAAGTCAAAATAACTCCTTAGCTGAGGAGTACAAACACCTGAACAACAAGCCCCATCCAAAGCAGACATATTAAAACAGATGTGCAAAAACTTTAAAATACATATGATAACTCCACTTAAGAAGATAACTGTGGGGCAACAATATGGAACCATCACATAGAACTACGTAAAAATATTAGCTATGGACAGTATAGCACTTGAAACTAAAACAAAATATATGGGATAAAAAGCTAGTTGGAGGCAGAAAACATAAAAGAAAAGCTAAGAGATATGGAAGATAGAGGTAAAAGTACCAATATTTGATATGAATTCCAGGAGGACAGAAAAAAAATAGGAAGGATAAGACATAATTTCTCAGAATTAAAGAGTGCCAGAAGAGAGAAGGATAAATCCATCCTTAAGCCAGTAAAACGTAACAACATCAAGGATAAGGAAAAGTCCTAGTTTCTAAAAAAAGAGCAGATAGCATACGAAGATAACATACAAAGGAACTAGAACAAAAGGAATCCAGGATCCACAGCAGCAGCACTGGATGGAAGAAAACAATGGAGTGACAGCTTCAAGGGTCTTTGAGCCTAGAATTTTATATCCAGTCCAATTCTCATCTGAATATGAGGCAAAGTCTCTTTGGGGATACAAGGTGTCAGAAGCATTGCCACATTAAGACCCACCCGAAAATACTGTTAGGTAAAACCCTTAAGTCAAAAGAGAAGACAAACTAGAACCCTGGGAAGGAAGATGAGAAAATACTTTGGTAACCTTTATTTCAGCTTAAAGGGGTGGGTGGGAGTGAGATGGAAGAAAGGATAAAAGACAAAGTATATTCATAAAAATTAAGAACTAGAAATCTAGACAATAGCAAAATCATGGGTATGAGGCAGGATGGGAGAGACTGAAAGGATGTTTGTACATGACAAAATCCTTATTGTGGAAGGGAGATATAGATATTGTTAAGTTCAAACAACAGAGGTTCTTAGTTTAGTGACAGTTATCAGATACACATATTTCATCAGAAGAAATTGAAGAAAACTTCATCTATGCAAGGAATTCAGGAAAGGTGAAAATGCATTAAATGGAAAATGTAAAATAAAATTTCTGAAATCTGTTCTAAAATTACTGTTAATGTCATTCATTTAAATGGTTAAATTAAACAAACACAGAGACTACCAGACAGATCAAGAAGGGGAAAAAAAAATTTAACTCCATGTCTATAAGAGGTTCACTTAAGAGAAAATTACATAAGAAAGCGGACCATTAAAGTTGTTAAAACAGACCCTGTGCAGATAAAATTAGAAAGAAAGCTGCGGTATAATCTTAGTAGATGACTAAATACAACTGAAGACCAAAATTATAGTCAGATACAAAAAAGAACAATATATATTGTAAAGGAACACAGAGGAAGAGGATATATAACCATCATAAATACTTTACCTCTAACAAGTCAGCCTCAAAATAGGAAAAGCAGCAACAGCCCAAACCATGGGGAGAAAAAGATTCATAATTGAGGAGGACAGTATCATCGCCCTCTCAGAAACTCATCAAGCAGACAAAAATAAGCAGATGTATTGAAAATCTGAAGACCATGTTGGACAACCAGTTAAATTCAAAATACTCCGGAGCTCCCCAATATTCTGATCCATTTACGTCCCAAAGACCTCCAACATGGGACCATCCAAGATGTCATCCAAAGTGGATTTTGATCCTGATAATACTGGAAGAGCCTTATTATCACACTTGTACCACTTACAGTGCTACACTGTGGTAAGGACATCAGAACGAGTGTCACCCCGAGGTTCCAAGGTACTTCCTCAGGATACAGTAAAACCCCCTGGGGCTGTTATGATGAAAGCTGGTCCTCACTCGGGGGCTATTTAACACTACTTTTGTGAACCTGGAGGATACTATGATAGGTCTTATTTGAAGAGAACACAATGAATGTCACACAGAAAGATCAGTGTGACAGAGAAGATGATTATTATAAAGTATGACTCACTTTCCAAATGCTCTTGGCGTGCTCCCCTCCGGTCCCCAGCACCAGGACAGTTCTCTTGGCTGATTGTTCCTCTGTCCTCGGCCACTTCACGAGACAGTCTACTGGACACCTCATTATTACGCTGAGCTGTATTATATTGGTCTATTCTCTCACGTGTCTCCTGCACTAGACTGACTCTAAGCTCCACGAGAAAGGCGGCCCTGATTTATTCCTCTCTGTATCCCTAGACTCCAGCAGAGAATCTTAGTAAATATCTATTAAGTGAATCAGAAGCTAATTAAAGAAAGAGAAATTTTGGGTTTAACTGTTACAAAAATTCCAAGACTGAAAATAGCTACCCAGTTGATGCTAATATTCACTTCTAAGTAAAAATGTGTGCCCAAACCATACATACCAGAGACCATAAATGCCTGAACACAATCAACAAACAAACATGAGCCTGGAGGGTCCAACGACAAAAGCCATCACTCAGAGGTGGAAATAACATGCTGGAAGAATCACGGGACAGAACCACCTGCCTATCATGGAAAGGCATAAAGAATTTTCTTCGAGGAGCTGGGGTTTGGGGGCTCACTGGAGATGCTCTCAGACCCCGTGCATCCACACACTGCTCCCGCCTTTGGAACCAGAGAAGCCCTGGGGAGCTCTGCACATCTCAGCAGCACCACCCCATCACCACGAAGCCAGGGGCTCCTGTGTTTCCTGTGCAGGGTGCTGTCAGGGACAGAGAAGGATTGGAGGGGTATTCTGTGCTCAGGAACCTGCAGCTTCGCTCAGGAATGGGCACGTGCTTCAGTTGTCCTGGCCATCCCCCTGCCACACGCAGTCGCCCCCCCTTCAGGATCTCAGTTCCTGGGACTCTGCGGTGCCTCCTTTGTTGCCCGGTGGAAGCGGGGGACACCTCTGCTCTGGGTGCTCCATTGGCTGCTGCAGACTGAGCTGCAGACTGGCTACAGCCCCAGGGCACTGCTCATGTCATCCATGACCCCTGCGAAGAGGTCCCATCATACCGGACACACAACATTGACCTTAGAACCAGAGTAACACGTTTGGCCATAAGCAACCATGCTGAGGTCAGGTACCTGGAGCCCCAAAATGTGGTAAATACTGTGGTAACCAACCTGGTAAGAAAAGGGCCGTGTTTAACACGCTGGACCACGTTCCATGCGTAAGGCTTCCAACCACAGGACCGCACACACCGAGGCCCCATGCTTTCTTTCCGAGGCTGCCATAAAACATTATCAACGGGACCTGGGCTCACTTCCCAAGACCAAACTGTCCTTCGCCATCTGCCCTTGGCCGTAAAAATTCCCATTCGATTAAAAAGGGATTTGTTTCCTGGAACACACCCTGCGCCTGAGTCCAGCATAGCCTCTGGACCTGGAAACCTTCACTTACTGCAGCAGCCCCCGCACCAGACCTGAGATAGACAACATGCCTCTGTCTGTTCCTGGGGCCCCAGGCTGCTCAGTCCTATGGGGTGAGCCCCTTCCTTGTCCCTGAACAGTCTCACCTGGGATTCTGGGACCCAGGGACCCAGAGGCAAGCCTCTGTGCAAAGGCAGGATTTTGCTAATTGGCTCCCTCCACCAAACACACCCTCCTGTTTCCAGCTGTTTTTCATGCTCTCCCAGCAAGTACTTTGTGCCTGAAGTGGAAGAACAGACTGGTAAGTGCTGTCAGTTTTGATGCCCCCAAGTCCCTGTGAGGCACTCAGAAACATGTAACAGGCTCTCATCGTTTCTTTACTCTGCCTTTGAGCAGCATGAGCGTCCTCTTCTCATAACCTGCCCTCTTTCATCCAATAAGTATTCACTGAGCGGCAGTGCTGGGCCCAGGGCCCCGGTCTGCACAGACACCACATGGAGAAGAGCCAATCAGACACCCGAGAGGATTTACAAGGGACCCACTCATCAGCTTATGAAGCTTCATTGTTTCAAGGTTTACTGTTTCATTTATCATATGCCTTCTTATGGAAACACAGCATCCAGTAAAAATGTCAGGGAGGACACCATCAGCACATCCAACAAGAAAATGCTGCCACCCTGCCAGGCCCATCCTCAGTGACATCTCTGAAAAAAATGGCCTTTGTTATACCACATGCAGCTCCACCATGAAATCACCACCCTGCACAAAATGCTGACTGAAAAACATAATCGAGGCCAACTGTGGCTGCCACAACCCTTGTCATTGTCTTCTCTGTGAAATTTCCAAGTCCACCCATCAGGGATTCTGAAGAGGTTACTGTGCATTAATCGGTTTTCTCAAACAGGGAAATGGTGTCTCCTTGGCAACTCCGGGCTTATAACAAATCACCTTTGGGGAAAACGGGTCAAGGTAGGCCTGTGAGATGGACAACGTGCATCTTAGCATCCTGACTTTTTAGATCCAACAAAGCAGCTCCGTAACTTTTTCTGAACCTGAGTTAGATATTCACAAAGGAGGAATGACTCTGCCAATGTAGCAAATTGTTTCCATTGCTAAACTTTTGTGATGAACACCTGACTGAGGACTCATCTATCATTTCTGAACTTTTGTGTGATTCACTGAAGTCTAACATCTAGAAAAAATGGGGAGAAGCAGATCAGTGGAAGAGCCATTTCATTATAACTTGCAAGAATTTCTAAAGGCAGTATTTTACTATTCTTTATTATTCATTGAAAAGAGGGCAAATTGATATAAAATAATGATATAAAAACTGTATATATAGAGGCAACCAACCAAATAGGAGAAGATTTTTGTAAATAACATCACCGATATAAAGCTAATATTCAAATATGTAAGGAACTTCATACAACTCAACAACAAAAAACCAAACAATCCAATTAAAAATGGGCAGAGGATCTGAATAGAAATTTCTCTAAAGAGGATATACCAATGGCCAATAGACATATGAAAAGATGCTCGACATCACTAATCATCAGAAAAATGCAAATAAAACCCACAATGAGATGTCACCTCACAGCAGTTAGAATGGCTGTCATCAACAAGACAAAATAATAACAAGTGTTGGAGAGGCTGTGGAGAAAAGGGAACCCTCATACACTCTTGGTGTGAATGCAGATTGGTGCAGCCACTATGGAAGACAGTGTGAAGGTTCCTCAAAAAATTAAGAATAAAATTACCCTATGACTCAGCAATCCCTCTCTTGGGTATCTAACCAAAGAATCTGAAAACTTAATCTGTAAAGATATATGTGCTTCGACGTTCATTGCAGCTTTATTTATGGTGCCTAAGACATGGAAACAACCAAAGTGTCCTTCAACAGATGACTGAATAAAGAAGATGTGGTGCATATACACAGTGGAATACTATTCTGCCATAAGAAAATGTGAAATAGTGCTATTTGCAACAACATGGATGGATCCTGAGATTATTATGCTAAGCAAAATAAATCAGACAGAAAAAGTCGAGAAACATATGACTTCACCAATATGTGGGATATAAAACTGAAAACAGCAAAGGAACAAGATAAACAAATAAAGAAACAAAAACTCATAGACACAGACAATAGTTTAGTGGTTACCAGAGGGTAAGTGGGGACGGGGGTGGTAGATGAGGGTAAAGGGGACCAAATATATGGTGATGGTAGGAGAGCTGACTCTGGGTGGTGAACACACAATGTGATATACACATAGATGATGTATTACAGAATTCTACACCTGAAACCAATGTAACTTTACTAACCACTGTCACCCCAATAAACGTTAATTATTAAAAAAACTACTTATGTTGTATATTACAAGTGTGCCCTACATGACATTTCCATAGAATTTTGTAGTGTGTCTTTACTTGAAGGTTTTCTTCTTTTTAAGTGTATTGCATCTTTTTGGAATATACACAGAGTGCCAAAAAACTGCATACATATTTTAAGAAAGGAAAAAACTGTATTAAAATTGTAATACTCAATTTATACCGATAACAAAAGATGAAAAGTCACATTTGACTTCAATAATCACAAGAGGTGCTCAAAATGGTTACCATCACTGTAATTTTAATAGTTTTATCTTGTCTTAAAATGTGTATACAATTTTTTGGCACCCTATGTATATATTATGTGTAGAGTCAATCTAAGTACATTAAAATTCCATCTATGTTATTTACTAGCTTTGGACACTAGACAAGTTACTCAACCACTCTGAACCACCATTTCCTCATCTACAAAATTGTCACAATAATAGTAGCCTACCTCATAGATATGAGGAGGAGGAAATGATTAAGTCCATGGAAAGCACTTCAAACAGTGCCCAGCACAAAGTTAGCCCTCAATAATTGCTAGCTATCACAAGACTGTATAAAAATTAAAACATAAAAGTTTTAAAAGAAATATGTGTGAAATATTCATATAATATTGGAATGGGAATGCTCTTTCTAAGAAAGACACCACAGATTGAAAGAAAGAATCACCATTAATAAAATACACAGACAAATGCAAAATAAGGAAAAATTTTTGCAACATAAGATTAAGTTCTTAATATGTAAAGAGCCCCACATATCAACAATAAAAAAATTAAAACCACTCCAAAAATGGATAAAAGGCAGGAAAAGTTAACTCATAAATAAAAAAAATATGGTCACCCCAGAAACATGAAAAAGGTTCAAACAAATATAAATATTTAAATCACAATCAGGTTTCCTCTATCAAGTTGAATCACACAGATTAGATGAAATTTGAGTCCACAGCACTGTCACAAGTGCCAGGCCATGCGCTCACACTGCTGGTAGGAAACCAATCTCTGGAAACCAACCTGGCCGCAAGTGCCAAACACTCAAAAGTCCGCATCTTCACAGATTTAGCAAATCCACTTCCAGAAGCTATGTTAGGAAAATAATTCTAGATAAACACCAATGCTCATCAAAGCATTATGTACAGCAACAAAATATTTTAAATAGCCTAAATATATGACAAAAGGTTCATTTGAATTAGCAATTTCCGAGGAAACAATTACAAGTGGTGTTGAAGCAGGATATTCTATAATGTGAGAAAGTGCTCAAAACATATTTCTCAGTGAATAAAGCAATAAAAGACAGGATGTCCAATAGGAGCCTTTTTTTTTAAGCATGTGCAAACAGGAAGAAATGCTGGAAAAACAAACAGTGGCCAACTCTAAGCAGTGAGGTGGTAGATGTATTCTTTCTCTTTGTCTTATTTATATTTTCTCTGTTGGGCATGGAATAATTTCATAAGCCAAAAGTCTGTAACACACACATTCAGAGAGAGAGAGAGAGAGAGAG
>NW_017731517.1:924143-925320 GCF_001890085.2 Hipposideros armiger | reverse complement strand
TATTCCATGAGGATGTCCAGCAAGACAGTGACTGCTGCTGAGATAGGCTGTGGGGAGGGGATCTGGGGGTGGGGGCAGTGGCTCAGGCATTTAGAGCTGGAGATTTAGGGGAGCTGCAAACAGCTCACTCCAAGGTAAAGCTTCCACTCACAGTGGAAAACAGAAACACAGACATGCAAAAATATTCAGTTAACTATTTTCCATATTTTCTAAAAATGCCAATTCATTTCTTCCAGTTTGGGCTCTTGCCACCTTGAGGACACAGCCGCCTGGTACTTGCCCTCACGCTTGTCCAGCTCCTGGTGGCCATCTCTCTGCTCTGAGCCCTCAACCTGGGACCCGCCTGATGAAAGGCCTGCAGGGTGTGTCTGGTCCTCTGGGAGGAGCCAGGGGGCTGACGATTTTCACATGCATGTTGGAAATCACCAGGTGTAGTTCATTCGTGCCATGTTAGGACCTTGGCCAATAAATGTGTGTGTGCTTGTGTATGCACGAGGTGTGATCAAACAATACGGTGAATGTTTAAATTAAAAATAATTTATTACAGTAAAAGACTCATTGCCACTAATCCCCCTTAAAACACTCCCCCTCACTTTGAACACACTTATCCCAACATTCTTGCCACTTTCTGAAGCAGTCTTGGAAGTCCTCTTTTGGGAGTGTCTTTACTTCCTCCTCCATCACGACAACGCTTCGTGTCACACGTTGCTTTTGGTACGGGAATTTCTGTCAAATAAAAACATCGCAGTGTGTCCTCATCCACCATTATTCACCTGATCTGGCTCCATGCGACCTCTGGCTCTTCTCCAAAGTCAAAATGACATGAAAGGTAAACGCTTTGAATTGATTCAGGACCTCAAGGCAGCCACAACAGCGCAACTAAAGACATTCCCGAAAGAGGACTTCCAGAACTGCTTCAGAAAGTGGCAAGAATGATGGGATAAGTGTGTTTGAAGCAAGTAAGAGCATTTTGAGGGGGATTAATGGCAATGTATCTTTTACTGTAATAATTTTTTTTTTTAAATTTAAACATTCACTGTAGTTTTTTATCACACCTCGTATATGTGATGTTTAAGCAGTATTTATTTTGACACTTCTAGTGCATTCTTAGGCAATATATAATCTTTCCAGTTTATGCTAAAAAGGAACACTGCCATGCTTACAAATCTCTTCTGCT
>NW_017731517.1:914574-923818 GCF_001890085.2 Hipposideros armiger | reverse complement strand
CTCAAGAAGTGAGCACAGTGGGCACATCTGTATTTCATCAAGACGTGAGCAATGACATATGTATGTGCACAAGACAGTTACATGAAGTGGCATGAAATGATACGTGCTGAGGTCCTTCAGAAGCCCTGAAGAGTCATGCAAATGTAAACCACAGTCACCGAATAGCTTTGACTCACAGAAAGTTATTACAGGTCGGGTAGTGAGCACAGAAGTGATTAATTGTAGTCGGTGGCATGAGAAGGTATCATGGAGACCTCATAAGATGGGAGGCAGCCGTAAGAAGGAACAAATTATGAATACACACAATGACTTGCATGATCCTGTCAGGAATTATGCTGAGTGAAAAAAGCCAATCCAGAAGGTGGCTTATTGTATGATTCCATTTATATAGCATTTTTGAAATGACAAAATTATAGAAATGGAGAACAGATTAGTGGTTGCCAGGGGTTAGGGTGGTGTGGTGGGAGGGAGGTGGATGTACTTACAATAGGGCAACATAAGAGATGCTTGTGATAGAGCTGTTCTCATTCTGTATCTTGACCATGGAGAATACATGAACCTACATATATGATAAAGCAATGTAGAACTAAATACACACACATGTGCACACACACACAAATAGTACAGTCAGACTGGTGACATCTGAATAAGGTCAGTGAATTAACTGTACTAATATCAATCTCCTGGTCGTGACATTGTACTGTGAGCACAGTCAGCCTAGGACGTCTCGTTGTGGTATTCTACTATGGTTTTGCAAGCTGTTACCACAGGGGAAACAGGGTAAAGATTACCTGGTATCTCTCTGTGTTATTTCTTATAACTGCTTGTGAATTTACAATCATTTCAATAAAAATTTCAGTTAAAAAACAGACCAGTAGGACTTTAGCAAGTACAGGTGAGTTGGGTGTGAGCAGGGTGGAGGGAGAGACTGGGGGGAGGTGCATGATCTGAAAGATGTTAGGAAGCAGTGACAATAAATTCATCCACAGCAGCAGAAACAAGTGTTCCCATTAGTTGAGCATCACATGGACCAAGCACAAAGCCTGTCATGTATCAGCTCATGTAACACCACACAACCCCACAAGGTGAATACAGTCATCACCCCCATTCCGTGGTCACTTAGAAGGTAGAGCTGCTCGCCCAGCATCATGACACCAGCAAGTGGAAGCCTAAGGCTTTGTACCCAGAGCCATGTGACTCCAGAGATCATGCCCTTAACCACATACCTTATATCCCCAGAGGAGCTAAGCAGAGTGAATGGTGCTGTGGGTGGGGGTGCAAGATGGAAGTGGAGAGGTAGGCTGTGGCCAGATCTGAGAAGGCTGTGAGCGCTGTACAAAATAGTTTTGATTTTAATTTGTGAACATGATGAAAAATCATTCTGAAAAGAAGTGACATGCTCAGAGATGTTGTATAGGAAAGTCAGTTTGTTGGAATGATGGAAGGTGGACTGGGGACAAGAGGAGGCAAGAGTCGGGTGAGGGACACAGCAGCTCTCACCATCTCTGATCAGTTGGGAGCTGGGGAAGCCTCAAGCGGCATGCCAATTGTCTAGTTGCTCAAACAGTAGCTGCCTCTTCCTGGGGTGGGTTACGTCTTCTTGCCCCACGGGGATCAGGCACAGCTATGGGGCTTAGCGTGCCCCTCCAGGGGCAGGCATATATTCTTGAGGACAAGAAGTCAGGAGCTGTCATCTGATTGCCTTGGACACTGAAATGTGACAGGGGGACCTCAATAAAGATGATGTGAAAGACAGCTGAAGCCCACCCAAGATGCATGTGCAGCTTAAGTGAGAAACAAATGATGTTGTTGTCAGCTGTTGAGGTTTTAGGGTCATTTTTCCCTGCAGCACAAACTGGGCAATCTGGGCTGATACGAGCAGGATAATACGAGGTGAAGAGGAAGGACCTAGGTGGCCAAGTCAGGTGTGAGTCTAACAAGTGAACAGTGTTGGTCTCGTCACCCTACACCATACCCAGTATGTAAGGCAGAGTGGGCATGGTAACGTGAAGCCACACCAGATTACTGTCTGAGATGTTCCCCTATCCAAATCTCAGCAGAGCTGACAGACTGTAAAACACAAAGCCCAGAATGTGGCATGGGGGCACTGCCACCTTGGAGGTCATCAGGGGTTCACTCACGAATGGAAACAGCTGAGAAAAGATGAATGCATTCAGTGTCATGTGTACATATGCACACACACACACACACACACACACACACACACACACACACACATAACATACACGTGGTCTCCATCACCAGAATTGTGAATCTCGGATTCACAGTTTCTTTAGCTTTACTCTTTCTCTAGAATTCTCTCTCATCTAAGTTTTCATTATTTTCTCACCTGTATATTGTGCTGCAGGGCAATAACTTACTTTAGCCCCTAGGGGACAGCATGTACTCAGGTTGGTGGGGGAAAGAGAAGAAGAAAGCCAAACTCAACTTCTCTGCTTACCTTCAAAGGTGTTCAAACATGAGTCATGGGTGAAGCTTAGCGGGAATACTGGTAAGAAGGCATATGATTACTATTATAATGATAAATTCTGAGTCTTGGACAAAATGCTGTCCTTTACTGCCCACCTGAGAGGAATGGGCTACCTAGAAAGCATCTGGGAAGTGTCTAGCAGCGTATGCTCTACAGAAACTTCTAGCTTCTCTGTCTGCACCCCCCAGTGCCTGGCACAGTGCCCGGGAGCCAGCTAGCATTAGGAGTTGCTGATAGAATGAGCACTCTAGATCCTCAGCAGGAAAACCCATGCTCTCCTCTACACTGCACTTCGGCTGCTGGCTCTGTCCCTGGTGATGTCATCAAATACCGAAAGTCAGACTCACAGATAGCCACCTGCAGAGACCACGTCTACGATATCAGCCTCAAGGGACCAATCGTTACTGGGACTCAACTGGTTGCTTAGAGAACTGAAATCACCAAGGTGAATAAACGCAGAACAGTCTTTCAGACCAAACGCTCTCTGAAATCACAGCTGTAGCACCTTCATACCAGGACGCAGAGTAGGCTGACCCACTTTGTCCCAGACTTGGAGGCCCAAAGATTGGCTTTCAGATTCTTCTCTCACATTATCACTCTGCTTTTCCTAATTCCCTTCCATGGATACAGGGAACGTCCTTGCAAGAAGCCCTAGCATAGAAATCAATGCTTGATACTATGTGTGCCAATGTAACACCCCCCGAAACACCCAAGAGGTTCAAATATGAGGTCATTTGAAGTATAGATTTTCCAAAATCATTGCTAAAATATTGGTACAGCCATTTGCCTGTGAATTAAAATAGTACCTCTCATCTCTGGTGGGCATGATGTGGGGCACACAACTTACAAAAGAATAAAGGGTAACTGGCCATATACCCAAAGGCTCTCTGATGTGTCAGTTCAACATATGAATGCTTTTGACTAACCTGCAAAAGTCTTAATTACTATAGGGATAAGTTAAAGTCAATATTAAGCTAATTATTTTTTTTTCCAATTACAGCTGACATTCAATAATATTTTATATTTTTCAGGTGTACAGTGTAGTGGTCAGACATTTATATAATTTATGCAGTGATCCCAATTAGTCTAGTACCCACTTGGTACGATACATAATTATTACAATATTATTGATTATATTCTTTATACTGTACTTTACATCCCTGTAACTAGCAATTTGTATTTCTTAATCCCTTCACCTTTTTCACCTAATCCTTCAAACCCCCTCCCCTCTGGCAACCATCAGTTTGTTCTCTGTATCTATGAGTCTGTTTCTGTTGTTCGTTCGTTTATTTTGTTCTTTAGATGCCACGTGTAAGTGAGATCGTATGGTATTTGTCTTTCTCATTCTGACTTATTTCACTTAGCATAATACCGTTTAATCCATCCATCTATCCATGTTGTCCCAAATGGTAAGATTTCATTCTTTTTTATGGCCAAGTAATATTCCATTGAATATATAGACCACATGTTCTTTATCCAATCATCTATGGATGGGCATTTAGGTTGTTTCATATCATGACTACTGTAAATAATGCTGCAATGAACATAGGGGTGCATATATCTTTTTCAAATTAGTGTTTTGATTTCTTTGAATACCTAGAAGTGAAATTGCTGGGTCATATAATAGTTCTATTTTTAGTTTTTTGAGGAACATCCATACTGTTTTCCATAGTGGCTGCACCAATTTACATTCCCATCAACAGTGCACAAGGGTTCCCTTTTCTCCACATCCTCGAAAACACTTGTTATTTGTTGATTTACTAATGATAGCCATTCTGACAGGTGTGAGGTGGTATCTCATTGTGCTTTTAAATTGTATTTCACTGGTGGCTAGTGATGCTGAGCATCTTTTCATATGTCTATTGGCCATGTGTATGTTCTCTTTGGAGAAATGTCTAATCAGGTCCTCTGCCCATTTTTAAACTGGATTCTTTGTTTTTTGGTGTTGAGTTGTATGAGTTCTTTATAAATTTTGGGTACGGATCCTTTATCAGATGTATCATTGGTGAATATCTTCTCCCATTCAGTAGGTTGTCTTTTAATTTTGTTGATGGATTCCTTTGTTGTAAACTTTTTAGGTTGATGTAGTCCCATTTGTTTATTTTTTCTTTTGTTTTCCTTGCTTGAGGAGATATATCAGAAAAAAAATATTACTAAGAGCAATGCCAGATAGTTACTGCCTATGTTTTCCTCTAGGAGTTTTATTGTTTCGGGTCTTACATTTTAATCTTTAATCTATTTTGAGTTTATTCTTGTATATGGGGTAAGAAGGTGGTCCAGTTTCATTTTTTTCCAAGTATCTGTCAAGTTCTTCCAGTATCATTTATTGAATAGACTGTCTTTACTCCATTGTATATTCTTGCCTCTTTTGTCATAGATTAAATGACCGTATATGGATGGGTTTATTTCGGGGCTCTCTATTCTGTTCCATTGATCTATGTGTCTGTTTTTATGCCTGTTTTGATTACTATAGCTCTGTAGTATAGTTTGATATCAGGTAGTGTGATGCCTCCAATTTTGTTCTTCTTTCTCAAGATTCCATGGTTATTCGGGGTCTTTTGTGGTTCCATATCAATTTTAAGATTATTTGTTCTACTTCTATGAAAAAATGCCATTGGTGTTTTGATAGGGGTTGTGCTGGATCTATAGATTGCTTTGGATAGTATAGACATTTTAATGATGTTAGTTCTTCCTATCCATGAGCATGATATATGGTTCCATCTATTTGTATCTTCTTCAGTTTCTTCCTTCAGTCTTATAGTTTTCCAAGTACATGTTTTTTAGCTCCTTAGTTAAATTTATTCCTAGGTACTTTATTTTTTGTGAGGCATTTGTAAATGGGATTGTTTTCTTATTTTCTCTGATAGTTCATTATTGGTGTATAAAACTGCAATCAATTTCTGAATATTAATTTTATGTCATGCAGCTTAACTGTATTCATTTATCAGTTCTAATAGTTTTATGATGAAATCTTTAGAGTTCTCTATGTATAGCATCATGTCGTCTGCAAATAATGAGTTTTCTTTCTTCCTTTCCAATTTGGATGCTTTTTATTTCTTTTCCTTGTCTGATTGTTGTGGCTAGGCCTTCCAATACTACATTGAATAAAAGTAGACATCCTTGTCTTGTTCCTGATCTTAAGGAGAATGCTTTTAGCTTTTCCCCATTGAGCATGATGTTAGCTGTGGGTTTGTTATATATGGTCTTTATTATGTTAAGGTATGTTCCCTCTATTCCCACTTTGCTGAGAGCTTTTTCTTAATCATAAATGGATGCTGGATTTTGTCAAATGCCTTTTTCTGCATTTATTGACATAATCATATAATTTTTATTAAACTATTTTAATTATTAATACTTCTAATTACTATTAAGCATTACTAAGCACCTGACATTTCTAGGTTTCTCTTTTAAAATGCATTACATTTGTTCTGCATTAAGTAAGTAATCTTATAATTGATGGAAAGAAGATGACCTGAAATCAGAAAAACAAAAACAAAAACAAAACAACCCATCCTGTGCTTTTTTTCCTATTGAAGAGCTGTGAACAATGATTAAGCCTCAAAAGTTTTAGTTTGTAAGTTTTTCTTATAATACAGTTGACCCCTGAACAATGGGGTTTGAACTGCATGGGTCCACTTAGGTGTGAATATTTGTCTGTTGACCTGTGCAGTTCAAACACCCATTATTCAAGAGTCAACTGTATACCATCCCATGCTTGAACCCAAAGAAACACATTTCTAGAAATTGCTTGAGTATTATACTAAGACACATAAAAATAAAACATTTTAAGGCATTTGGCAAAATTTATTAGATTTTAACAAATCCTCAAGGACCCTTGATTATGAGCAAAGTTATAAAAATTTTATGTAGAGAATTTTGAGTAGAAAAATGTAAAGACTTGAGTTTCCAGCAGTGAGGTGGGTGGGCTGCCAAGAACACGGGTATGAGTCACAGAAGCCGTGAGTAAATCCCAACTCTTCTGCTCTCAGGCTGAGGGAAGGAGGCCAGCGAGAGCCTTGAGCTTCAGGCTCTTCCTCTGCTAACACCCCCAAGCCATGTGTCCCCTCTTGTATTTCTGGGTAACTGTGTCTCCAGATGAGCAGAGAAACTTGGTTGCTTCTGGCAAGAACAACTTTTGGTCTCCTTGGATGTGAATGCCTGGCTGTATTTGGAAATCGAAGGGGAAACTGATCAGAGGACCTCAGGTTCCAGGAGAATTCAAATTTATGTCCCAATGGGTTGAGACAGTTCCTGGATTGTAGCAGATCTCCAGGACATGCTAGCCGATTGAATACTACAAGTATTATTCCCAGAACAATGGAAACTATTATCGTCTATATTATAGTGCGGTAAGCACCAACTTCCAGTATTTTACAAGTAGATATTCAGAATTTATTTTCATTCTGTACAAAATGGAAACCCCAACTTCCATTCAATAGCAATAACAACACAAGTGGGGAGCCATTATACCTTTCTTGTTGTCTCAATTTCATCTCCAAGAAGCATAGGGAGGCCACCAACGTCCCATTCCAGCTGCAGTTCTACCTGCCCACTGAAGGAAAACTGGAATTCCAGTATTTGGCAAGTTTTGGGAGGTGGAGCGTGAGCTGTCTGTCCCCTCTTCTCTCTGCACCTGCAGCGCCAAACACACCCAGCAACACAGTGGAAGGTGCCCCAAATTCAGAGGCAGGTTCTGTTTGGTAAAGCCCTTCCAGGGCTGGCACTTCTAACAATGGAAGCCCACTAATGACAGGCTGGACCCCAGAGGGAAAACCTCATTGTGCTCTTTAAGCTGTTGGGGACTGTATATGGTGAAGGGGGGAGGGTGTACAAAGGAGGAAAGTCCGACTGTGATTGCTGTCATCTGATGGAAGTTTATTTCTTATATAATAAGCAACTATGCTATTTTCAGCTTATTATCTGCTACCTGTAATACCTTCCTTTAACTATCATGTTCATATTCTTACCATAAACTAGGTAGTTTAGGTGTTTTTTTAGATAGAATAGTTAACCACCTAATATATGGATCTAGAGGATGACTTCTACCAGGGGTGTATAATGATTTAACGACTCACACAGGAAGTAACAGGACAGCACAGGACAGAGAAAGGACTCACTTGCCTACACTAAAGCTTTTGAGATGCTGCTGCTAAAACTGGGGAAGTCCCGTGCAATGGCTGACCGTCCATCACGCTGTTCTAAATGCTTTCATAACTAATGAGCTGCAGGTGCCATGAGTCAGATATTTTTATGGCTAATTTGACTGCCCCATCCTTGATGTTTCATAACATTGTGGCAGCTGAGAGATTTTGTTTCCACCCTTTGAGGAAAATAATTTTTTTGGCATGAATTGTGAGACACCATGGGTCTGTGTTCGTGTCCCAGCCCCAGGCAGCACTGCTGTGTGTGTGGTGGGCTGTATTACTGGTCACAGGTAGGCACCTGCTTCCTTGAACAGCGTACACCCCACCCATGCCATGTGATCTCTGCGACTCCCCTGGGAAGAGCGTGTGCCCGCCCACCCAGAGACTTGAGCTCTGTCAAGGTGTTGCTGCAATAGATGTGCGTGGAGACAACAGGGACCTTGTCCATGCAGAAACTTCCAGTGGTGTCGTGAGGTCCTGCCAACTCTTCCCTCTGCCCCTGCAGCAAAGCCAACCAACACACTGTGATCTAGCCAAACTTCTTCGGCTTCATATTCATCAGCTAATGAAGAATAAACAATGTCTGCTTCTAATTGAAAGAGGAAAAAACTAATATGTTAACAGGGCTCTCAGTCAGAATTGTGCTAGTGCCAGGTCCTCTAATTATTAGTGTGTGACCTTGGGCAAGTCATGTCACCTCCCTCAGCCTCAGTTTCCTCATTTTTAAAGTGAGAATGAGAATTCTGCTGCTGCTTACTTCACACAGCTGCTACGTGGGGGTCAGTGACTTGACCTTGCGTTTACCTTATTCTCCATCGCTTGGACTTCAGAAGTCAGTGGTAATTTAGGGCAACTAATCAGGGTCCTAAGCCCTGACACAAGGCTGAAAGAGAAGTAAAGGGTGAACATGGGAGAGGAACAGTTCCAGGGAAACGTTTTGGGCTCTCAGTCAAAAAGCAGCCTGGACTTCCAGTCCTCTGAGCAGCCATTATGTAAGTATATACAGGGACCAGAGAAGAAAGAAAGACATAAATTAAACCACAAATTCCAAAAGCACCACAAGTGGAGGCTGACACATAAACAGATATATGGACAGCAGTGGGTAGAAGAGGCAGATATAGCGAGTAAGAGGTGGGATAATAGTCAGAAAGGAAGCTCTGATGTCCCCCAGAGAGACGGAACCTTGAGCATCAGGGTCCTTCCGGAGATGCTTGTACTGTTCACTGGACCAAAACCAACCTGGGCACTCAGACAGCCACAGAAAGCCCAGGTGAACGCGCTTCTTTGAAGGGACGGGGACTCCAGGAGTAGCGCCCCATGACTTCCTTTCATTGATCTGCTCGTTTTACAGACCCTATAAACACTTTTCTACCATGTTTTTATATTAACTCAGTGCCTATCTCCCCTTTAAAGATCTTTTACAAAAAACAAACACCAACATGCAGCAAAATGCACATCACATTTTAAATTACTCGTTTCTAAATACTATTTTAAAACAAACAAAACATGCTTAAAAGATACTCCTTTAGCACCACCTTGTGTTTGCACACTTAAATGATGAAACACTCCTCCCAGTTCTCTCCTAAATGTCCAAGAAAGAGCATCCCTT
>NW_017731517.1:880293-914234 GCF_001890085.2 Hipposideros armiger | reverse complement strand
AAGATACTCCTTTAGCACCACCTTGTGTTTGCACACTTAAATGATGAAACACTCCTCCCAGTTCTCTCCTAAATGTCCAAGAAAGAGCATCCCTTTTCATTCCAACCTAAAATTTTGCAAAGTGTTTAAACCTCTTGTTGTGAGGCTGAAATTTTTTTAACACATTAAAACAATAAGATCTATCGTCTCAGCAAACAAGGACATCATTTTCAATGCAAAGTGTACGTGTCCCAAGGAGAAATCTATGGTTCTCTCCAAAGAACAATAACCATGCCAGTCATGACTCATAGATACTACAACAATCATAACGTGTTTTTCAGTTCTCTCCTCAAACTAGTAGTCCTCCATTAAAATGGAACCTCTTACAAATGTCAGTTTATAATTAAAGATAAATCAGCCATATGGAATATGTAGTTTTATTTGCATCCTTTTCTTCACATTTGAAGAAGCAAATAAGCAATCTTTCTTTAAAAAAGAAAAGGAATTATAAGCCTTTCACAGATAGTCAAGTGTACATTTTTCAAATTTGTTTTCCTTTCCAAACTTAAGCAAAAACTCAATATATTTCCATCAGCAATAAATACACATGAATAACTTGAGAAAATAACAGTAGAAATCTATTAATGGTATGCAGTGGTGTGCTCAAGCCAACCCACGCTGGCTCATGAGACCACTGTGTGCATCTTTTTCCAAACACACACTCAGGGATATCACACTGGTAGTTTGAAATCAGCTAAGGTAGGAGTGTTTACACTAAGAAAATTGGAAAATGCTATGAACCTCCTGGAGAGCTCTGGTTGCGAACATTTCCAGCACACCACTGCATCAGGGTGGGTAGGAAGACACCTGTATCAGTCTCCACGCTTTGGTGAGCAGTATTTTCCATGTCACTATGTGCCATGGATTAAAGCTATGAAAAATAGAAAGGCTTCATTTTAGGATATCCTATAATTAAACAATTAAATATCTTCATCCCCAATTTAACCCTCCAATGCTGTATCTATATATATCAGTTCCTTCCTCTTCTATTGCCTTTTCTGAAAATTTTTCATACATTCAGGGACCACAAATAATAAATCTTAGTGAAGAAGGCTGATAGGAAAAATATTGGGTTGTCGGAAAAGTCATGACACATCATTGTGACTGATGGCACTAGTTCATTTTTGGAAGTACTAGAGTCGTTCGCATTTATGTTATTGCTATGTCATTTGACAGCTGACAGTTCTAGCTTCATTCTAAAAAAAAAATTGAGCAATTTGGTTGACTTTGGAGATTTTACAATAAGTTGACGATGGAAGCACCAAGCTGTGCATTTTGCCATATTTTACTGTTTTACTTCCATAAAGGGAAGAACATGCCTCAAGCTTGTGAAAAGTTGCATAAAGTTTATGGTGACAATGCTCTACAAGAACGTCAGTGCCAACGATGGTTCACAAAATTCTGTGCTGGTGATTTTCATCTCAATGACGCTCCTTGGTCAGGGAGGCCCACCCAGGTTGATGACAACAAAATAAAGGCATTGATCGAATCAAACCCACGTTACAAAACATGAGAGAGTGCAGAAACATTGAACATCCATCATTCAAGCATTCATGATCACCTGAAGAAGCTGGATACGTAAGCAAGCTCGATATCTGGGTTCCGCATGAACTCAAAGAAGTTCATTTGATGGCACATATAAACATTTGCAATATGCTCAATAAATGTGAGGAAAAACGATCCTTTTTTGAAGCGACTGATAACTGGTGATGAGAAGTGGATTGTTTACAACAATGTGGTGCTCAAACGGTCTTGGTCCCAACATGACGATTCCCTCAAACGACATCGAAAGCAGATGTTCATCAGAGGAAGGTTGTGCTCTCAGTGTGGTGGGATTTTAAAAGTGTTGTGTTCCTCGAGCTTCTACCAAGGAACCAAATAATCAACTCGAATGTGTACTGTCAGCAATTGGACAGTTTGAATGAATCCATCATCCAGAAATGTCCAGAGCTTGTTAATTGTACAGGAGTTGTGTTCCATCGCGACAATGCGAGACCACACACAAGTTTGATCACCCGTCAAAAATTATTGGAGCTTGGATGGGATGTGTTGCCACACCCACCATACTTGCCTGACCTTGCGCCATCAGACTTCCACTTGTTTCTTTCTCTTCAAAACTCCTTGCGTGGTATAACATTCAATTCAGATGAGGCTGTAAATCAGCACCTTGTTCAGTTTTTTGCAAATAAAGACAGGTCCTTCTATGAACGAGGAATTATGAAGCTCACCAAAAGATGGCAAAAGGTTATTTAACAAAATAGGCAATATACCATTGATTGACCTTTGTTCTTTATATAAATAAATGACCTTTGAAAAACAGAAGCAAAATATGTCATGACTTTTCTGATAACCCAATAATTGATTCATTTGAAATACAATGTTGGAGGGGAGCTTTACAGACACCCTGGACAACCAGAAAGACAAACCAGTGAATTCTAGAGCAAATTACGCCCGAAACACCACTGGAGGAAAAAGGACAAAAACTGCAGCTGTCCTATTCTGGGACACCATGAGAGGGCAGGGTTTCTTGAAAAAGACAAGAATGCTGGGAAAATCAGAAAGCAACAGGAAAAGAGGAAGACGAAATATGAGATGCATCGGCCTCATGAAAGAAGCCACAGGCTGAGTCTACAGGAGCTGAGAAGGGCTGAGGACAGAACAGTGCGGACATCACTCATTCACAGGGTGGCCAGAAGTCAGAGCCTACTCAGTGGCACGTGACACACACACAAATATGAGCCTAGAGTGAGTAAAGTCAGAACTTTCCCCTTCGTACCCCCCCACACCCCCCTGCCCCACTATAAAGCTCCAAATTTCCTGGAAAGGCAAGCAAAAGGCAAATATTTAAGGGCTCTTCAGAAGGACTGCCAGGTTTTCAAGGGCACCATCCTAATTCTTTTGTGTCCTGGGCCTAAGGTCAAGTGCTTATTTTGAAGACCATGGTGATTTAATGTGCAGTTGGACAGAGAGGAGAAATGTAGGAACCATCAGGAAACTGCTTTGCTTCTCTTAGAAACTTTAAGCATGGCAGACACCGTTATTTCTGGACCGGCCATTAAGAAGGTGAGTTATAACCTTCTCTGAACAATTGGGTAGAATTTCCAAATATAATACAAGGAGTGGTTGAGATTTCTTTTCGGTAGAAGAGAAATTCTGATACTATGTGGTTTTTGTGAGAGAAAAGGGGAGTAGGATGTTCTGTGCATTGTCTGCATGATAGGAATACATTTCTGTGTGTCTAGGCACAGATTTGAGCAGACAGCCATGTCGAGGATGAAGGAGACCTGGGGAAAGGATGGCCTGAGTTCAGCTCAGCCTGCCCCACTTCAAGGACGAGCTACTCCCCTCCTAGGCACTGTCTGCCCGGAATCCTGATGGGGACTCCATGGGACACGGAGGGACAGGATCAGCCACCCCTATATCCTTAAAGCCCCATCTCATTGTTTCCTCTATATTTAAAGAGTCTTTTTTCTTTCCCCAAAGTAATTCTCAGCTCTCTCTCTGTTTCTCAGCTCTGAGGCCTTCCTGTGACGCTGAGGTAAGAAGCAGGTCCAAGGGTTTGGAGGGACAGGGTCTCCTGTGACTTCTGAAGCCAGCAGAGGGAGCATAGGTCCCCAGTGTCCTCACTCTGTCTCTGGATCAGCAGAAAGGAGGCTTCAGAAAACTCAAAAGCCTTTTCACCAACAAAACACACAAGCCCACATTAACAAAAGTTATAAAAGATAGTGGTTTTCTTTCCTCAGATTTTAAAGCAAATACGTCACTTACTTTCCACCTTGAATTTTTCTGTTTCCAAGGTTTCCTATAATGATCTAAAAGCACACCACCCATAAATAACCGCTGTTTATATAACGGAGCTTATACTAGGTTTCCCAGAGAATTATAAAAATAAGTCTTTCCATCTTTGCAAACACAATTCCATTTTAGGAATACAACTTGATGAACTTGATCAATATTTTATAATTTTTGTCACTACAGCAAACGATTGTTCTACAGCTAGGATTATGTTCTCAGGACAAATTGCTAGAAGTAGATTTCTGCATCCAGGCGTATAAAGATCTACGTGATGAAAAGCTCTTCCAATTTATGCTCCCATCAGCTGTGGATGAAGCCGCCTGTTTCCTAGCATCCTAGCCAGCATTTTTATTCTAATTGCGTTGTCAAAAAATTTACAGTAAGTCCTCACTTAATGTCATCAATATGCTCTCTGACTTTAAGCAAAACAACATATAACGAAACTAGCGTTACCACAGGCTAATTAATATAAACAAGGGTTAAGTTCCTATAGCATCTCATCAACGTTATAATGAAATGACGTTCTTCAAGGACCTGCTGGGTATGGTTAATGTATTTTGTGTTTTTTTGATTACAAGAAAAGATTGGATTTATTGTATATTTTTTGCATCAATTACATATTCAAACACAAGTTCATTCATCTGTCCAATCATTCATCAAATGTTTATTGAGCACCTATTACGTATACAACATTCAACATTGAGCTAAAACCTAACACCTTATCTCTACCTCCCCTCAGTGCCATTGGTGAGAGCCAACAGTGTCTCACTCACTTTGTATCCTGTCAACTAGACCAGTCCTGGCACACAGCTGTCCCTCCAATGTTTACTAGAAGGAAGATTGAAAGGAAACACACAGATAAATAAAGGTGCTAGCAGCCATGTGGAGAAGTCAGTCTGTAATCTGTAAGAAGGAGGCTAACTGCACAGAGAAATAGCAATGGCAGATGAAAAGGGAGACCCCCAGCAACATTCAAGGCTCATTCCCAGGGTCCCCGAGGCCCAGCAGCATTGCCACCCTTCGGCCACGTGGAGATCAGCTGCGTACCACTTCAGGATGCCCCTGCTCCCATGCTCTCTCGTGCCCTGCTTCTCTGAGACTAGTACCTGCAAATGAGGTCTAAGGTGATCGAGGTTTAACCTAGGGCTCCGAAACAAACATTCCAGCAAGATATCTACATTTCCTATACCCAGCTGCTCTCTGAAGTGTGTTCCTGCCCTAAGACTGTAAGTAAGAGATCTTTAGCAGAGCGCTGCTTTCTTTCCCAAGCCGCCAGGCAATGTGAGGATTTCTCGATCCTGGCCTTGAGCCAAAGACTTAACTTACTCCTACTGTAAGTAACATTTGCACAAAGCAGATTGAGTACAGCGGTTCCCCTTCTGCAAAGTAAGGCACTTTGGTGTGTGGGGCTGCCTCCCTGGACTGTGGTCAGAGCAGCATGACTTTCACAAGTAGCACATTCCCCACCCCCAACCCCACCCCTGAGATTGCTGAAACGAAGCCAATAAATGAATACAACAGCCACGTCCATACGTCTAATAAGTGCTACCGCCGCCCAGGGGGCATTTATATACTAGGTGACAGACAGATTTAGAGAAACCAAAAAATCAAAAAGCACCATTACAAAGAGCAACCGAGGGCTTCACTAGATTTTCTTCTTCTTTTTTTAAGGCAATTGATTTTTCTGGACATGGGAGGTTTTACTGGAAGTAATCAATATTTTTAATTAAAGGTTCAGAATAAAAGACTTTTCAGTAGCTTATTTCAGTAAATGATGGCCTCTAAGCAGTCTTTTTTCTTAGGGAGATTTGCTGATCACACCCATCATTCATACCTGGAAGAAAAGAGAATTACAGACATTGCTGATTACAAATAAGTCTACCGGACAAGAACCCAAATGAGCAAGTCAGATTTTCCAAATGATAGACTTAGGGGAAGTAAAGAAGGGTTCCTTCAGTCTAAGTCCTATTTATTTATAATTCATACTCTGCTTCTATGAATAAAAGAATGGAAGAGAAACAGTTCTACTGCTTACCTACTATGCGCCAGGCACTATGGCATATGCCAGGCATAAGCCTTTTTCTGCTTTCTCATTTGATCTGTAAAACTTATTTCATAGCTAAGGAAATGAGGCTCAAAGAATTAAATAAATTGACTGAGGCCGTATCATTAAAAATGCACAGAGTTGGGCTTTGACTCCTGATCTAAGTAAATACTAGGTCTGTGTTCTTTCTCCTCTACTGGGCTCAGGTCTACAGTCACATCTAGGACACGGAATCAGTTAAGATGTTCTCCACTGTCGGGATGTGGCAGGTTGGAGTATTGGTCCCAGTTCGTCACTCCTCGCTTGTCCTGTAACTCTGCAGTGCGTTCCCACTGTATACTTTTCCAGCCCATTATAATAGTTGCATTTGGCCACTGACTGGCTTAAACATGAGAACATGCCTAGGGTGGCTCTGGGTCCGAGGAGGATGACAGGCCAATGGAGCCAGGTAGAGGCTAACCCACAGCCCCGAGCCAAACCCAGACACTTGCCGCTGGGAGCAGAGGGGCCCCATCAGGCTCTGAGCAGGGATCTCATTGTCAGAGTACAAAACGTGACTGATTTCTGTTTGTTGATTTTATAGCCTGCAACATTACTGAATTTACAGATTAATTCCCACAGTTTTGGGTTGTGCCTTTGGTTATTTTCTCTATATACAATCAGATCATCTTCAAATACAGTTTTACTTCTTCCTCTCTATTCCGATGCCTTTCATAACTTCGCCTTGCCTGACTGCTCTGGTTAGGACTTCCAGGACTGGGTTGGATCAAGTGTTGAGAGCAGCACTCTTGTCTTGTTTCTGATCTTAGAGAAAAAGCCTTTCAGCATTGAGTATGATGCTAGTTGTAGGCTCTTTGGATACGGCCTTTATTGTGTTGCGGTATTTTTCTTCTATACTCAATTTGTTGAGAGTTTTTGTTTTTTTAAATCATGAAATGATGTTGTATTCTGTCAAATGCTTTTTTCTGCATCTATTGAGATGATCATATGAGATTTTCATCTTTCATTATATTAATGTTGTATATCCCCTTTGTTGATTTGGGTATGTTGAACCAACCTTGTATCCAAGGGATAAGTCCTACTTGGTCATGGTGTGTGATCAATACTTTTAATGTACTGTTGAATTCAGTTTGCTAATATTTTGTTGAGAATTTATGCATCCATATTCATCAGGAATTTCTGTCTGTAGCTTTTTTTTTTCTTAGAGTGTCCTTAACTGGCTTTAATACCAGGGTAATGCTGGCCTCATAAGTAAGTTTGGGAGTATTCCCTCTTATTCAATTTTTTGGAAGCGTTTGAGAAAGATTAGTGTTACTTCTTCTTTAAATGTTTGGTAGATTCACCAATGAAGCCATCTGGTCCTGAGCTTTTGTTTGCTGGGAGGTTTTTGATTGCTGGTTCAATCTCCTTACCCATTATTGGTCTGTTCGTATTTTCTATTTCTCCATGATTCAGTCTTGGTACACTGTATGTTGCTAGAAATGTATTTCTTTTAGGTTATCCAACTTGTTGGCATGTAATTGTTCATATTAGTTCTTATGATCCTATGTGCTTCCGATACCAATTGTAATGTTTCCTCTTTCGTTTCTGACTTTGAGTCTTCTCTCTTCCTTTGTTAGTCTAGCTAAAGGTTTGTCAAGTTTGTTTATGTTTTTAAAAAAATACAGCTCTTGGTCTTTTCTATTATTTTTATGGTCTCTATTTCATTTATTTCTGCTCTGTTATTTCCTTCCTCCTGTTACCTTTAGGATTAGTTTATTCTTTTTCTAGCTCCTTGAGGTATAAAGTTAGGTTGTTTATTGGCATTTATCACTGTAAACTGCCCTCTTAGACCTGCTTTTGAAGCATCCCATATGTTTTAATATGTTGTGTTACCATTTTCATTTGTTTTGAGAATTTTTAAATTTTCTATTTGATTTCTTCTTTGACCCTTTGGTTACTCAGGAGTCTGTTGTTAAATTTCCACATATTTTTAGGATTTCCAGATTTCCTTATGGTTAATTTCTAGTTCAATGCCATTGTGGTGAGAAAAGATACATGGTACGATTTCAATCTTCTTACAGTTGCTAAGATTTACTTTGTTGCTTATATATGATGGGTCCTGGAGGCTGTTCCATGTGCACTTGGAGAAGAATGTGTATTCTGACGCCGTTGGGTAGAATGTCCTATGTATGTCTGGTAGGCCCATTGAGTCTAAAGTATGGTTCAAGTACAACGTTTCTGTGCTGATTTGCTGTCAAGAGGATCTACCCATTGCTGAAACTTCATTGCTGAAGTCCTCTGCTATTACTGTATTATCTATTTCTCCCTATGGATCTGTTAGTATTTGCTTAATACAGTTAGGTGCTCTGATATTGGGTATGTATATAGTTACAATCATTATGTCTTCTTGATGAGTTGACCCCTTTATCATATAATGACCTTTGTCTCTTGTCACCATTTTTGGCTTAAAGTCTATTTTGTCTGATATAAGTATAGCTATTCTTGCTTTTTGGGTTTCCTCTTGCATGTGATATCTTTTTCCATCCTTTTCACTTTGAGCTTTGGTGTCTCCTTAAAGCTGAAGTGAGTCTCTTGTAGGCAGTATGTACTCAGGTCTTATTTTTAAAATACATCCAGCCACTCTGTGGCTTTTTATTAGAGAAGTCAATCCATTTATATTTAGAATAATTATTGATATGTCTGGACTTAATACTGTCATCTGACTATTTTCCGGCCATTTCGTAGTTCCTTTTTTATTTTCTTCCTGCATTCCTTTGTGAGGTGGTGATTTTCTGTGGTGTATGCTCTGCGTCCTTTGTCTTTATATTTTGGAAATTTACTATAGGCATTTGCTTTGCGATTACCATGAGACTTACATAAAACACCTTATAGATATAATAGTCTATTTTATGATAATAACAACTTAACTTTGCATACAAAAACTCTACCTTTTTACTCTCTTTTATGTTTTTATTGCCACAATTTCTTTCTTTTTATATTGGGTATTCATTAACAAATTATAGTAGCTAAAGCTATTTTTTTAAATATTCTTGTCCTATACACTATAGTCAAGTGGTGAACATACCATTATATTACAGTATTAGTTTTCTGAATTTGACTATATATTTGGCTTTACTAGTCTGTTGTACATTTTCACATGATTTCATGTTACTAATTAGCAGGCTTTCATTTCAGCCTGAAGATCTTTCAACATTCTTTTACAGCAGGTCTAGTATGATGAAGGCCCTCAGCTTTCGTTTTCCAGGAAAGTCCTTATTTCTCCTTCATTTCTGAAGGATAACTTTGCCAGATAGAGCATTGTTGGTTGGCTTTTTTTTTTTTTAGCACTTTGAATGTATCATCTTACTCTCTCCTGGCCTGTAGGGCTTCTGCTGAGAAAGCCACTGGTAGCTTAAAGCGGGTTCCTTTGTAGGTTATAATATTCTGTTCCCTTGCTGCTTTTAGGATTCTGACTTTGATTTTTGACAGTTTTATTATAATTTGTCTTGGAGAAGATAATTTTGGATTGAAATAATGGGGGTAATCTATTACCTTCATGAACTTGGATGTCAAAGTTTATCCACAGGTTTAAGAAGTTCTCAACCATTATTTCTTTAAATAAATACTATAAAACACATAAATATAAGCACATATTCAATAAAGGTGCTTTCTGCCCCCTTCTCTCTCTCTCTCTTCTCTTTCTGAAACTCCAGTGATTCAGATATTGTTTTTTTTTAATGCTGTCTCATAGATCACATAGGCTTTCTTTACTCTTTCTCATTCTTTTTTTTTCTTTTTTCTCCTCAGTCTGGAGTGTTTCAAATTTCCTATTCTCTATCTTGTTAATTCTTTCTTCTATTTGGTCTATTCTGTTCCTGATGTTCTCAATTGCATTTTCCATTTATTATTCAGCTCCAGAATTTCTGTTTATTTTTTTAATGGTTTCTCTGTTAAATTTCTCATTTTGATTGTGTATTGTTTTTCTGATTTCATTGTATTGTCTTTCTGTGATTTCTTGTAGATCACTGAGTTTCCTTAAAACATCTATTTTGAATTCCTTAATTAGGTAAATCATAGATCTCCACATCTTTGAATTTGGATACTTAAACATTATTGTAATCTTTTGGTGATGTCACATATCCTTGATTTTTCATGTTCCTTGGAGTTTTGTGTTGCTGTTTTCACATTTGAAATAGCAATCTCCTCCCCTAATCATTATTAGTTTCTTTTAGGAGAGAGATACCTTTTGTCAGTCCTGCTATAGATTCTGAGGCTTTCTCAAACTTCGTATGGATACACCTGTTCCAAACTGCTTGCTCCCTCTTGTGGCAGAATCCTCAACCTTGTATGTCTTCTCTGATCCTACAATGCTCCAGGTTGCCAGCTGATAACCTTTCTTTTGTTTTCCTGAAGGTGGCACTACAGCTCAAGTTTGTGGTTCTTCCCTTGCGGACAGACGATGACCTGCTTTCTGCAAATGCTCCCTGTCTACCAGAGCTGGTTCCTGCCACCATTCCCTGGAGCGCATACAGGGAGCCAACAGAGCAAGGGAAGGTGTGGATTTGGCACTGGGGTTGCCCATGGGCCAGCTGGGGGGATCCGTAGGTGAGATTTCCCCCTGGCTCAAGGGTGGGCTTCCTGATGGAGTCCAGAATGCCATCAGCAGGAACTGTGTCCCTTTGATGCCCTCTGGGAATCTTAAATGCCACTCACAGACCTGCTCCCTTCCCCAAGTCATGGAGCTCCCAACTTAATAGTGTGGATGCTGTGAGAGATACAAATGAGTCCCTGTGGCAGTGTCCTGCTCAGGTGGGGAAGGTGGGCATCCACTCCCTGGCTGTTCCTTTCCCCTGTGGGGGAAATCATGGGAAGATATCATGGCCTGTCTTATTTTGTCCTAAATTATGCTGCCTTGGGGGAGAGGTGATGCTGGGAAAGTGACACTGCTCCTCTACCCAACTCCAATGTGTGCAAGCTCTCTTTTTTCTCCTCCAAAGTAGTACTAGAACTTCTCCTCTGGAAACGTGGACTTCCACAAAGTCTCGCTCATCCGTAGGTGTCCACCCAAGTTGGTGTTCTGCAGGCACTCCTGGACCTCAGCCATGAGGGGTTGGAACCAGTCTGCAGTCTCTGCAGTTTCCATAGCCAGTACCAAAGTCCATCTGCCTATTACTCAACATACCAGTGGTGACACTTCTCCTGGGTCTCTTGGTGGGGCTGGGCCCTACAGCTCCCAGAGGCACTTCTGTTCGTAGATGGGTGCTGAATTCTTGTTGTTCAAGGAGGGACAAAACAAGGGATGACTTATGCTGCCATCATGCTTACATCACCTCCTACCCAAGGGTTGTTTTCAATCTTGAATGCTACGATATCCTTTAGTCCAAGCTCTTGGTTTATTTTTCAGTGTCATGCTTTCAAAATTTAGTCATATTTATACCCATTTGATTCCAGTCAGCCCATATGCCGGTGACCACACCTGCATTATTGTAGACATACTGTTCTCTCTGGACTCAATGTACGCATCTTGAGCCTGTCCGTGGCACAGCCACACCCTTATTCTCTTGGACCTTTCTGCCCAAAGGAAAATATTTACTCTGGGTAACTTCATGAAGTCAGGTGTTCTTACCAAAGCCATCAAGGCCACATCACTGATGTGGACCTCAGCACAAGGCTGATGTTTAATTGTCTTTTATCATTTGAGAGACTTACTCAGTTTGACCTTTTATCTTTTGCATCATTTAATTGTGCAACTCCCAGAACTTCTGGGCACTCTCTATGCCCTTTCACCTCTGCAGACAGAGAAGTTCTTTCTTTTCTTGTACCTGTCAACTACACCCAAGAATAACCCAATTTGCCTGTTACTATTTTGTTCTCCTACCTTTTTGCTTAAAGCTACATTGTCTGCCTTCCATGACATTTCATTGTCATGTCTCCCATGTGACAATTTTACCTAATTTGTCCCCACTGACTAACAGGTTGCTATTCTTCCAGCCTCTGATAATGTTCCCTCTTTGTCCACTTTCCAGAACCAAAGCCAATGTCATACACATCCGGTGCCAACGATGGGGGATAGGCAGGGATGTTGCCAAATTTCAGTGGCTAACAAAAACAAAGTTTTGGTTTTTGCCCACATTACATGTTTGTGGTTGGTCAGCTGTGACTTGGCTCCATTCTGGGGCCAAGGTGATGGAACGTCTCTATTTGGAGTGTAGCTCTTCTCACGGCCAAAGGAAAAGAGACCGTGGTGGACCACGGGTGGGCTTTTTGGTGCTTCTGCTCAGAAGTGGCCCATGTCACCTCCACTCACATTTCACTGGCCAGAGCCTGTCCATGGTTGATGACGTTAACGAATAGGGAAGTAGAACCCTTTGCCATGGAGAGAGAATGCGTATTTGGAAATGACTTCACAGTCTAATGCTGGGTGTTTCTGTTCACAAAGAAGAGGGAGGGGCAAGCCGACTGTGCCCCAGATAGGAGGACCTTGCCTCGATAGAAAACTGAACTTAGCTTAATTTGAATAACTATAAATAACTAACCTCTCAAAATGTGTGGTCTGCTCCTGTGGTGTTGGATACCCCATGTTATACCATCATACCTGGGGCCATGACCCAGCCTGATGACACTTGTGAGTGACTGTCACAGAGGCCCATCACTCAAAAAGCAGGGTCCTTGAGAAGTCTGGCTTACGCACAGCGCCGAAGACCAGCCACCCTTCCCCAGGCACTCTATGGCCCCTCAGCCTCTGAGGGTGGCCCTGACGGCCAGGTGCGGTTGTGGTTACATGTGCAGCAGATGCTCAGATGCAGCACATTTCTCTTATGAATAAAAATGAAATAGGATTGCCCAGGCAACATCAGTGAAGCACTGGGAAAGGGTGGGGCTGGGGAATCGTCAAGGCAGACAAGCACGCAGCCTTGGATTTGTCACCTTCCATGGACAGGAAGGCTGAACCTTTACTCACTGCTCTCTCTCTCACGTGCTAACCAGAAGGCTGGGTTCTGCACAAACTGTGCCCACAAAGATACATGCAACTTTTTTGCCTTCTCCATCAACCTCCATCTATGTATAGTTAGTCAAATCTTACATGTATATTTTGTGATTTTTTTTTCCAAAGCCCTTGAACGTCCATGTAGAGTGACATGTAACTCTGCCTAATGTTGATTTGCTATGCAGGTAATACTGGTGTCAGTGAATTTTTCCATGCTCTGTCCTGTTTATTTTTACTTCTCTCCGATTCATTTGGCTTCTATTTTGGTGACAAGCAGATAAATGAGTTTGTTTGGCCATCTGTGGGTATTTCTCACTAAATACTTTTTCAGAACTTCAGACTTCAGCTGCTGTGGTTTGGAATCTTCATGTACATGGAAAGCTGACCGCTGCTTGGGCCACTTAACTTTTGTGCTTGCTTAGTGGGGTCCATAATAGCAGAAGCAAGAAGAGGGGAGATGCGGAGACCTCAAGTTGTTATGTCACGGGCGGTGGCCACAGCTTGGATGACAGTTTGGGTTTCTGGTGCTTTTCACCCCGGTTTAATTCTCACCCGTTAGGCAATGAAACACGTTAGAGCTCAGATACTCACTCACTCATCTTCTACCCACCATAGGGAGGAGATAATGTTCACGGTTCACAGACCAAGAAGGCACAGGTGCTGAAAGGGTGGACCTCACACAGGCTGGGCTCTTCTGGAAAGGGCTTCCATCCCCTTCCTTGCTCAGACAGCCCAGGACACATCTCCTAACTTTGCTTTTCTGTCTTCTCCATAGTAAGGAATCCGGATTAAAAAACAAACAACCAATTCTCCCAAACACACCTGATCCAGCTGTGAATATGGTCTGAGATCCTGTTCTCACACGTTTTCAAGAGTGCAATGGCAGATCCGGGTTTTTTTAGACAGAGCATCCCTTTTCTGAACAGGCCCCCAGGAAATGGAAGATACGAGATTCCTCTTTTTCTCCCATCTGGAGAGGGGGAGAGTGAATTCTTTGTATGTAACCACGGGTAGTGATACTTTCTGAAGGGCTGTATGCTGAACTCAGAAACTTCCACAGTGGTTCTGTGTGACATGGCCGCCCCATGCTGCTCCAGCTAAAAGCAGTGTGGGAGTAAGAGGCATTCTCTCCTCTCCCGTCTATGCTTTAGGCTTTCAGAATCTGAGGCAGAAAGTGCATTTGGCCTATTTCATCTAGATACTGCTGCAACAAAAATCAAATGCTTTGCCGACAGTTAATTGATTCTTAGGCATGAGGAATCTCTGCCATTATTTGACCTCTGGGCCTTTCAATATGTTTTCCGTCCCAATGATGTGAAATGAGAATGTACTGTGACTTGTTTGCTAAATTTTCACACAGTGCTTCCACCCCCAACCACCATGCCTGAGGATTCTTAGGCACAAAAAGATCTGGGGAGTACTATGAGGATCTCCCTGGGCCCAGGAAAATAGCCAACATTTATTGAGCACTTACTATGTGCCCAGAACCGTTCTGTACATGTATTTTCTTAGTTAATCCTCACAACAACCCATATAAACTCAGAGTAACTCTGCTGAGAACAGAATATGTTTGCTAACTTCCCAAATTAATTTGTAGTAGACTAACTACAGGCATAATAGGTGAGGGATGGCATGGCAGTGACCTCAACCAGGGGATAGTTCTATTATTATCACTACCTGATCTAGTTCTTAGATGTATTCTAGACCAAGAATGTGATGCCATGTTTTGTCTATAAATGCAATCAACAGTAAGTATTCATTGAATATTTACTGAGAAGGAGAGGTCTCTGCCCACATGGAACTTGCAGTATGTACAGGAAGGCAGACACAACTACTTAATGAGTGACCACTGCGAGACAGCTGGAAAGCCTACAGGCTGAGACTGTCCCACATGGTACCTGACCTGCTTCGGAGGCTCAACGATGCCTTGTCTGAGCCCTGTAGGATGAGGAGGATTTAGCTAATTTGGGGTACAAAGACTGAAAAGCATGCCCAGCAGAGGGAGAGGCATGGGGGGAGGCCATCTGCTGGGAAGGAGCTCACATTCTAGGGGCTGGGAGAAGATCCAGGTGATTGAAGGGTAGTGGTGACATGAAGAGGGACGTGAGAAGAGGCGGAGGAGATAGGTTAGCACACAGAGCAGCTCCAGAATACACCCTGAGGGCATGTAAGGAAGGGCATGAATAACAACATGGCTTACCTTAGACCCCGCCCCATCCTGGCGTAGGTCTCTTGGGCACAAGAAACACATTTTAAATTCACTCCCTGCACAAGGAGCCAACTTTTGGCTCCCCCGAGAGACCACGTTTGAGTTCGTTGCCCGAAGTCAAAACAGGCATTACTCCTTCCCCTCTTCGTCCTTTTCTCCCTCCCACAGAGTAGAAACGTGCATGTGTGTCCACACTTTTAATCCATTTATTTCCAAGTCACATCACCAAGTTGCAAGACTGTTTAGATTCCTTACAACAACAAACAGATTTAGGGAAGAGTCTGCACATTTCCTTGGAAAATACACAGAAGAATTGACCACAGTCTCCCCGGGGTCCTCAAGGAGAATACTCACCACCCTTTCTGATTACCCATCTACAAGGCAACACCGACTTCCCGGCCGGCCTTTTACTTTTCGTTGTGGGTTTCACATAAAAATGCCACTTGAGGAATAGCATACAGATATTGAGAGGGTGACGGGTGCACCTACGTCATCATGTCTGTGATAACTGTCACTGAAGCTATTGCAGCAGGGGCTGGAGGCTGTTTCTCGGGGATGTGGGAGAAAGGATTCAAATAGCTGAAGTCTGCTTCTTTCCACAAAGGTTTTATTCAGAATCTCAACCCAAAGGTAACTGTTATTTGGATAAAGCAAGGGTGCAATGGTGATGATAATGGTATCCACTTGTTTGTACTTAAGTTTCTTTCTTGTCTTTTGAGTGTTACTTGGCTGTCATGTCTTACAAACACCACAAACTTAATTTATATCTGTCTGATTAAGAACTAAGGTCCACATACCTAATCATTCAGAATGCACTGGGTATTCATGGCCTACACACGCATTATAGAAAGTAACTGTTACCTAAAGCTCATCCATACTCTAAGCACGTTCTTTCTATTAATTCTCTTAATAGAATTATAGGATACTCTGTGCTATAAACTTAGCAAGTATTTCTAAATCAAGCTTGTGATAAACTCATATCAATTTAAGGTACAAAACGTTCCCATTTTCCATTCATTAGTTCCTTTGGTCATCCAATAGTTACTGGACATCAGCTTTGCCCCATACACGGCACAGGGGGCCTCCTACATGGAGAAACACTTTGTGGAGGTAGGTGTTCTGGAAAAGAATGCAACTCTGCGCTCTCACTGTATTCCTCTTTGAATCAAGGTGCAGCAAGCGTCTCTTGGCCAAACCTGCCTCCAAGTGTGATTGGCTTTTGTTAGGCATCTCAAAGTTTGTCTCAAGAAGAACCAAACCCTTTCCACCCCAATATTATTATATCAGCTCTTTGTTGCTTCCCAGAAACCACTGCTAAGAATACCATGGTGGATTCAGTATTAGTTTACCAGTAACAGACTCAGACCTCAGCTACTGAATACATGTGATTTCTGCTTTCTCTGGCAATATGATTACCCTCTGAACCAGAAAAGGTAGAAAGTATAAGAGGATTAGCAGAATGATAATCGTTTGTCTCCACTCCTATTGCGCTTGCTCCTGTGAGCTGCTACTACCATCACCACCACCTCCATCACTGTTACCATCATCACCACCTCCACAACTAACACCATCACCTCCACCTCCATCACTGTCACCTCCACCACTATCACCACCACCACCATCACCACCTTCAAAACCACCTCCACCTCCACTTCTACCATCATCACCACAACATCATCTCTACTTGTCAAGTGCCTTCAATGTGTAAGCACTGACTATTCTCTTCATCTCTTTTATATGTGGAAAGTTAGCATTTTCACCAAACCTGCATTTTCTATAGTGGCTGTACTTATACATTGTCTCACTCTTCACTAGCCAGACAAACCCAAAGCCTGGGAGTCGTTCTGGGTTTCTTCTTTTCCTTCACTTCTTCCACCTCAAATCCAATCACCGAGTCCTATTAGTTCTATCTCCTTCTATTGGTTTCCACAGCCAATGACCTAGTTCAGGTTCCATAACTTATCCCCTAGACTGGGAGGCTATTTGCAGTAGGTGGTATGTAGTGAGAAAAAACGAGGGGCTTTGGGCCCAGTCTCAGCCCTGACACTGTGCTGTCTCAATTTCTCTGAGCCCAGGTGCTGCCTCTGTAAAATGGGCTCAGTGATACCTGTGGCTCTCAGTTGTGGTTAGGACTGGATGTATATAAAGTACAAGGTAGGTGCTCAATAAATGCAAGAAGTAGTTCCATCACTGTACTATTAGATAACTGACGTAGCTTTGTAAGTGGGCTCCATGCCTCCACTCAGGCTTACGGCCTTCAACTCCATCTACCATACACTGTGAGAAGGCCTTCTGTAAAGTTCAGAATCCAGTCATTTTACAATTCAGCATAAATGCGTACATGATGCTTATGTGCTCAGACTCAGGTTCCAGCTGCCACTGACCTCTCCAGTCCTCCCACCACTGCTCCTCGGGGCCTTTGTCCCAGCCACTCTGAGCAATCAAATGTCTTACAAGTTAGGATATTCATGTTCTGGCCGTGGAGAGATTCACACCTATGAAAATAGACACGAAGTGACGCCCTTTGTCATTCCGCATGTAATAAAGAGCTGGCTGAGTAATGATTGACAACACAAACAGAGATGGGGTGCCGGCCACAGAACACCAGAGCTGCAAACTGCAGCTTTCTGATAATCCCTCTCCAAGTGGAGCCTCACAACTGGATCTTCATCTGGAGGAACGCTGGGGAGGGGCTGGCTGCTCTCCCAGGGAGGTGGAGAGGGATGAAGTGAGTGGGGAGAGAAAAGCAGGCATTCTGCTAATGCTTTCTGATTCCTTAAGAGGCAAATGAGTTCAGGAAAAAGCTGCACATACTGAGTTGCAGAGTGAACACTGAGAAGGAGAAAGGAAATATTTACAGAACACATGAAGTGTCAAACAAATGTTAGGGGAAAGAAGGTGCTGAAAGCCCGCTTTCGTCATCAACACCAGCTGCGTGCTGGGTGCACAGATGGCCAGGTTTATGTTAGCAACTATTTGGGGCTTAGGTAGACACAAACAGGTAACAAAGGAATCTAAGCAAAGCTCCCACCTGTTTCAGGGTGGAATTAGGACTGACCCCACCCAGTTAGAGTATGACAATCTTCACTAACAAGACTAACAGCTAAGAGTTCATGAGTATTTATTACGTGCCAACCACATTTCTAAGTGCTTTCCAGTATACGAACTCCTTCATCCTCACCATCTACGAAAGAGGCTATGATTAGTCCCACTCTGCAGGTGACAAAACTGGAGCACGGAAAGGTTGAACAAGCAGCTCAAGTTCCTCCAGGGAGTAAGTGGCTCCGACTTGACCCAGGCAGTTGGCTCCAGGGAAGCCATTATCAATGATGGCAGTCCATCATGACACTCGTTCCCATGTTCTTACAAATCAAACCATCCCTTATTTAAATGAGATTTGCCCAAGACATTCACAGTCTCCAAATTACCAGTACTGACTGGTAATGAGTACAATGGAACTGCAGACTAACACAAGCCAAATCGCATCACTTCTCCTGAGTTAGAACCCATTAAGCTTACCAACCTGCTCACACTCCCCCTCCCTTTCATGCCCACTCTTCCCTCCTCATCCAGCATGGACCACATGGCTCGTCATTACTTACTGGGGGTGCCAAAAAAATGTATACACATTTTAAGAGAGGTTATTTATGTATTACTTTTCAAAGTTGAATTAAATTACAGGAACAATGTGTAATATGATGTTCACTCAAAAGATGGCATTAATTAGATGACTGATAGTGTCACCATGCGACAGGCAGGACAGTCAAAGAAAATGGCAGAAGCACAGATGTCGTTTGAGGAGCACAAGACCATTTAGAAGTGGTATTTGACATTCAAGAACTTTGTGGAAGTATGACAATGGAGGAGTAAGTATGCAACAGAACCTCTAACATGCCTAACAATTGCACACATTCGTGATAAGTTTGAGATGCATGGTACTCTGTGAAGAAATTGAAACGGCATGTGCAGTAATACAGGTGGATGCTTTGGTCAACTTTGCTCAAGCAGTAGTTCGCCGTAATCAGAAGTGTCTGGAAGCTGATAGTAACCACTTTGAGCACCTCTTGTAATTGCAGAAGTCAAACATGACTTATATTCATCTTTTGTTATCAGTATATATTATTACAATTTTAATACAGTTTTTTTCCTTTCTTAAAATATGTATACATTTTTTTGGAACCCTCTGTATGTATTCTTGGCTATGTCCCCAACTCCCCCACCATTCCCACCTTCTGTCCCTCCCTCAAACTTATCAGGTAAACCCCAAATCTGGGGAAATCCAAGTCATCACACCCAATCATGCCAGATGGACCCCTTTAATGACCATCCCACCACCTTCCCCCAGTTTCTGAGGCCGGCATGTTATGCCCCCTTCTTTCCCAGGGTAATTTCAGGTCCAACAGTAAAAGTTAATGAGCAACCAGAGCAACCTACAAAAGGCAGGACCACTGAGGATGCAGGCCTTTCAGGAATGAAGGTTTAAGACACACCATCAGATAAAGCACCTAGCCAGCCAAGTACTTGGCCAGGGACAAAAGTAAAGTGTGACACGTTGTGAGACACGGAAGTTGTAATAACAACTATGGCCTTGTGATCAGTTACAAAAATGAGGACTGTAGTGGAAACGGAGGCATAGTTTCCTCCCTGTCTGTTATGTGTATGTATGGACATGTATATGTGCACATAGGTACAGATATGTGTATGTATATAGAGTGAATGCGCCGTTAATTCCCTCCTCCCATTTAAGCCATCGTTTGCCATTCCCGCCCTTTTTAGATAAAAAAAATCTACTTCCACTCTTGCCACTGGGGCCATCAGAGGCCCACCAAGCCCCCACTGCTTCATCACGCAGCCCACATGCTGCCATGAAGTTCAGTAACTGCTGAGATAGACAGGGGTTGGAAATCAGAGGTCCTCAGACCTCTGGGACTCAGGGTCAGCTCTGAGTTCCCCTGAGGGTGAGGTAGTTTTTCCCTAGAGCATGAACCATCAATTATACTGTTTCTATGGAAACTGCCAGCTAACACAATCAGGCATCAATTGGAAATTGCCTGCAGCACCCAAGATGGCCTCTGGCCTCATTCTCTGATGCTGAGCTGGCTTAAGAAGCTGCAGTGAGCACGAGGTGCTTTTGCTACCTGAAGCCCAGCTTCAAATCACTGCATGAAGCAGGAAGTTTGAGGATTTAAAAGGCAAATCAATTTCCTACCAGTTCCACTTGGATTCTGAAGCTGACTATTATTTAGTTGGCCTCCATCCACAAGTGGAGGCTGAGGAAGAACCAGCATAAACCTCTTCATCTGCCTTCAAAATTAAAGGCTTCTAAGAATTCCCTGTAAACTGAAGTTGCTGGTGGGAACAGACAGGACCAAATTCTGGGCAAGTCCCCAGAGGTGAGGGCAAGTCCACACTGCAGGAAATTCAACACAGGAGATCCTAGCTTGACCTGTCCTCCTGGAGGTCTCACCTGACACCTGAGTGCACAGTTTTGCAGGCCACGGGGCGTGGGGAGCTCCACTGCCAGCCACCTGGGTGGTCTGCTGCTTGGACGGAGCTGGTGAAGAGCGGCACAGGCCCTGGCCCATGTGTGCAGCTGGCAAAAGCATCCCACAGCTGCAGACTCCCCTCCCACAGTGTTCCAGCTGTTCTTGCCCTTCCCAGCCCATTTTAATTATCTTGTCACCATGTGCTCAGAGGAAATGGCAAAATATAGAGCAAATTGTCTCCGTTTCTGCCCAGAGCACATTTAAGAGGCTGGGACTTTCTTTCTTTCTCAGCTAGACTGGTTCTCCCTCTCAAGCTGGGCAGAAGGTGCTGGCGGGCCCGAGGCTATAGATGAGACATAGACCTCCCCCCCCCAGGTCTCAGAGAAGTGAGCTGCTGGAGGCCTTTTCCTGCGGCTTCTTTTCAGGGACATGCCCCATGAAGGAGCTGATAATGCCAGGTGTCCGAGGCACGCCCAGAGGGACCTTAAGCACTTGTAGGGGACAAACTTAGAAAGAAAAGGCTTGGTCTTTGTCCGTGAGAAATGACTAATAATAAGCGCTGAGAGACGCTTGAGAACTGTCACCTCAAGGTGGGTGATAGCACCAGAAGGCTGCTGGAACGGAAAGGAAGGCTGGGTCAGGTTATGGTCGCTGACGTGCTGTGTGCGGTACCTCTCCCTGTTCAGAGTGTTTCATATGCACATTATCTCATCAGAGGGGGTGGGAATAAGTCAGGAAATTTATTTTGGAGTACTAAACTCAAAACTGGGTCAGGTCAAGCCTTTTGCTCTCAGATTCATACATGTTCTGGCAAAGGGATGGTGTCGGGAGGCGAGTGTGAGGAATTACTTGCATGCGATGTGATCACAGCTGACCCTCCCTTCCACAAGGGTTTATCTTTCTATAGTTTACAGGGATGGCATATACATGGTCTTATGCTAACCTCACATAAAAGCCTGAGAAACCTCTCACAAATTAGGAGACTGAAGCCCAAATATGTTCCATGAGTTTCCTACAACCCCCAGACCCTCTGTGGCCAGGTCTGCCAAGATGCCGAACTTGACCCAAAGGGAAGTGAACTCAGTGCCTGTGGGGACTGGCCCGGGAGTATGGACAGATGAGCCCAGGTGAGCCGAGGACAGGAAGTGTGGGGACCACCAAGTGGCCAGCACAGATGCCGCGTCAGTGACCTGCATTCATAAAACAGGTCTGTGGCCTAGATGTCAGGTCGTCTTTTCACAGCACCATGCTGGCTCCAAAACCATGTTCCGTAACCATACAGGCCCCTCAGTGTTCAGAAATGTAAGAAAATGGGGGTGCGGGGAGGGAGTTCCTCAACTCTGCAGCAGTCTGGCCTAAAAGAGCTGATGGGGATGGGAGAGGGGTGAGAGGGTCCCAAGAATAACACCATCTCTCTCTCAATACCTCACTTCACTGCTTCCGGGAAATTGCAGATAAGGGGAGGCAGAGACAGAAAGGAAATCCCACCACCTGAGAGCGTGTCCTCAGCACTGAAACCTCAGGGAACCGAGGAGCTTCCGTCACCAGGTCTGGCTGCCTGTGCACTCCTGGTGCTGGAAGCGTAAGAGCTACATGGCTGAGCCCGTCAGTGGCGTGGCACCAGGCTACGTCACAATCGTTCATGCTCAGCCTCCTGGGACAGGAAACTTGCTTCTCATGATCAGAGTCCAGGCTCACCCCCAGGGCAAACTCCATGCAGGCAGCCTGGGGACAAGATGGGTGTTAACGTGGCTCTGAGAGATCAGCACGAGGCAGTCAACTCAATGTGGCCGTGACCCAAGGAGCCCTACTGCGACGGTTTCAGATACAGAGAGATGTGGGAATCTAAGAGTACGTGAAAAAAGCCAGGTATCAAATAATGCATAAGGAAGAATTCCACCTAAGTATGCCCCCCACCCCAAGGAATACACATATTTCTGAATGTATAGAAAAAGGTCTGGAAGATCACTAACCTGATAGACAGACAACCTTAGGTATTTCTGAGAAGGAATAGAGGGTGACGGGCACTTCTGTTTTTTAATCCATATATTTTTGTGTTGCATGAAACTCTGATAATGCAAACACGTTCATGTATTACTTGTATAACTAAGGAAACACCCAGAGCTAAGGTGAAGTCATGGGGGCACAGTGAACAAGGCTGTGGAGCGCCAGGACCCTCAGGAGAGAAGCTCTCTGCACCCCGTTGTGCCACCGCCATGCGCGTCTCTCTCACCCACTCTGAGGCGAGGGCTTGTCGACCTGCCATCTCATTGCCGAGCCATGAGAGCTGTGGGGCCGGCACAAACCTGATTCAAATATGTATGTACAGCACAGAGCAGCACATGGTACCCAGAGCCTAGTGACACTGACTGACTGACTGACTGACTGACTGACTGACTGAATGGATGAATGGATGGATGGATGGATGGATGGATGAATGAATGAATGAATGGCAGGGAGTGATGCTACCGTCCATAGCTCACAGAGGACTGGGGGCAGAGGCAGCAGCCTCCTAAGGCCCTCTGTGATTGACAGCATGCAGACAACTGTCAGACCAGAGTCCTCTTTATAATTTAGCAGCTGCTTCACATCTAGGTCTTCAAACGAAATTTTACAGCACTCTACTTTTCCATATAATTAAAAATGTATCAGATCTACAAAGTAAGGAAGGAAGGCAGCCTTTCAAAAGGACTTCTCCCCGTTTCCAAGGCCTGAGGTCCTGGAGTTCTCCTAGCATACCTTTTTATCTTGCACACTTTCGTATCTCATAAACCAGCGTGTCTCCTCTCCTTTCCTCTATTTCCATACTTCACACCACTCACTGTTGGCTTGGTGACAAGGGTGCCGGGTCAGTGGCCCAGGCCGCCCTCTCCAGTGGCAGATGGCCTCTTCTCCTGCCCAGTGCGCCTGCTCATACTCTCCTTTTTTATGTCTTCCCCAAGGGAAAAAATGCTCGGAAGCACTGTCCATACCAGGCTCTGATCCCCGCAGTCCACCCCTAGCCCTGCTGTAGGCAGCAGAGAAGCTTTCTGAAGTGCCGTCCCCACACCCGGTGTGCCTGGGGTGGTGACAACTCCTCTACCATTTGTACTCCACACCCAGGATCTGACAGCCCGGCTGTTCAGTGTGGTCATTCCTACTCCCTGGGCTTGCCATGCGCTGTCACTGCCCTATTTCCAGGAAGCTCCCCGAATCACCTCCTTCCACAGCGAGCTCTGCCTCTCTCCATCCCACAGCCCACACTGGCTTCCGGGTGGAGCAAACTCAGAGGCCTGCAGGGTCCGACCAGAAAGCTTAAGTGTAATGGCCACATATTACACAAAAGCAGGAAATGCAGCTATGGGTGACTTTCAAATCCATATGCTTGTAAGACGCTCATGCTGCTCAATCAAAACACTCACCTGGAAGCCACCAATTTTCCACGGGCATGAACAATTACTTGACATCTTCCCAGGCCTGCATCTATCCTTCTGGAACTCAGGAGTTCCTTATGAACAGACGATGATACTTAGATCTTTGTTAACCCCCAAGACATACCGAATACTACAAAGCATGCAATCCTTGCTCAAAAATTGTTAGACAAGCTGAGCTGAAGTAACTTTAGCCTACGGCTTCTGCATTGTTCTAGCAAATAAATTATGATACCCGATTCTGAAGAGACCTTCCTACAAGTCCTATCATTCATTGATTCAGAAATGTTTACTGAGTTCCTTCTACAAGCCAGGCACTGCTGTCGGTGCTAGAATGTATACAGTAGAGGTCAAATCCTTGCACTTATGGGGTTTACATTCCATGGGGAGGAGGAATAGCAGCACAAAGAAATAAATACAGGATGTGTCAAAAGGAGGAGATGGTTGAAGGAGGGGACCCTGAACGATGGGTGAAGAGAGGCCATGAAATAGGACAGACACAGTCCAGGCAGGATGAATGTGTGACCTCAGCAATGTCCCCAGTCACCAAGAAAGCCCCCAGGCTGGGACAGAGCAGCAGGAAAGAGCAGAAGGGGAGAGGTGGAGAGGGTAAGGGCCTGCGAAGGGCAGGTGAGGAGCACTGGAGGGTTCTAACAGAAGGATGACACAATCTGATGCTCCCAAGCCTCACCAAAGCTGTTGCCTGAGGAACAGAATGAAGAAACACATGGAAGACTTCTGGAAGCTCTAAAGGTGGGCATGAAACCCTTATTTTCCTTTGACTGTAGGAAAGGGAGCCCTCTCCCCACTCCCAGATGAAATGGCACACCCAGTGGTGGCCAGAAAGCTGGACAGAGGAGAGAAACTTCCTCTTATTCACACCTTTGTCAAGCACCTGCCCTACCCAGAAGTTCCGACAGGTCATGTCAGGCTCATGAACCAGTCTCAAAACGTTCCCAAAGGACTTGGCATATGAAACGAAAAGATCCGAGATGGGGGTCCTTTACTGCCCAGAGAAATCCCACTGATAATACTGCCAGGAGTCTATCTTGTGCTTTGTCAATGCTGTGACAATAGGTCAGAAATCACTGCCGAGCAGGAGAAAGCCGCTGGGTGGGCATGGCCAGGGCCCTGGAGTAAACTGCAGTGTTGTCCACACGGCCTTGCCACTTCCTAGCAGCCTGAAGTTGTCTCCCCCAAAACACCACCGTCCATTTGAATTGTCACATTTACCAACAGCTGCGAACCACTCTTCAGCTGAAACAGGGATATGCAACCTGGATAAATCTTTTATTATCTCCATGTACATCCCAGCCAGAAACACCCAGCACTCAGGCAACCAGCAGCTCTTAATTCACGTGTGACCAAGCTTATGCTGTGTTAGGCGAAAGATTTGGTGGGGTTGAACGCACTTATATTACCCTTCTCCTAGAGGTAAATACATCACTCTTTTCAATATTAGCATTCTGTCCATCATGCTAAGAACGTATTTCCTTTTAAAACACAGTTCTGTTCAGCTAACACCTCTGCCTCAAAACCTAGTGATGACTCTCAGTTGGCTAGGGAGTAAGGTCCAAACTCCTGCATGGCTCTCACAGCCCTTCACAATCTCACGCCAACACTCGGCCCGTGAACTGTTTCTCTCTGTTCACCTGCACACAGGAAATACTCAAGGTCAGTGGGACTGCTTGCCATTTCCAGAACACAGGTCAGGTGTCACAAAGGCTCGTCTTCCGATTTGAAGGAGACGGATGCAGCATAGACAGCAAGGCGTGGGCAATTCAGATAGGGACCAAATCCATCCCTTCATTTCTTCTTTTGTTCATTCATTATTCCCTTATTTCTCCAATGATTTTTCACAGGCACCACACTGCAGTGATGTAGTGATGGAAGGGTGTGAACAAAAATGAACAAGACACCTCCTGATCTCAAGGACCTTATATTCTTTTGTTATAACATACAAAATTGCTCATTTTTTACTATTTTCGACCTATAAAACAGGTGTCCCCAGATGGTGCAAACTAATAGTTATGCTAACACCAACTATTCCCAGGTGATTTCTCAACTAAGGAGCAGAAATGGCCCCAAAAGACTTCCCAAAGAGCAGTCAGAATCAAAATGGTCCCCTGTCACACACAGACAACCTCCTTAAAGGACAGCCCAGACATCACATGGCTTGTCATGTGTCAGTAACAAAATCCCTGACGTACCTCTGGTGTGGGGGAAGGGTGGACAGCCTGCACTCAAGGAATGCCGTTGATAGGGGTCTAAGATTTATGGCCTTTATAGCCTTCAAATAAAAGCAAACCTCTGAAGTGTGGGAACACTGAAGCCTGGATACAAATAACACCTCAAAATTGGCTGCCACAAAGGCCCAAACTCAAGTCAAAACAATAATATCCTATTCTAATGAAGACCAGAGGGGAAGGGGGAACACAGCACAGTGGGGGAATACTTAACTCCAAGTCTGGTTAGTCAAAATCCCCAAAAGACTCAGAAAACAAAAACCAACTATTGAAGGCCTAAGTTGATCATAAAGTTCCGGGCCTGGGTAATTTCTAATTATCCTCAATAGATGGGGAGATCTATCCAGCAGCCTGGAGCTGGGCAGACAGGTTAGAACTGTGAGCTCAAGTTCCCACAAAAACGCCGTTTTGCAATGATTCGGTTCTCTAGTACTATCGGAGCCTTCAGTTACCTGAAAATTAAACATGCTTTCACGAGCTGCCTGAGGAACCTAACCTCTCCACATGTGATACGGTTCCTGCAGTGTTAAGTGTGTCCTGAAGTCTCACCAGTCGTGTTACAGATGGATGTTTGGCCTCTGTGCCATCTGTAAATTGGTCACGGCCTGAAATATTTTGATGGAAGTGGGTTTAGAGGTTTAATGGTAGAAAGCTGAAGTAATTCCTCTCTGACAGCTTTCATATTCTCAGAGGAGAAAGGGCAGGTCATCAGCTAGAAAGGGGGAGGACTGGAGAAAAAACAGTCTGTGAAGCAAGTCTGACATTGAGGCTCTGGGGAGCAGCACACACGCTGATCTGAGGAACCCTGGAGGGGTGCCAGGAAGGCTGAGGCCCTGAGGTTACAGAGGCCCCTGCACCCCACAGCTGGGTGCAGAATGCACATGGCCCAAGTACTCGACCTCTGACACGTGCCTGATCCCCAGGCATCAATCCACCAGTCAGCTCGAGTTTTCACTCCCACCCTTAGCAGGAGTGTTCACTGACTTCCGGGCAGCCCCCATCTCCCTGTCAGATCCTCCCCTCGGGCAGAACACTGTTCACACAGAACTTCTGAGCCATGACTTTTTTGGAGAAAACATCCACTGGGCCTCAAACTTTCCTGTCAGAGCTACTGGTGCTGCCACTTTGATAATGCATTTAAAATACAGTTAGCCATAGGCACCGCTTGGCACCACAATGCATCGTTTATTTTGCTTATCAGAGAAAAAAATCAAGTAGTGAATTATTGAAATTAACATCTTTACAACCTTCTTTCAATGTCCTCTACGTTCCAGCCGCTGCCACGTACAATGGACCCTTTTCATGTTCTCTTTCTTCCTGGACAGCTTGGTCCTCACGTCTAACTTGACCTTCCATGTTCCCACACATCCTACATGGAGTTTTCTAAACATACTGTTCTCATCATTCCATCACTTTACCAGCACAATGTGCTCAGCCTACATGCTAATAATTTGCACTAAAGACAGGTTTCTGTGCAAATATTCCCATATTATTGTATGTGTAGAAAATGTGTGCTCTTTCTGAGAACACGACCCTTGGAGACACTTCTGTGGCGCTCCCTATCATGACCTTTGCACCCGTGGGGGAGCTGGTGTTGTTGACTCATGTTTTCTTCTGACCTGTCTGTCTCTGTTTCATTTGCTGAGATGTTTCTTCCCCAAGTTGTTTTTAGTTCATTGTATTCGCTAAATCATCCGCCTCCATTGTTCTAACACGGGCAATACATCACTCAGATTTATATCACTAACTTCCCAATTTCTCGCACATCATTTAATTTCCATATTTTAAACAGTCTCTTATCTGTGTATGTCACTGCCATGTAAATTACACTCTTCAAACTGAGTTCATTACCTGCTTCTCCCTGATCCCCGTGGCCTCAACACCGCGGTTTTCCTCTGGTCCCAGTGTCAACAAACTCGGTGTCTCAGCCCAAGCCCAGGCTCGGTCACCACCCCATCTGGCTTTTCTCTTTGTAGCCTCTGCTCCTCCCCAAACTGCCCAGATACAGTGAGAGATGTTCTCACCGGTGTCACCTGTATTTCCTTCTTTGACTCCCACAGTGGCGGCCAGTGGCCTTTCCCACTACATGGTACTCTATCACGGACTTGAAGTGTCCTTGCCCTAGCCTCACTCGGTTTCCAAGACTTATGCATTACACATTTTCATTGTGGTGACTCTCACCACCTGAAATAATAGTGTTGTGTATAATTATCAGACAAGATGACGTGATTTAAATTAATCTGGTTCAGGGAATTTCAGAACAGTTTCCAGGGCCATTAAAGGAACCAGGGGTTAGGGGCAGGTGTACGGTCCATCGGCTGGATGGTTTGTCACAGTCTCAGGCAGCGCTGGCCTCCCTTCCTCTCATCATTCCTATTGTGTTTTGCTTTTGTGTTTATCCATCTCTGCAAGGGGCTTACAGGAGGACTGAAGAAACAGCAGTTAGCACGCCTGTCCATCTGGTGTTTGCATGGCGGGAGAAGCACAAATGCGTGCACACAAAACAGGTAAGTAAAGGAGTCACCCCAAACCCCTCTCGGCCACCAGCATGGTCTCTTCTGGGTTATCGTAAGAGCCACCAAGTCTCCCAGTGGGCACTCTTGTCCTCCCACCATCTGTTTTTCATATAACAACCAAAGTAATTCTTATGAAACTTAGTGATAGTTCACGTCACTCTTCTAATCAAAGCCTGCCAGTGTCTTCCATCTCTCCCACCCAAACCAAGGTCCTCTCAACGCCCTCCGAGGCCCCGAGCATCTGGCCCCTTGCTACCTCCTGGCCTGTATCCTGCCACTCTTTCCGGGCTCACCCCCTCAGGCACCCTGGCCTCCTCCTGATCCTCAGGCACAGTCTCACCTGTGGGACCTGCACTGGCTTTGCCCTCTGCCTGGAACATTTTCTTCCCGATATCCACAGCCGTCCAGCCCTTCCTTCAGGTTTCTGCTCAGTTATCACCCTGAGCACCCTATAAAACATGGCGACTTCCCCGCCCCATTGCACGCCCTTCCTACCCCCCTAAACCTGGCCTCATTTTTCTCCGTAGTATTAAATGCTACCTGACACACTACATGTTGTGTATTATCTTAGTGCGTCTCTTCCCCCGCTAATGAGTGTTTACTGCTTTATCTCCATCCGTGTCTGATGGGTGCTCAGAAAATATTTGTTGAAGAATTAAGGGCCCAAGTGACTGGCATGGGCAATTGTCACTAACAGAAATTCTATGTTTGTACCTGAAGAAAAGACAGAAGGGAGCATATGGCCACAGAAAGCTCCTTTTATTAAGGTATTATGATTATACCTTCTTCAGAGATAAATCAACACAAACTAGGAGCACAGATACTTAGACAAGACAGAGAAAAAGATAAAATGAACTCGCATTGGTAGATGGTCCGATTCGTCTAGAAGCTCCTGAAGTTCACAGTGGCACGTGAAACAGCCAGGTGGCCTCTGGTGTCTGCTGCTGTTGGGTTACTTTCAGTGCCTAAGAAATATGGCTCTAAAAACAATGATTTCCACTCAGATACACTGTCATCAGTTCTCGTTCACAGCGTGGGCTACCACATGCTCATTCTCAGCCTGCCCAGCACTGTAAACTGTGCCCTTTGAGGATGATGACACTTTACTGACTGGAGACAGGAGAGTCTTTTAGTTTCCATAACACAGACAACTAGCCTACAACACTAGGAGAGGAAGGGTGGTCCATGGCCATTCATTGCATCTTAATGAGAAATCTCAGTAGGAGGCACAGAGTTTGAGAGGAAATAGGTCCAGAAATTCTGTCGCTGTTACTAACATCTGATTCAGAAGCTGTAAACCTTGTAAAGCATCCTGCTTTTTCCCTAGTCGATGGAAACCCTCACACTCATGGCTTGCATGACATGCGATGGCTATGAAATAGTCCCCCAAATTGTTTGTTGCAACCATCATCGTGGGAGCCAGGGAGCCAGATGTATTAGTTACACTGATCCTTCCTATTTGTACCATCAGTGCTGTGCTCTTACAAGAGGTAAGAGAAATGGCAAGGCTTTGGAAACAGGTGGTAATTTGGTCATTTAAGGACAGTACAGCCATCAGGCACTCACAGGCTCTCTGCCAGGACGCGGCAGAGTGAGATGAACATGGCCTCTGACCTCAGGAGCTCTGATGGTAATGACCTTTCTGAAAACGATTCTAAAACAAGCACCAGAAGGGTAGAGATCTTGGGCTGCTCCATTTTCCGGGGTATCTCAAGAGCCTTGGACAGAGCCTGACACACAGGATCTTGATAAAGAGTTGCTGAGTGAATAAAGCAAGCATTTAACCAGCACCTGGCAAATAGTGAGTGCTCACGTGTTGCTGTCTATGATGAACGTCTAGGTCCTGCCATGCTGCTCTCCAGTCCCCGCTACACACCGGGCAGAGGCACGACAACTCTGAAAGGAAGTCCCGAAGGTACAACCCACTCACCGTGTACCTAACGAGACAAGTTCTCTGGTGGGGTCATGGTAGGTCAGTGACCTGGAGGCAGGGCCTCATGTAGGACAGGTAAGCTCTCTGCATCTCCTTCCTCATCTCCCAAAATGAAGGCTGAGTGTCAGTTCTCAGGTCCCTCCCAACGTTACCATACACACAAATCTAGAGGGCTGAGAGGAGCACTGATGGCACTTGTGAAGTGGCCATCACATGGAAAGGCTACATAAAAAATTGACATAAAAAAGATCACTTATAATGTTACAAGAAAACTATAGAAAATAAGTTCTTTATATACAGAAAACCAGAAAAAAATGTTAACTAACGTGGATCGTTAGACCAAGCCTTTGGACCTGATTAGGTAAACACACACATGGAAACTGTCTATAATGTTCATTAAAAAAGAAAGTGGGGGACATACCCAGCATTCTGCTCTATTTGTGGGAGGAGGAATAATATGGATATGTGCCGACCATATTTTCTAAACCCCAAATCCATCAATGTGACTGGAAACCACGACACAGTATCTGAATTATGGACTTTAGTTTTTATTTATTTATTTACTTTATTTTTAAAATTTTTTTAAATTATTTTTTATTATTTTATTAATTAGCTTCAGGTGTACAACACAGTGCAATACTCTTTACCCCTCCAAGTGACAACCCCCCACCCCCAAACTACCGCTCCACTCCACCCCCCCACCCCGATACCATACATATCTATTACAATGCCATTGACTCAACTCCCACACTATATTCCACATCCCGTGACTATATATATATTTAATTATAGTTGACATACAACATTATACAACATTAGCCTCAGGTATACAGTGCAGTGCTCTGGCCTCTACCCCATCCATGAAGTGGTCTCCCTAACAAGACAGATGACCATCTGATACCCTACAAAATATTTACAACATTATTAATTATATTCCCCAAACTGTCTCTCATATCCCTGTGGCAATATTGTAGTTATCTATTTATGATGTTATGATGTCTAATCCCTTCCCCTTCTCCCTCATCCTCAGCCCCCTCCCAACTAACAACCTCTATATCTCTGAGACTATTTCTGTTTACTTTGCTTGTTCATTCAGTTTTTTAGATTCCACATATAAGTGAGATCATATGGTATTTGTCTTTCTCCGACTGACTTATTTCACTTAACATAATAGTCTCTGGGTCCATCCACATCGTTGCAAATGATACAATTTCATTCTCCTTTATAGAGGAGTACTACTCCATTGTATAAGTGTACCACGGTTTCTTAATCCAGTCATCTACTGATGGGCATTTCGGTTGTTTCCAAGTCTTGGCTATTGTAAATAGTGCTGCAATGAACACAGGGGTGCATATATTTTTTTGAATTAGCATCTGGGGTTTCTCTGGATAGATACCAAAGAGTGGAATTGCTGGGTCATACGGTAGTTCCATTTCCAGTTTTTTGAGATACCTCCATACTGATTTCCATAGTGGCTGCACCAATCTGCAGTCCCACCAACAGTGAGTGCACCAGGGTTCCCTTTTCTCCACAACCTCACCAGCACTTGTTATTTGTTGATTTATTGATGATAGCCATTGTGACTGGGGTGAGCTGGCATCTCATTGTGGTTTTTATTTGCATTTCTCTAATGATTAGTAAGGTTGAATGTTTTTTCAGATGCCTGTTGGCCATATTTATGTCCTCTTTAGAGAAATGCCTCTTCATATCCTCTGCCCATTTTTTAATTGGGTTGTTTGTTTTTTTGGTGTTGAGTTGAATAAGTGTTTTATAAATTTTGGATATTAACCCCTTATCAGATATATTGTCGACAAATATCTTCTCCCATTCAGTAGGCTGCCTCTTTGTTTTATTGATGATTTCCTTTGCTGTGAAAAAACTTTTAAGTTTGATGTAATCCCATATGTTTATTTTTTCTTTTATTTCCCTTGCCCGAGGGGATATATCAGTAAAAATATTACTGAGAATAATGTCTGCAAGTTTACTCCCTATGTTTTCTTTTAGGAGTTTTATGGTTTCAGGTCTTACATGTAAGACTTTAATCCATTTTGAATTTGTTCTCATGTAAATAGGCGGTCCATTTTCATTTTTTTTGCACGTGTCAGTCCAATTTTCCCAGCACTACTTATTAAATAGACTATCTTTACTCCAATGTAAATTCTTGCTTCCAATGCCAAAGATTAAATTACCATATATGGATGGGTTTATTTCTGGGCTCTGTATTCTGTTCCATTGGTCTATGCATCTGTTTTTATGCCAGTACCATACTGTTTTGATTACAATAGCCTTGTAGTATGATTTGATGTCGGGTGATGTCTCACTTTGTTCTTATTTCTCAAGATTGCCATGGCTATTGGGGTCTTCTATGGTTCCATATAAATTTTAGGATTATATGTTCTATTTCTGAGAAATATGTCCTTGGTAGTTTGATAGGAATTGTATTGAATCCATATATTTCTTTAGGTAGTATTGACATTTTAACTGTAGTAATTCTTCCTATCCATGAACATAGCATGTATTTCCATTTATTTGCATCTTCTTTGATTTCTCTCTTCAGTGTCTTACTATAATTTTCTGAGTACCGGTCTTTTACTTTTTTGGTTAAATTTATTCCTAGATATTTTATTGTTTTTCAAGTAATTGTAAAAGGGATTGATTTCCTGATTTCTTCTGATAGTTTATTATTGGTATATACAAATGCAACTGATTTCTGAATATTAATTTTGTATCCTGCTACCTTACTAAATTTATTTATGAATTCTAACAGTTTTTTGGTGAAGTCTTTGGAATTCCCTAAATATACTATCATGTCATCTGCACATAATGACAATTTTACTTCCTCCTTTCCAATTTGGATACCTTTTATTTCATTTTCTTGTCTGATTGCTGTGGCCAGAACTTCCAGAACTATGTCGAATAGAAATGGTGAAAGTGGGCAGTCTTGTCTTGTTCCTGATATTAAGGGGAAAGCTTTTAGCCTTTCCCCATTGAGTATGATGTTTGCTGTGGGTTTATCATATGTGGCCTTTATTATGTTGAGAGATGATCCCACTATTCCCACTTTGCTAAGAGTTTTTATCATAAATGGATGCTGAATTTTGTCAAATGCATCTATTGATATGATCATATGATTTTTACTTTTCATTTTGTTAATGGGATGTATTACATTAATTGAATTGCGGATATTGAACCAACCTTGCATACCAGGAATGAATCCCACTTGATCGTGGTGTATAATCTTTTTAATGTGATGCTGAATTCGGTTTGCTAGTATTTTGTTGAGGATTTTTGCA
>NW_017731517.1:852319-879433 GCF_001890085.2 Hipposideros armiger | reverse complement strand
TAGGCCTACATTGCTATGAATTTTCATCTTAGGACTGCTTTCGCTGCATCCCATAGATTTTGGGTTGTTGTGTTTTCATTTTCGTTTGTCTTGAGATGGCTTTTGATTTCTTCCTTGATCTCAGTTTTGACCCAGTTGCTATTTAGTAGCATGTTATTCAGCCTCCATGTATTTGTGTGCTTTCTGGGTTTCTACTTATAATTGATTTCTAGTTTCATAGCATTATGGTCAGAGAAGACAGTTGATATGGTTTCAATCTTCTTAAATTTATTGAGACTGGTTTTGTGTCCTAACATGTGGTCTATCTTGGAAAATGTTCCATGTGCACTTGAGAAGAATGTATATTTTGTTGCTTTGGGTGAAATGCTCTAAAAATATTGATGAAATCCAGCTGGTCTGAAGTGTCATTTAAGGCCACTGTTTCCGTGCTGATTTTCTGTCTGGAGGATCTGTCCATTGGTGACAACAGGGTGTTCATGTCCCCTACTACGATAGTGTTGCTGTTGATCTCTGACTTTATGTCTGTCAAAATCTGTTTTAGAGGCTCCTATGTTGGATGCATAGATGTTTACTAAGGTTATGCCCTCTTGTTGAATCGATCCCTTTTTATTATGTAGTGCCCTTCTTTGTCTTTTATTGTAGTCTTCATTTTAAAGTCTATTTTGTCCAAAATAAGTATTGCTACTCCAGCTTTATTCTCATTTCCAGTAGCGTGAAATATCTTATTCCATCTCTTTACTTTCAGTCTGTGTGTGTATTTGTTCTGAGATGAGTCTCTTGTAAACAGCATATGCATGGGTCCTGTTTTCTTATCCACTCAGACACTCTGTGTCTTTTGATTGGAGCATTTAGCCCATTCACATTTAAAGTGATTATTGATAGGTGCATATTTATTGCCATTTTGTTATTTGTATTTTTGGTCTTCCTGGGTTAGCTTGTTTTTCCCTTTCTTCTGTTTGTAAAAGCTCTTTTAACATTTACTGCAATGCTGGTTGGTGGTAATGAATTCCTTTAGCTTATTCTCTTCTGAGAAGCTCTTTATCTCTCCTTCAATTTTAAATGATAGCCATGCTGGGTAGAGCAATCTTGGTTGTAGGCCTTTATTTTGCATCACTTTGAATATTTCCTGCCACTCCCTTCTGGCCTGCAGAGTTTCTGTAGAAAAATCAGCTATTAGTCTTATAGGAGTTCCTTTGTATGTAACCCACTGTCTTTCTCTTGCTGCTTTTAGGATTCTGTTTTTGTCTTTAACCTTTGCCATTTTAACTATGATGTGTCTTGGTGTGGACCAATTTTGGTTCAGCTTGTTCAGAACTCTCTGCACTTCCTGGGCTTGTATGTCAATTTCCTTCACCAGGGTAGGGAAGTTTTCAGTCATTATTTCTTCAAATACATTCTCGATCCCTTGCTTCTTCTCTTCTCCTTCTGGTATTCCTATGATGTGAATGTTGTTGTGCTTGATGCTGTCCCACAGGTCTCTTAAAGTATTTTCATTGTTTTTTATTCTTTTTTCTTTTTGTTGTTCCAACTAGGTGATTTCTGCTATTTTGTCTTCTAAATCGCTGATCCAATCCTCTGCTTTATCTAATCTACTGGTGATTCCTTCGAGTGTGTTCTTCATTTCATTTATTGTATTCCTAAGTTCTAACGTGTTTTTTTATGATTTCTCTATCCTTCTTTATGTCCTCACTAAGTTCCTTAAACATTGTTTGCATCAGTGTTCTAAATTCTGTCTCTGAAAGGTTGGATACCTCTGTTTCATTTAGTTCCATTTCTAGAGGTTTCTTCTGATCTTTTACTTGGGACATGTTTCTTTATTTCTTCATTCTGGCTGTTGCTCTGTGATTGCTTTGATGTATTAGATAGATCACCTATGTCTCTCAGTTGCTGCTGGGTGGTCTTGTAGTATGTGTCCTTTATATTCAGATTGCACAGTCTCCGTATTCTCCTGTCCTGTGTGTTCCAAAGGTGTCGCTGTTGAAGTTGCTCTTTAAATGCTTTTGGCTTACCAGAGGGTGGGATTGACTGTCAGACTGATTAGCTGGGAGAATTAGCTCTGTTAATACTGCATGAGATGCTGTGTGTAGGTTGACTCCCTCAGAGGAGGCTTGGGCAGTGTGGCTCTTGTGCCTGTGGAAAATGTCCTTTGAGAGAGCCACTTGTAGGTTCAACCAGGTAGTACTTTGGTTTTTTTCTAACACTGGCCTCTGGGTGTATTGGTTTTGGTGTCTCTTGAGCAGGGCTCCCACTCAGAGCCATTTCAGATCTGTCTGTTACTGGTCTGTAGCTAGCTGGTAGGTGCCTCAAGGCTGTACACAGTTGGCTGCTGCCCATGCTTGACCTAGGGTCATGTGGGGATGGTCTCTGTGTGAACTGAAGCTGGCTGCCCCCTATACTGGTCCTGAAGCAGTTTAGAAAAGGGGTGAACTGAAGCTGGCTGCCCCATATATTGGTCCTGAGGCAGTTTAGGAAAAGGCCCACGGCCCCCTAGGCCTGTTGCCACTTGTCAGATGCCGGTAAGGCCCACCTATTGAAAGAGGTTCTTTAGGAATGTGTGTCTGGCTATTTGACCCAGTGTTGAGGGTGCCTCTGCAATATGGCACTAGCTTAGCAGGATGGAGTTCAAGTGAGTTATGTGATGTGATTGGTAGTTTTTAAAACATTAATGCAGATTCAGATCTTATGCCAATACCTGGCCTATGACCCCTTGTATAGCATCCCAAGGGCACTACAGCCAGCCTTCACCTCACACTCACAGATTCACAAAAGCTGCTCCCGAGTGGCTGTGGTCCAGTTTTGTGGTCACTGAACACCACGAAGATGACCCCAGGGCTCTTCGGACCACCTTCTGTTGTAAAAAACCTTTGCCACAGTTTGTGGAGGTGGGGCCAGTCACCCCGGTACCCCAATTGCCCCTAGCAACGCAGCTGTAGTTGGGCGAGGTGGTATTACAGGTGCGTAAAGGCTATGGTCAGTGGTTTCTACAAATTCAGAGTAGTCTCAGCTCCTGGACCAGTGCTACACCCACGTCTACTTCATAAAACAAAAACAAAGCAAGGCAACCCAACAACACCAAAAAACAAATACACTCCCACAGAAACTCGATAAGCAGTGATCAGACAGGAGAAACAAAAGTATATAAAAGAGACACAAACACAAAAACAGGAGAACAATAAAAAAAAAACCAGTGACCAAAACAATATCCAGATAAACAAGTCTGAGAAACAACAACGAAAACAAAACAGATAAAAGAAGGAAAAGGAACAAAAAGATGAAAGAGAAAGAAAAGGAAAAAAAATAATAAAGAAAAGAAGGGGAATGAAAAACCAAGAAAAATAAAAGAGAAATTAAAACAAACAAAAAAATGCTCTCCGCCCGCTTTAATCTGCAGAACACTTGCTCAGCAATAGAGAGACTCTGGGCGACTCAGCACCAGCTGTTGCAGGGATGAGCTCAACACTTCATGCGCCAACCTCTCTCTCAGGCTTGCAGTGAGCTTCATGTAATTAGCTGCTGTGGGCTCTGGAACCATGTTCACCACCAAAAAGCCTCATAGGTTGTTGCGGACTGTCTGCTGCTGCAAAAAAAAAGCCTCTGTGGCCTGCAGAGGTGGGGGCCAGGCACCAGGGGCTCAGGGTGACCCCGGCAACACAGCTCTAAGTGGGCAGGGCAGGCCCCCAAGGCACCACGGGGTGTGGTCAGTGTCCCCCACCAAATCAGAGCAGCATGCGCTCCTGCACCGGCAAACAGCCCACACAAATGCATTAGGAATGTCCCGGCTGATCACGCAGGCGTACAGCTCATAGCCCTACACTCCCAAGAAAACTCCCTGTCTCAGCCTCTCTCTCCCAATCAGCTGCTCGCAGATCAGGCTGAGCAGCCCTACAGCCAATTGCCAGCCTGGCAACACTGCACACGCAGTGCGGAGAGCAAGGACCTAATGCGGCTCGCACACTCCCGCATCTCAATGAGCAGCCTGTTGGAGTCAAAGCACTCCCGCCAAGTGTTTCCCTGGCTACGCAGTGCAAGGCAGGCCCAAGGGAGGGTGGGGATCCAAGGCCGCATGCGCACATGCGCGCATGCAAGCCCAAGCACACATGCACGCCTGCACCAATTCCAGCAGACCAATGCAGTCCTGGACCTGACCCTCTGTGGGAGGGCCCAACTCTAAAAAATGGCGCCCTCCTGTACACTACTCATGTGCAAGCTCCACACTAGGAGAACAACAGTCTCCAAACCTCCAGCTCCCGTGCCAAAGGTGCTCAGTTCAGTCCTTCCCGGAGGCTCCTGGGCCCCGTTCATGCAGCTATTGCCTCCACCAGGGACCGGGTGAGTGCTCACCAGCGAGTGAGTTGGTTTGCCAGCTCCACTGGTTCTCTAGCCACCCTCAGCCTCACCGAGTTGAGCAAAGAGACTCCTTACTAATTTCTACTACCAGCTATCGTAGAACTCCTCTTCCTGACAAAGTAACTCTGGGCTGGTGAGCTCGGTGTGGGGCCGGAGGGTCTCTCCCCCAACCAGAGAAACCTCCCTACTGCTGAGGTGTCCCTCACGGGGTTCGCCCTCTCTCATCTCCGCCCCTCCTACCAGACCCAACGTGGCCTCCTCTTTAAGTTCTTCGTTTAGAGGTTCTGCTCATCTAGTGTTCAGGGTACTTCTGAGGTTGAATGTTGTATGAATTATTTGTAATTTTGGTGTGATCCTGGGAGGCAGTTGGCACAGCGTCTGTCTATTCCTCCATCTTACTGGAAGTCCTTGGACTTTAGTTTTTAAAATCTGGACTTTATGGTCGGCATGCACATGGATAAATTCCTCAGTATACAGAAGAAATAAGTAATGTCAGAGGCTACCAGTAAATAAAGGCATCAAGGGTGTTTCCTATTTTGGTGGCTGTGCTGGCATGTCACAGGGTGTTAGAGGAAGTGGCCCCACCAGCATTTGCCCATTGCAGCTGCCAGAGGCCTCTGTGCACAAAGGTTGGAGCCCTCTGGGAAGCACATGATAATTCATCTGATACAAGGGGACGCAGACATCTGCACAGGTCCCAGGAGGATATCGGTGTCAGATAGGAAGAAAGGGGTGGTCTGGGTGCTGAGCGTGGGTGCTCCCTGGCTCCACACTTTCTCCCAGCCATGTAAGCCAGCATCTGCTGGAGGAGGTAGTGGAAAGAAGATTGGGGTTAAAAGATCTGTTTGGGGCCAGAACACAAGGCCACGCTGCCTTGATGCCTGTGTAAGGAAGACCGGCTCCGTGAGGAAGAAGGGTGCCTTCCTGAGCACAGATTGTGGCAGCCAGGACAGGCTCAGTGACCAGTGTGGATGTCTGCTGTGGAATCCAGATAAGACCGAGCTGTGACAAGAGGGAAGAAAAGGGCAGGAAAGTGCAAGATTGTGTCAAAGTGCCGGGTGGCGCCCCCAAGCCTGTCAGGGAGATGTCTGCGTCCCACCCACCTTCCAGCTCTCAGCGCAGAAATCAGATCTCCTCTGCTTGAACCCTCAGTGCTCTGTCATCGCATGCAGAACAAAAGCCAGGCATGTGCGTGTGCTCCCACCCCTTACCACCATGCACACCCCGACTCCTTTCTGCTGTCCCCTCCATCTCCCTGCTCAACCATGGTGGCCTCCATGACGTCTCAGACACCCCAGGCATGCTCTGGCCTCAGGATCTTTGTGCTGTGGCTTTTGCTCCTGGAATGTTCTCCCCCAGACGAGTTACACAGCTCACGCATCCTCACCTCCCTCATGGATCAGCTAGAATGTGCTCCTCCGAGGGTCATTCCTGACTACTGATTTCAATCACACTCCCCTCCTTAGAGGACTTTTTATTCGTCTTCTCTGCTTTTTCTTTTCCACAGAACTTCTGGCTGATATATTAATAAATGAACTTGCATAGTAGTTTATTGTCTGTCTGCCCCCCGACTAAACTCTAAGCTCCCGGAAGCCCCCCAAGAATTAGATGAGGGTGGGGCTCTCACCTTCACACACCTCACAGCACCTCTTGCTGCACCTGGCCCCCAGCAATTGAAGATTTCTTAATGCAGAAGTTTCAGGAGTGAGACAGAGGCCAGACGCAGGGAGGCAAGGACGTTCACTATTTTGGAAAGTTTGTTGTGTGTAGAATTTTCCATATTGGATCCCACGTTCCCAGTGGCTTTCCTTCCACATTTCTGGCTGAATTGCTAACACTTTCAAACTTAGCTATCTCTTTTTTCGCTCTCATATTGTTAACTATCTTGAAAATGTTTAAACATCCCCCAAACAGCCTTGAGGTTTTTGGGGGTTTTTTCTTGAGGTTTTTATAATGCGTGTAAATGTGACATAGAGGCCTCTAAGTTACCTGAAACCAAGCCCATCAGTTCGGGAATGAGAGAGGCTCACCTGTGGAAGCCAAGCTGGTATCCAAGGGTCTTGCACTAATTAATGCCCAGGTACTTACCTTGCAGATAAACAACACAGGTCATCTGTATCTGTGATCTGCTGTGTATGAAACCACCCCAAAACACAGTGGCTTCAAACGACATTATGATACATATTAGCCATCTGCGCAGGACTCAGCCAGGCAGTTCTTTGCTGGTTTCCCCCAGGGTTATGCACGTGCCTGCAGTCATCTATCTGGCAGCTCGGCTGAGGCTGGATAGTCTAAGACGTCCCCATTCACACGTGTGGCAGCTGGCACTGGCTACTGGCTGGGCCTCTCTTTCCATGAGATGTCTCATCCTCCTTGAGGATAGCCCAAGCTCCTTCACCTGGGGTTCTCAGGGTTCAGAGACACTGAGAGCAGAAGCTGTAAGGCTCCCAGAGGCCTAGGATTTGCACGAGGTGGCTTTTGTCATTTTAGTCTCAGCAAGTCATCTCTGATCAAGTCTAGTGTCACTGCGGAGAAAATGGCTCATGGGTGTGCACAGAGGGGACATGGGGTGACCATGCTGTAAACAATATGTCACACCTTCATTCAGAGACTACTGACCAGTGTTTAGACAAAATTCTAGTAAGATTTTGATTTGGTCTTTCAGCTCATGGCGTATTATTCTAACAGCAAGTCAGAATTGTCAACAGGCACTGCTTGCAAGGTGGATATGCTGGGAGCAACCACAGCAGCCAGCTGAAAGCTTCAGAACAAGAAAAATAAATGAGGCAATTATAAACAGTCAGACTGAGTTTTCAAAAAGCCTAAAAGTCAGTTGTCATTCATATTCTAGTACGCTGGTTAAGAAATCACAATCATGCCTGCCATGTCCTTTATCCTTATTAAAACAGGCTATAACAAATGATCAGAGTGACAAACTTTGACAACCAAAAATTATAAGAAAGCAGAGCACGATAGCACACATTTTAAAAGATTTTCATTCTAAGTTATTTGTATAACTTTTGATGCTTTAAGGGGCCAGTTTTTTTCATACAAAAATGAACTCATATGGAATTATGCACGCCCTCAGGAGCTGCCTGAGTGAGGTACAAGAAAACCCTGTGATAACACAAATTTCAATAGAATGTGTGTGGCGGGGAGAGGGGAGGGACAGAGAAGGGGAGAAGCTGGCTTCCACTCTTTGCCTCCATCCAGCTTCTATGTAAGAAATGAGGCAGGGACTAAGCTTTTTATCTCTGGGGGAGGAGGGCGGTAAGTGAAGACCAGGAACATAACTGAAGGCATCTCTATCTACATAAGTGGGAAGGCCCGGGAGGGTGGCTTTCCGCATCTCCAGGGTCCTCCCGTCCCAACCTCTGAGGATCGCTAAAAGAACAGACACCATCATGGAGATCCCCAGCCCAGCTGCTGCTGTGCAGAGTCCCAGCCAGTGAGCCTGGTGGGACCAGGAAACAGCGAGGGGGCCAGCATGGCTGGGGCAGAGTGAACAAGGACACATTGGTACCATGTGAGGCCAGAGAGGTTGGGGTGGGGCGGCCGATCTGAGGGCCTTGGAGACTCTGCAGGAGTGAGATGGGGGCACAGCGGAGGACAGACCCCACCTGCCTGCAGCTGCTATGACAAGAAAAATGAACAGGTCATTATAGATGAAACCATGGTCCTATCAACTCACAATGTTTTTCTTTATAAAAGTCCTTTAAAAATTATGGAAGAGCCAACCCCTTTGGGATTACTTATATAATTAAATATTTTTTTCCAGCCAGGATGCCAAATCATACCCACTGACATTTAAGCCAAAGCAGAATAGTGCCACCAGGTGGTACCAAGACGAAGCCAGGATGGGATGGACTTGGCTCTTGTCCTGGAGGACATGACCTCCTACCAGCTTGCTGCTCTGGCCGGGGTCACCTGGGTCATTTCAGTGACCATATAATTATGTTACCCCACGTTTTAAGCAAATGAAATTTCTATATTCCATATGTGGCATGGTCTTACTGTATTAATATATTGTTTTAATTTTAATTTTCATTCACTGGATTTGCTTAAACTGAAACACACTTATCTAAACTTTCATTCTAGAGAAATGGTCAATTTCAGAACTAAAAGGTCATATTCACGTAGAGCTGCAAGAAATGACTGTTATTAAGGTGTGGTCAAGCCAAAAGCCAGAAATGCTTTATTTTCAAAAGGAAATGTGTACAATCCTTAAACCTTTATGTTAATAGTCACATGCCCACCAAAGGAGAACATGATTTTTTTTTCAGTGCACTCTGAGAAAATGTATATCTTACAATACCTAAACATTATTCTAAAAACAAAACAATGAAAGGATGTAAATCATTTTTCCATTCTCAAGTCCTAAATCTTTCTAAACCTGAAAATGTAAATGTCAAGTCAGAAGCCAATTTCTTAAAAACAAAAACAAAAACACATTTTATCAGCAGATCTCACATCCTGTCTCACATTCGCCCTTTCTTCACCCATGACGGTGAGCATTTTAATTATAAAATAAACCCTTTCAAAAACACACACCAATATTCTTCCTCTCATCATAGGCACGCGCCTTGCTATCTTCAGGTCACTTGCATCACATGGCCCTATTTTTCACTGTCTTCTTTTTAATTTATTCTCAATTAAAACAAAGTCTTTAGTGCTTTGATACGGAACCTTCTCATATCCTACTCTGGTTTTGATCATCTGTTTCCTAAATTGACAGGGGTGAATACACCCTGATCCCTTACTGTCATGGGCTGCTAGGAGAGAAAGAGAAACTGCTAGCAAGTCCCCCAGTCCCCAGATACTAGAATGCCTAAACCACACATCATTTACCCTGGGCTCTGTTTTCTAAGGCAGTTAAGTCAAACAATTATTTCATGTTTTAACTTGACTTAGTAGCATACATTAAAATCCTATGGAATTAATTACATAAAATGAACACAATTAGCCCCAGCATGACTATTATACAAAAAGATATTACATGTGATTAAGTGTACCAGGGTGAGCCATAGGTTCCAGGGGGAGTATCTGCAATTGTGTTATGTGACAGAACCTGCTGGGCAGAAACATCTAGGACTTACTTATAATCTTGGAGCAGGCTTGTGATGACTTTACCAAATCATGGAATAAAATAGCTATAAAAGATCTGAGAGGAACTTTCAAAAACCTGCTAAATAAATGGGAATTAAAGGAAGACACTCTTTTTTGGTCTATTAAATATTAAATTAACCCCCTGGATAAAGCCCTTCTTAGTGTAACATTTAGAGACTCAAAGCTCAACAGTCAATTTTCCAGTCAAAAGTCCCACCTAGTAACAGAGCACCAAAATACAGGCTGCAGAAACTAATAGACATGAAGGGAGAATTAGACGATTCAACAATCATTGTTGGAGACTTCAATACCCTACTTTCGATAAACGATACACAAACTAGATGTAAGATCAATAAGGAAATAGAAGACCTGAACAACACTAAAAACCAGCTACACCTAACAGACAGCTATAGGATACTTTACCCAACAGCAATGAAATATACATTCTTTTCAAGTACACATGGACCACCTCCAATATAGACTAGATACTAGGCCATAAAACAAACCAAATTTAAAGTATTGAAATAATACAAAGTATGTTCTCTAACCACAATGGAATAAAATTAGAAATCAATAACAAAAATAAAATTTTGGCAACTCGCAAATATGTGGAAATTAAAACACTCCTACATAATCAAAAAAGGAAACAAAAGAAAGATTAGGAAATTCTTTGAGATGAATGAAAATGAAGACACAACTTCAAATATATGGTGATGGAAGGAGAACTGACTCTCGATGGTGAACACATGGATGGTGTGATATATAGATGATGTATAATAAAAATGTACACTTGAAACCTATGTAATTTTACTAACCATTGTCACCCCAATAAATAAAAAAAACTGTAATGAATACAGCTAAAGCAGTGCTTAAAGGGAATTTTACAGTTGTAAATGTCTATATTAAGAAAGAGAACAAATTACAAATCAGTAACCTAATCATCCACCAAAGACATTTTGGTGTCTTTGGTGGAAAAGAAGAAGAAACTAAATGCCATATACATTGTATAAATGCCATATATATTGTATATATGGCATTATACACTGTTGCCAAGTAGGATCTTGGCAATCTATCCCAGGAATGCAAGGTTGGTTTAACATCCAAAAGTAATTAATATACCATGTCAATGGAATAAAAAACAAAAAACACATGATCATCTCAATAGATGCAAAAAAATTCACAAAGTCCAACACCCTTTGAAGACAAAAACACCCAGTAAACTAGGGACATAGGGAACTGCAGCATCCTGATAGAGGCATCTGTGGAATCCCATAGCTAACATCATAAATTCATGGTGAAAGACTGGATGCTTCCTGCTAAGATCAGGAACAAGACATATGTTCTCACACTTCTATTTAACATTAGAGGTTCCAGCCAAGGCAACTAATTAGGCAAGAAAAAGAAATAAAAGGCATCCAAATTGGGAAGGACTAGGTAAAACTAATTCACAGATGATATGATATGAACTTGTATACAGAAAATTAAGAAATTCACTAAAAAACTAGAAAAATTAGATAAATAAATTTGGTGACATTCCATGTTCATGGATAGGAAGACAAAATATTACCAACACACCAGTTCTTCCCAACATGATCTATAAATTCAACACAATCCAAACCAAATTCCCAGCAAGTTATTTTCTGTATATTGACAAACTGATTTTAAAACTTATTTGGAGAGACAAAAGACCCACTATAGCCAACACAATAATGATGTGGATGAACAAATTTAGAAGGCTAATGCCATCCAACTCGACTTACTATAATTTTACAATAATCAAGATAAAATGGTATTGGCAAAAGAATAGACAGAGAGATCAATGAAGCAGAATAGAGCCCAGAAATAGACCCATATAAATAGTCAACTTATTTTCAATAAAAGAGCAAAGGCAATACAATAGAGCAAAGATAGGTTTTTCAACAAACAATACTGAAACAACTAGACAACCACATGCAAAAAAAATAAATCTGAAGAAGAGGGATCACTCCCAAATTCATTTTACAAGGCCCAAATTACCCTGATACCAAAACCAGACAATGACACCACAAGAAAAAAAAAATGACAGGCCAATATCCCTGTTGAATGTTGATATAAAAATATTCAACAAAATATTAGCAAACTGAATTCAACAATGTGTTAAGAGGATAAAACACCATGATCAGGTGGATTTATTCCAGGGATGCAACGATGGTTCAATACCTGCAAATGGATGAATGTGATACTCCACATTAACCAAATAAAGGATAAAAATCATGCTATCATCTCAATAGATGCAGAAAAGTTCTTGAAAAATTCAAGACAATAAAAAATTCAAGATCAAGTCCTTTGCCACTTTATAACAAGGATCATTTTTCTTCCAGTTTCCAATAATCTTTCTTATTTCTGTCTGAGACTTTACCAGAATGGCCTTGAATGTTTATTTTTCTACCAACTCTCTGTTTGTTACTATTTATATATTCCCTAAGAAGGTAGAGGCTTTCTCCACAGCATTCTTCTTTACTTTAGCACCCTCACCAGAACCCCCTTACCATCCATCTATCAACATTCCTTCGTGGAAATCTAGGCATTTTTCTAACATGCACCTCAAAACTCCTCCAGCCTCTACCCATGACCCAGTTCCAAAGCAACTTCCAAATTTTTAGGTATTTGCTATAGCAGTACCCATTTCTTAGCACCTACATCTGCATTAGTCAGGGTTCTCCAAAGAAACTAAGCTAATGGGTGTGTGTGTGTGTACACGCACACATGTGTGCAGGCACACACGTGTGCACAAAGAGGTTTATTATAATGAATTGGCTCACACAAATGTGGGGGCTAACAAGTCTCAAGATCCACAGTTGGCAAGCTGGAGACCCAGGAGAGCCAATGTTGTTTTATTAAAAATGTCAGCAGTCTTGAGACTCAGGGAGAGCTGATGGTCCAGTTCAAGTCCAGAGGGAGAAGAAAGCTCATATCTCAGTCCGTAGGCTGTTAAAATTCTCCCATTCGGGGGAGGGTTAGCCTTTTCGTTCTATTCAGGCCTTCAACTGATTGGATGAGGCCCACCCATGAGGGCTTTATTCAGACTGCTTCTGATTCAAATGTTAATCTCATCCAAAAACACCCTCACAGACACAGCCAGAATAATGTTTAACCAAAGTCCACGCATTTTGTGGCCCAGTCAGGTTGACATATAAAATTAACCATCACCAGGGACGTAAAAGAAGAACTGAAAAATGGAGAGACACATCATATTTGTGTATCAGAGGACTCACTGTTATAAATCTGTTGACTTGGCCCCAGAATAATCTTAAAAATCAAGACACAATCAAACTCTCCACAGAGCTTGACAAGATGATCCTAAAATTAATATGAAAGAACAATGGACAAGTATATTTGACATGATTAAGAGGACAATCAAAGAGGGAATTTAACCTATTAGCGTGAGACTTACATTAAAGCTTGAGTAATAAAGGTTGGGTGGCACTTAATTAAGGGGATTGGTGGATAAGAAAAGAAACAAACACATATATATGCAAAGAATTCAAAATTGAGAGAGAAGGCATTATAGTTAATGGGACTATTTAATAAATGATGCTGGAAGTTTCCATATTGTAAAAACAAACAAACAAAAAACCCCCACAGACTTAGATGTCTACTTCACACCATACAAATGATAAATTTTAGGGATTAAAGAATTAAATGCAAAAAGAAAATGTTTAAAATTTTCAAACTGTGTTGAAGAATATCTTTATAATCTTGGAGTAGTGCAATATTGTGATCTATAAGAAATATATAGTCATTTAGATCACCATAATACATTTGTCATAGATATCTGGTTTTTGTGTCGACAGTCTCTGGCTAATTTCCTGAGTAATAATATCAATGGGAGCATCTTTTGTGATAATATTTGGTCTCTGGTTCTCAGTTCCTGAAATAACTTCAGAACCATGAAGATAAAATGGATGTCATGTTATTCATAACAAGCCCCTTCCCACCACACCTGGGTTTATGTTTAAGCGGTGACTTTTGGACTGCACCTAATAATGGGGGCTGGTTGCCAGGGGAACCAACCATGAATAGAGGGGTGGAACTTTCAGTCCCACACCCTGTTTTCAGGGCAGGGGAAAGAGGCTGGAGGTTGACTCAATCACCAATGGCCACTGACTCAATCACTCATGCCTCTGGAATGAGGCCTCCATGAAAATCCAAGAGGGGAAGGTTCTAAGAGCTTCCACTCTGGTGAGCCAGAATGCTTCCAAAATGTCCCCTGCGGAGCCCCAAACTCCAGAGGACAGAAGCTTCTTTGGGCCCTTCCCCATCTCTTCATCTGGCTGTTGATTTGTATCCTTTGTAATAAACTGGTCATCTAGTGAGTAAATGGGTTTCCTGACTTCTGTGATCCACTCTAGAACATTAATCGAACCTAAGGAGTGGGTCGTAGAAACCTCTGACACACAGACAGTCGGTTAGAAGCACAGGTAACAACCTGCACTGTTTTTGGCGTCTGCAGTGGAGGGCAGTCTTGTGGGACTGAGACCTCACCCAGTGGGATCTGTTGCTATCTCTGGATAGATAGAGTCAGAATTGGGTTGAGTTGTAGGACACTCAGCTGGTGTCTGAGAATTGCTTGGTGGTGTGTGAACACCCCTCTCCCAACACACATCGGAAATTATGACCATAACCTTTAAGTAGAGAAGAATTTCTTAGATAAGAAAAATGTGTGTGTGTGTGTGTATATATATATATATATATATATATATATATATAATAAAAGTATTCACAGATCTTCAAATAAGACTCCTAAACAAGGTACAAATAAAAACCACAGCATGGGAGATTTTTCAATACAGATAATTGGCAAATGATTTATCCAGGCTATATAAAGAATACAAATCGATATAGAAAAAGAACCAATTCAATTGACAAGAAGGCAAACACCATGAGCAGCAGTTTGCTAAAGAGGACATTTACGTGGCCAATAAACAGATAAAAATACGGCCACCTTCACCAGTACACAGAGACTTGCTAACTAAAACCATTAAAAGATACCATTCATTTCATAAGCATCCAACTGGCAAAAAATTCAGTCTTCAAGACCAAACGTTAGTAAGGATATAGAACAGTGAATCTTTACACACTGCTCATACATTTCCATGTAAATTTAGATGGGTACAAACACTTTGGAGATAATATTAGATATTACCTAATTTGATATAATTCAATATTAGCCATTTGGAAATGCCTTTTTAAAGCTGAATAGGCTTAGAACTTCTGATCTCAGAATTCCACTTTGTGGTACACACCCTGGAGACACTCTTGCACAAAGAAACACACAAAATGTTTTGTGCAGTGCTACTTTAAGTAGCAAACGTTGGAAACAGCTTAAATGCCTATCAACAGGAAAAGGATAAACAAAGCATATATTCAGCTGCAATGGAGCAAAACACCATATGGCAGATAAAAACATACGAGTGTCTATGGACCAACAAAAATAAATACAGAAAGTGGTATTGGTTGAACAAGGAGGTTCCTACTTGCTAGTGCAGTTTCGTGGCACTTATATATACTTTGAAAGCATATGCAATGATGCTGTGTAATTTTTGGATCCACAGATATATGATAAAGTATAAAATGTGCTTAGGAGTGACACTCAATTTGCAATAGAGATTATCTCTGGAGAGGTAGGAAGGCCTCAAGTGTATCTGCAATACTCTATTTCTTAAAAAAAAAAACCAAAAAACTTGAAATGAAAACGGCACAACCGTAGGTTTTGCTCAAGCTGGGTGGTGTTTTCTATACATGTCTACTCTTCCCTGTGTGTTGTTCTAGGTTTACAGCTGCGGTTACGAGTGCAAGTTCAGGAGCTACACTGCCTGGTGAGGAATCCTGGCTCTCGCGCTTAATAGCTATGTGCTCTTAAGCAAGTTACTAAAACTCTCTGTTCTTCAGTTTCTTCCGCTGTAAAACAAGGATCATAATGGTACCTTGTGAATATTAAATGGGTTAATATGTCAAAATCACCAGCCTAGTGACTAGCAATAAACATTATCTATTATTGAGATTTGAAATCTATTGGAAACATTGACTAAAAATCTCAAGTTGTAGAATGAGCAGTATAACCTGATTCCATTTATACAAGCTTCATTCTTTACAAATGTATAGCTTTAAGGTAAATATAGGAAAACATACACTGTGAAGTTACACCTTTCAGCATATTGGTTACTCTTGAGAGGGAGTGGACTGGTGACAGGGAACACTCTCAGCTCTGTAATAATAGCAAACACATATAAAATGCTTCCTCTGTGCCAGGCACTGTTTAAATGCTTTTTACAACTTATTTAAAACTCAGCAACTCTGAAGCACAGAGAAGTGACTTGCCCAAGGTAACTTATGAGTGAAGATTTTGCAACACAGATATATGACAAATGGGGTTACTATTCTGAATAGGAGATAAAGAATTACAAAGCAGGATTTGAGCTCTTAATCTCCATGTGCTTCTCAAATAAATAAATGTTTCATTTATAAAAACATATACTTGTCATCCATATGCCCAAGAAAGGATTAGAAATCAAAATTTATAAAGAGCCCAACAAATTCATATGAAAACGATAAACCCAAGTGACATAAATGGGCAAAAGAAATGCACACAAAATGCAGTTATGACTAATAAATGATTTAGTACCTAGAAAATGCAAATTAAAACAATAATGAAGTATGAATTTATACCCAACAAATGGGCCAAAATGGAAAATCTGATGATAACAGTGTCAATCTTGTGGAACAGCAGAACTTGCATACATCTGGGGTTTGTGGAAACTAGCATGGGAACTCTGGAGAGAAATTTGGCAATATCTAGAGAAGTCAAAGGTATATATTCCTGTCAACAGGACAATTCCCATGTCAGTCCACTCCCTCCAAAATCTCACAAGAAGACAAGGACAAGAAAATTCATTGCAACTTTCTTGGTAACAGGGAAAAACGAAAAAAACAATCCAAAAATCTAACGTATGATATATTCATAGAATTATATGCTATACAGTAACTGTTAAAACAAATGAACTTGAGCTTGTGTTGCAAGTTCATAAACATAAAAAAACAATGTTCAGGGAAAAGGGCATATTTCATAACAATATGTACAGGATAAAAACAACAAAATAATTTTATATTGTTTGTGGTTATATTTCTCCACCAATGACACAAAACAGCAGTTGTGAAAGGGTCCCTGAAACCTTTACACAGGTTCTGTGACATCAAAAGTATTTTCACAATAATACTAAGACCTTTTTTTTCATTCTTACTCCATCATAAATGTGCAACAGTTTTCCATAGACACACGATATGTGACATCACAACAATTCAATACAGAAACAGATCCGGAAATCCAGTTGTCTGATATTAAACCAGACAGAAAGAAATTTTCAAAATGTAAAACAATGTCACTCTTTCTTTACTTTGAAAATAGTTATTTTTCATAAAAATGTTATTTAAAATATTAATGTGGAATAGGCTTATTACATTTTTAATTAATAATATTTCTAAAATTTCTCAGTTTGTTTCAAATACTGTAAATCTTGATAGTTACAACCCATATAAAGAAAAATATTTTGGGGTCCTCAAAATATTTTAAGAATGTTAAGAATGCAAAAGGATTCTGAGACCAAAATATCTGAGAACTGCTGGTATAGGAGCATGTATAAGAAAAATGAACATCAAGTTCAAGATTCTGGTTACTTTGTGGAGAGGACGCAGAGTCAAAGTGATGGAATCTGGGGGTGGGGACTGTGGGGGCTGAAATGTATCTGCAGTGTTTGTTCCATGAAAAACCAAAGCAAGGTAGAAGGTAAATTAGAATTCAATAGAGCTGGACAGTGGTGGTTATGTTGCATTTTTGTACCTTTTACTATATTTAAAATTGTTCATGATTAAAATAAAGTCATCGGCATATTATTTAGATAGATAGAAGTAATTACCATAAATACTAATAAGTAAAACAGTTAAGAAGTTTCCAATAGTGTGAGACTAGAGGTGGGCGAGCAAGTGAGGGAGGAAGACGGCTGCTCTTCTAGCAAGTTCTTTTGTGCCATTTCATTTGTTACTATGCACGCCCACTACACTTTCATAAAAATAGAATCTCAAAAGAAAAAAAAAGTAAATAAAGAAAAAAGGAAAAAAATTCATGAACTATGCAAAACATACAGATGTGCATAAAATCTGCAAGAAAATGAAGTAAAGCTAAGTAACAACTGTGTTAGGATGTTGGGATTATGGGTGTTTTCGTTCATTTGCATATATTCTGTAATGTGGTTGTATTGTTTCTACAATCTAAGATTATTCTTAACATTAGCAACGTATCAAAAAAGACACATGATAATTATTTTTTTCTCCTGGGGAAGAAGCTGGTCACGGCTGTCACTTAGATTCTTTTTATTCTTTTGGTTCTTTTTACATCAGTAGTTGCCAACCTTCTTCATACCTTAAACTCTATGAACAGGGATAGGTTCTTTTTTTAACTTGTAGTCGTCGGAGCCTGTCTTTAGAGATGCAATTAACTTCAGGTACCATGTCATCATGTTAACCACACCACCCTTTCTTCAGCATTCTCCTACAACCATGCTAAAGCAAATATTAATTTTGATATAAAGATTTGATAAAGATCCACGCTGGAGGTCCAGATGGACTGTTTCTTGTGCCCTTTATTACGGAGCATTTGCTCTGACTCTATCAGTAACAGCTGTTGGCTGGATAAAAGCAGAACCCCTAGGGTCTGGCAATAAGAGGGAGGGTTTCCTGGGCAGCTGGCCTAGCTCTATAGTCACGTTCCCCCCCCACCCCCACCCCCAGCAGTCAAGGTAGACAGGCACGTGCATGCTGATGACAGCTTGAGCTCGGAGGACATCGACCAGGACCCCCCCCCTCCCGTGTCATGTGAAGCACGGGCACTAAAGGGTCTAGGAGGTTTCTGTTTTGCTTTGTCTTTAACATGGAACATCTAAAGAATGACTCCCAGGGTCCAATCTAAACAAGGGGAAGGCAGTTTCACGGAAGCCCCCCAAAAAGGTGGGTGGAAAGGTTTTATTTAGGCAAAACTTGAAAGGACCTTTCCTATGCTGTGGCCAGGTTAGATTTTAAAAAGTAAGTACTTTCCACATAAGAAATCAGAAGCAAAGGATTTTTGAGAAAAAAACGAAGGAACGTTTCAGTGGGTGATTAAGGGATATATTGGTTTCTTAGGACTGTCAAAACAAATTCCCACAAAATAGGTGGTTAAGACAACAGAAATTATTAATATAGAGTGTTCTCAAATGGTCTATCTTTAATCAGTTTCCCTTTACTTGATTTCAGATCTGTTCTGTCCACCCATCATCCCTCCATCCAAGGACCTACTCATTAATATGATTTACACCTATACATCAAACACCTATATGATTTTATACTGTGCTGGGTACTATGTACTTATAATGGAAACTGAGGCATCACAAGAATCATTAAGTGTAATAGAACAATCTCATTCACCTTCAGATAAGCTATAATGCTGCTTTGCTTTGCAAACAGAACCTTTGTTATAAAATGGGCAAGGTACTAGAAGAGCATTATAAGAATAATTGTAAAACATACTATAATTTTGCTATTGTCCTTTAAATCTGCCATGCACGCATATGTTTTACGTAGATAGATAGATAATAGATAGATAGATGCTAGAGAGAGGACTAGATGGATAGCTGGATGCATGCTCTCAATCCCATTTTCTCTTCCTGGACAAGCATGAAGGTTACATTGCACACTTCAGTCTCCTTTGCAGCTAGGCTGGGAGCATGTGACTGGGTTCTGGCCAGTGGAACTGGGTGGCGCTGGTATATAAATATCACTTCCAGGTCTGCAAACAAAATCCTCCATATTCTTCCTTCTCCTCCATGGGGGTCATGGTGGCACGTGCCAAAGGTGGCTGCAGTCCAACACGGAGGAAGCATGGATCACTGAATAGCATGGAGGAGAAAGACCCGGTGATGTGAGCCACTGGACTCACATCAGACAGTGATGAGAGCAAGAAACAAACCTTTAATGTGGCAGCCATTGAGAATCGGGGGTTATGCATTACACAGGAGTGGTCCTCATCCTGTGTCTCATGATTACCTGCAGAGGACTAGCTCTTAGGCTCACAACGTTGGCCAGGCCATCATCAAAGAAGGAGTTTCTATCTTACTGAGCTGCTAAGATGAAAATGAAAGACCAGTATGCCCTATACAGATGACGCATGTGTTTCTACCCATGAGAGGTCAGTCACATCTGAAAGGTCTTCAGCCAACCCTCCTGGGGGACACTTTGCACAATCAATAACTGTACTCATCTGTTCACACTGGCAGTGTCAGGTTGAATTAGGAACTTCTGAGGGCCGGCCGAGTGGCTCAGTTGGTTAAGAGCTCGCTCAAGAGTTTAAGCTCTGAGCGACAGCTGTTCAATGCCTGGCCCTAGCTGAGCTGCCAACAGGTAGCAGGATGGCTTAGCTAAAATAAAAACAAAAAGGAACTTCTGATGTCTTCTATGTGGCAGACCCAGACACTGCTGCACTCAAGCCTTCTTTCGAATGGATCCCAGGACAGAGTGTGTTTCCTAAACCCTCCATAGGACACCTGGGCCTCCTGAGGTCCTCCTGGCCACCAACCGCTCTGCACTCTCTCCGGCCCCATCCTGACGAGGCAGCAGAGACCAAAGGCTCTTATGCTGCCCTGCCACCCAGGGGAGGGCCAGGACCGCAACCGCGGGGTTCTACAGCCCCTCCCATGACAGGCAGCACGTAGCGCCGCTAAAACCACGGAGTGAAAGCCGGGAAGTCAGATGCCCACACTTCCTTCAGCTAAGCTGCCCCTTCCGTGCGCGATGTGTCACAAGTCTCACGACTGCTCCGTTCCCATTGCCCCTTACAGGCAATGCACTCCGCCCGCTTTCTCATTCACCAAGTTCCACTCAACACTGAAGACAACCTACTGTGGCCTCTGTGAAGCCTCTCCAGCTCCCCTGGGGGTGTGAGAGCCTGCCTGGTGCTCTTCTCATGATTGGGCTAGGGGTACGGGTTTGGGGAAGGCAGGGCACAGACGGCAGTGCCCTCCTCATCACATGCTGTCAAGCGCCCATGCTGCCAACATGATGCATCGCTGTGATGCTGACCCTGACTACGTGGCTGAGGTCATGTCAGCCAGGTCTGTCTACTGTAAATTACTATCCCCCTTCCCTGTCCCCTGTCCCCTCTGCACAAGGACGTCACTAGGCGCAGGCCTCATTTCAGGATGGGGGTGGTACTCCACCTCCTTCCAGGCATAGCATCTATGTAAATTATTGAGAATTCTTCTACAAGGGAGACTGGCCTCTTCTCCCTCATTTATTAATTTATTCAATTATTCCTTTATATCAGTATGGACTCATGCATATTTATTTTATACTTGGTGTTATCATCAAACGCTGCTTCATTTATTTTGTTGTCCAAGTTGTTCCAGCTTTGTCCATAAGGGGCTCTTTCAGTTGGCTCCTGTGCCTCTGTGGCATACCCCCATTGATGTTTGCCTTTGTGTCTGAGCACGCCCTGACTTCCTGGCATGATAGGACATTCCAGGGCTATCTGCATGTTTCCGACATCAGCGTGTCTCCCAGGAGGACTGGCTCCTCCTGGTGGAGAAGTGATTAGAAATCACCCCCGGCACTGGGGGCGCCCCTGGGCTTCACCGCTGGACTTCCTCCCTGGGCTGCTGCCCTGAGATCACTCTCCTCCTCCATCCCTCTCCCCTGCTGAAATAATTCCTGGTTGCCTTCAACACTCAGCGCAGGCACCTCCTTTCCCCAGAAACTTCTCTGACTTCTCTCCAAGGCCGAGGTCTTGCTCTGTGGTCCCACAGCCCTGATCACACCGCACTGTTCTCCTTTTTCGCTTGTCCAACTCCTCCACTGGACTGAGGTCCTTTTGGGCAGCGACTGTGTCTTCACCTTCTAGGAAAGAGTCTGACTCAGAGGGCCAGCCACAGGGGAGAAACTCCCTAAATATTTCTTTTGGTAAATGCATTAAGGAAGGTCCAACCAAGTGCCTAGTATGCAGAATATTTTCATGTTCTCCAGTGACATTTTGGAGAATAGCAAACACTATTATCCCTAGATGATAAGGTTTCTATTCTGCTATTTCTCAGAAATGCCGGGGCTGGAAGCTGATGAACGTGCCCCATAGAAAGACCAACACCTGCGTGCGCAGGGGCCTGTCTTACAGGTGGGGAGCTGGGCACAACGCACAATATAAATCTGAGGCTAATCACCTTACACGTCACCAGTAACATCTTTCAAATGGTTTGGTCTTGGTTTGGTTTGGTAGATAAAAGCCTGAGAAAATGAATGCTACAGCTGGCCCTAAGATGGGAAAAACTTAACCATGAATAAAAGCCAGAATGTTATGTGAGGAAGGGCACCGCCAGGGTCACTGATGGGAGGTTCCACAGCTGACAAACTCCCAGAGGCAGCAGGTGAGTCCTCAAGCTCTTTCCCATAGTTCTAGCAGCCTGACAGACATCCCAGCCTAAGTACCACACCAAGCACCAGTGCCAGGTAGGTCATAACCCCCTGGGTGGGACACCCGGTCGTCATGCTGTCAATAGCTATAACATGCAGTCATGTGTGGCTTTGATGAATGAACGAGGCAACAGCTCATCAGTCAATAAACCCAGTTGGTAGATACAGTATTTCAAAATGTTAGGCCTTTGGAAGAGCTCTTCCACGTTTTCATTTTCAAGGAAGGATATGTTTGGGATTAAGGGCTTTGCACTAGTGATGGTGGGCGAGTGTGTCCCAAGGACAATGAGTCTATTTTAGACCCCAGAGCAGAATTCCTCCCACCCTGCTGTCTGCGCCCTTCCATTATTGCCCAGCACCAGGGACCATCTTCCCAAAGCACCAACCTGGGGGATTCGCCAAGCTCACAGGTGATCCTGACGCTCAAAGTCCCAAAGGTGCTGTCAATGGGGCATGTCTGGCAGGGTCACAAGCTCTGTTATGGCATCAGAAGACCTGTGTGCAAGGCCCGTTGTGCTGTGGAGGCCAGGTGGCTGGATGCATCCCAGGGCCCCCTAAGCCTGAATCTCCTCACCTGCAAAAGGAGGGGCTAGAGAGAGGTTCTTTCCAAAATCTAAGTCTCCACCGCTGTGCCTTTCTGAGGCTTTCTGAGAACCGGTTGCTCCTTTGCCCTATCAGCTTTGCATTTCTGGGTCCTGGAGGAGCAGCTGAATTCTCCGGGGCCATTTACTCAATGGCACCTTTAAAGAGTAAACTATGAAATGCCTTTGTCAGCAGGATGGGCAAGGAAGAGTGCAGGGAATTTTCTGTCAGAGACCTGTGCTCAGCTTTTGAAGGCAATTCCCAGCCTCCAATCCTGGGTTCTTATTCTATTCAGAAGAAAGAAAATAATGCACAACAAAAAATTCTGTAGTGCTGAAAGAATGACCACTAATTAGCATCGTCTAAAACCTCATGTTCCCAGGAGTTACTGAAAGAGAAAGAACGGACTTCTAAAGACTAGTCTGAATTCAAGTGAACTTTTAGCAAGTGAATCCTGCAACCGGCAGTTTAGAATACAGGAAAAGCACAATTTCTAAAGGGAAAGGGGAAGAAGGAAGGAAGGGAGGGAGGAAGGGGAAAAGGGTAAGAGAAAGTAGCATATTGCCTGGATATTTGATTTTTAACTTCAAGACGAGCGAGGACTTTATAATAATAGCTTGCCTCTGCCCACGGTTTTATCTAGATTTCTAAGTATAAAGAGAGCATTTTGTTACGATAGAAATGGAAATATATCATACCAGAGAATTCGGGCAAGGGTAAATAAATACAGGCAAACATGAAATCTTTGAAAGCCAATAAATAATGACTAGGAACCAAAAACATTAAAAATTAGGTCCGAATGACTGAAACTACAGTACGATGAAATCCCCCAAGAAAACGATGAAGTCACTACTTCCTCATAGCTGAGCTTCACACCTCTTTTGCTGGGAGGAAGTGGCACGCCAGAGCTCACCCACGTGGCCTCAGGGATGCCCTGGTGACAGGGAACCTCATCCTCCCACCGTTGTCTAACGTGATATCACCATGCTAATCACGTGTGTCCCTGGGCATGAGCTTCTTGGAGCAACATTAATCAGCTCACACTGCCACTCAGCGTGCCCTTGAATGGACCATCAGACTGTGCCAACTGGTTAGCCCCTGCTCTTGGCACTGACAGATTTCACATTGTAATTTTAACCAGTCAACCGAGTATGGGACCTTACATGCTTAAGACAGTAGAAATGTGTGTTTTACCTGAGGCTTGAATGTTAATCCCATAGGGTGAGCTACGGGTGTTGGGTCTGAAGATACCCAGTGAGGAAGGGAGTATGATGGTTAAATGTCCCCCTGAAGAGGCCATGATGCCCAGTTGTCTGGTCAAACACCAGTCCAGATGTTGCTGTCAAGTATTTTTCAGGTGAGATTAACATTGACATCTGTAGACTCTGAGTAAAGCAGATTGTCCTCCATGAGGTGGGTGGGCCTCATCCAATCAGTTGAAGGACTTAATAAATAAAAGAATGACCTCTCCGGGCCGGCCAAGTAGTGCGATGATTAAGAACTGGCTTGGGACGCCAGAGGGCCCTGGTTCGGATCCCACATATGAGGGCCAGTGACACTGCCCTCCACAGCTAAGATGCTGAACAACAGCTCAACCTGGAGCTGGGCTGCCGTGAGTCGCCAGCGACGGTGTAGGCTGCAGCCCCTGTGGCAGTGGGTTGCCATGGGCTACCGTATGTAGCCAGCAGCCAGCGTGAGCGGCCAGCAGCCGCAGTGAGCAGCTGTCCAAAAGCCGGCGACTGATCTGCCTCGCCCGGGAAGAGTGCAATGATGGTGTCAACTTGGGCCAGTGAAGCAACGTCCTCCACAACTAGACTGAAGAACAAAAGGATAGCAACTTGTCTGTTCCCCTTCCCCCAATTCCCCACTGCTGTTCCCATCCCCCCAATTCCCTAATAAAAAAAGATCTTTAAAAAAAAAAAAAAAAAGAATGACCTCTCCTGATCAAGAACAGATTCTGCCAGCACTTGAACTATAATTCTTCCCTGCCAGCATGCCCTGCAGATTTTGGACTCACCAACCTCCCATAATCTCACGAGCCAGTTCCTCAAAATAAATCTAACTCTATTTCTCTCTCTTCCTCTATCTCCGTCTCTCTATACACACACACACACACACACACACTCAATATACATGTACATATACACATATGTATATACACACACATTCTATTGGTTCTGTTTCTCTGATACAGGGAGTAAGCCCAGACCCTCACCCCATCAGTCTGTGACTAAGTTAAGAAGGCTGCATCCTTCCTGCTAATTGACCATCTTGACATCCGCAAGAAAACCCTAGTAACAGAGGCCCCCACCTCGTCAAGGCAGCAGGAACTGTCAGAAAGTTCCCTCTCTGACTTGCTGAAACAGGCCTCTCTGTTACTTGGTTCCGATTCTGGCTCTGGCAGACATGTGCCGGGCCGATCCTCTGGGCCAGACTGAAGCCTGCTTCCACCTGGTCAGGTCAGAACACCTGCCTCATGGAAGGTGATTTTGGTCTTTTTTCATCTCCAAATGTTGAGCTACTATTTCTTGAATTATCAAAGCAAATGATGCATGCAATTGATTCCTCTCCAGAAAGACAGCATGTAATCAGAGCAGACAACCAATGAGGAAACTGTATGAAAGAGAAAAAAAATAGAAGCTTCAAGGTATTTATAGGAAAATTAAAGAATTTCTCAATGACACCCAGGACCATATTCCCAAGATAAGTTCTATGTCAAGGAAATGGAATTGGAAATGAATTTTTGGCAGACATGCTTGAATGACTGCTTCTTATGAAGACCTTGTTACTGACACAGGAAGGCAGGTTAGCAGTATAGGTCTAGAGATCTCTGACCAGACTCTGCTCCTGCTGAGACATGAATGTTTACCTAACTTCTGGTACCTGGTGCTGTGAAGAGGCGATGTCTTAAGGTCTCTGCTGCCACTATTACACTGAGCTGACCCTTGTGCATGGTAAGAAGTGTGGAAGGAAAGAAAGAAGAGGAGGGAGAACGCGTGGGTAGGACAGATGGGGACAGTCACAAAGAGAAGTCTGGGGACGACCTCCTCTCCTGTCGCCTCCTTGTTTCTCCTGAATGTGGGAGATGGGGCAGGGCTGTGTCCTGGCCTTTCACTGTCTCCCTGGGAGTAATAATAAAGCAAAATTTTCTAGAAATGATTATGTCAGGTACAGTTGATCCTCACTATTCACAGATTCCATATGTGCAAGTTCGCCGACTTGCTAACATTGAATTGGGACTCCTAAATCAATACTTGAAGTGATTCTACAATCATTTCTGGTCACACACACAAAAAAAGGGAACTATTGGAGTTGCCCGGCACCCACGTCCCCAGCCCAGGCCCACCAAAGGCAAGACCTGGCCTCCTGTTTCAGCTCTCATGCTATGAAGAAATGCCCTTTTTGTGCTCTAATGAGGACCATGTTTTTTGAATCTTGTGACTTTGGTGATTTTTGCTGTTTAAAATTACCACCAAGTGTAGCACAAAAGTGCTGCCTGCTGAGCCTAAGCGCAGGAGGGCTGTGATGGGCCTGCAGGAGAAAACGCCGTGTTAGACACAATCGTGTAGGCATGAATCAGTGCTGCTAACCACGCCCAGTGTCAACGACTCAGTGACATACTTCAATATGGTGTCTTTACACAGAGGTCCCCAGGAAGCAAGGTTAGCCACTGATCAGCTGATGAAAATGTGGGGACCAGAGGCTGGCAGGGATCTAACTCTGTATTTCTCTTAGGCGTGATGCTTCGATCTTCTTTAATCCAGTGTTGGCAGTGACTTTATAGAGTAGAACTATTGCAAATAATGAGAAGTGACTGTATTTTTTTATTACTGAGTTTTGCAACCCCCAGCCCTGGTGCTGGGGCTGATGGGGCCACAGGTCAGTATTCACTAACTCAGTGTCCGTAGTGACTACGGAGTCTAACTCCTGCAAATCGTGAGAATGGCCTGGACTTTATACTCACTATTTTACATAATCTTCATTAGTAATTCTACCAGGAATAGACTAACATAGCTAAGATGTGATAGTGAAGAAATTAGGTCTAATGGGGCCACGTGACTTGCCTAAGGCATTGCAGAGCCAGTGGTTGCAGGGACCAGGATCAAACCCCACAGGCTGACTCCAGAGCCCACCTGTGTGCCCCGAGCTATCCCACCTGCCATGCGCCTTCCATTCCTCAGGGGTGGGGATGAGGATGGTTGTGAAAGTGAGGGGACTCCAAAGGCTGGTGACCGCTGTAGTGACACCCGACCAGGGCTTAACCTCTTTGTGCCACAGACTCCTTGGGCAGACTGGTAAAGCTTAGGGACTCCTTTCCAGATGATGTTTTGAATCTCTTAACATAAAGCACTTAGGATTACAAAATAGATCAATTTTATTGAAATGCACTTATCAAATTACTAAAAAGTTCTTAAGGCATAACAACATGTCTGTTAATGCATTCAAGAATCAGACCTTGCAGAGGTCCTAATAAGTACTCTAATTCTGAAGTATTGATCAGTGTAAACAAGCAACGACTGTAATGTGATATGAAAATGCTATTTCTGGGCCGGC
>NW_017731517.1:785979-851344 GCF_001890085.2 Hipposideros armiger | reverse complement strand
CTCTCTCTCTCTCTCTCTCTCTCTCTCTCTCTCTCTCTCTCTCTCTCTCTTCCCACACTCGCGCACGCACACACACACTTCTCAGCATTGACAGGATATGCAAACTCTAAAAGGAACAAACACACATCTATGTAATGGTGTTGGCTTCACCACGGTCACTCCAGGTTCTTATCAGTGTCTCATATTGAAGACTGATTTGGTTTTTGTTTTATTTACAGGGCAGCAGTGTCGATGAACTGTTCAAATATACAATCCATATAAATCTCACAGAGGAACACGGGCCCTTCATGTGTCCGAACCCTGAAAAGTGAGGACTGTATAGCAAGCTGCACGTCCTCGTGTTCAGCTGGATGCTATGATGGAGCAAAGCGGAAGAAGGCAGCCAGGATGCACGTCATGCCAGAGGGGTACCAGGTGTGAGTGCTGATTTATTGCCCAAAAAGGCAGAAAACAGTCTTAGACTGGGATAAGCAAACGAAAAGAAAATGCTGGTTTCAGGAAGCCCAGGAAGATCGCATGTCATTCTTCTGGCGGATATGAGAGCAGTCACAAACATAATGAAATGATGAGCACTGCACTTGAATCAACTTGAACAGGAAATAAATTGATAACAAGTATCCAAGAAATTAAATTCCACAAGGACATGCAAACACGGAACTGCCAGTAGTATCTCGCTTGCAAGGCTGGAATCTTGTGTAAAACACATCTAAACGGTACAGGAGAGAAAGCCTGTCTCCATTTCCTACTCAAATGCCTCTTCAATTAAGTTGAAGAGTTCTGATCCGCTCTGGCTCATGAGACAGGAGTTTGGGGGATCACACAACAATGGGCCCACGTTTTAGTAATTTTTAGCACCACACAAAAATAACGGCAAAGTTAAAACAACAACAAAAACTTTTTAGAATATTTATTTTGTGTAAACTGTGTGGTTGAGTGATATAATATCCAAAAAATGAACTTTTACCCTTTCCTTCCATAAAAAGGAGACAGAACCACAGGACTGTCTCATAACTAAATGAAGGTTTGCTCCTAACCCACCCCTCCTTTCCGTAAGAAACAGGGAAGAGAAATCAACCAGGCGGCATTCCAGGAGTCTGGAGTCACGGCTTGGAGGTGACTGAGGACAGATGTGACAGAAGGACTCCTGAGGGCACTGGTGACAGCCAGCAGCAGCTGAAAAAGCAAGTGCCATCCCAGGGAACACAGATAGGAGTGATCAAGAAGGACACTGCCAGCTACTCTTCCCGGGCACCTTCCTCAGGGAATGTCTGAGGTGAATGACGAGTAAGGTGGCGGCCATGCAGGTGGCAGCAGAGATGGCTAAAGGGTCAGCACAGAGCCGTGAAAGGACAGGATTTCTGCAGCCCAGAGAAAAGGAGACTTCACCCCAAATGGCTTTAAGGGGAGGATGGAGACGACAGAGCAGGAAGACGGCGTGGACGGCCTGTCCACTGCTGACCAGGGCAGGGCTTACTTCAGGCTGGGAACAGTGCTCTCTGTCACTCAGGGCAGACAGTCCTAACAGGGGCACATTTCCAGGGAAGACACAGTGAGCATCACCAATGAACGAGTGCCTGAGACCACAAGTGGGCTCCAGGACATCCGGCTCCTGACAGCGTGCCATCTTCCCTGACTTTACCACCTGGAGTCACGCCGTCCTCTGCTGGCGTTTACTGAATGACTCCCAGAACGGGACCCTGCGGGGCTGAGATCTGCTTTCTGGGAGAAACTGAACAGGTGAGTGAGAAAGGACAGGAAAAGAAAGGGCATTTCCAGGCAGCATGTGCTGGGCGTTTCCAGCGACTACAGAGCCCAAGGGGATGTCTGCTCCTGGACCAGGGAAGCTGGAATACAGAGAACATACATTTTCTCTATCTTTAACTCCTGAACCTGAGTTTTCCTTAAATACATTCATCCCTTTAGTCCTAATCTGGGACTGTCCTAGGTGTCTCGTATCCCCGACCTGAATTCCTCACAAAACACGCATGAGAAGGCGTGTTAGTGGCAACACCAGCCAGACGGGCCCCACGGACGCATTCCTGGGAAACCTCTGAATTCTCTGTGACAGACTGTAAACATTTTTATACTTTCATCTTTTATGATAACCTTAAAAATGTTAAGGAAAGTACATTCAGAGACCCTCGAGGACCACGGTGAACCTGAACCTTGCGAGTGCAACGTTTCTGCTTTTCATGAGCCCGTGGGGTTTCAGCTGTGATGCTGCTCTTTTCCCAGCTCCTTTAACAGCTTGCTGATGAGCAAAGGAACCAAAGCAAGTGTGATACACGAGTGAACAGTGACACAAGCAAAGGCCTCACCTCACTCAGAGTAAAAGCACAGGGACTGTGTTTGGCGACACACATCACCATATCACCTAGATTTTTCAGGAGAAGCTTAATTCTCATTTGTCCCCTTCGTTAAGTACAGTCATATTTATAAGGTCCTGTGTCTGCATGCCTGGCACACAGAAAATGTTTCCCGGGGGGAAGGGAATCTCCAGGAGAGGGATACCCGGGGTCCCAGTCTCAAGATTGGAGGCGAGAAGAGGCTGGCGCCAGTAGGTTCAAACCTCTCCTGGATCTCGAATCCAAGAGAAGAGCCAGGAAAATGCTTCTGTTCCGTGTCTTGGGAAGTAGTATTGAGAATACTTCCCCACGTCTTACAGGATCAAGGAGTTATCCTAGAACATAACAGCAGGAAGGAGTCATGGACATCGTCTTGACCAATGCCATCACCTCCCAGAGAAAACGTGGTTCAAAATGGTGCCCAAAGTTAGACTGCATTGGTGGTAGTCAGACTGTGTCCCAGTCCTGTCTTTCGGCAGTGCTCTGCCTGTGACACTTCTCAGTCTTCCCACAGGAACCACAGGACCATATCAGTGACCATTGCCTCCATCCTACTTTCCTGGCTCAGGGCTTTAAGATGGGAACTGCAATTCCTACAGCTCCCACTCCAAGAATCCAGCAAGGAGGCCTCCCCTTGCCCACTGAGATGATGTAGCATTTGGCAGCGGCTTAGCTATGTATCCAAATTAGCAATTGCCCACAGACGAACATTTGTATCACCCAAAAGTCACAGAGGACATTTTACAAAATGCTATCTGCTCTCCACATCACCACTACTGCCATCTACACCATGATCAAATCGTCATCATATCACCAGCAGCCGCCATTGCTTTATTTTCGTTTTGCCTGATGAGTAAGTAAGGATTAGATCTGTAGGAGGCAGGGCACAATCCTCCAAGTACAAGTGTGCTTCAGGGGATGGAATGGAGATCTCTCAGGGGTCCTTCAAATCCCTATGAGCCTATGAAATAAGAGGCAGAACTCAAGAAAATGGTTTCACCATAAGCTTTAGATAAGAATGAAGGAAAAACATGCTTTTTTTAAAAAAAAAAAGATTTAATTGGGGAATGGGGGAGGGGAACAGCATTGGGGAATCGGAGAAGGGGAACAGACAAGTCTCTGTCCTTTTGTTCTTCAGTCTAGTTGTGGAGGACGTCGCTTCACTGGCCCATGTTGGTATTATCATTGTGCTCTTCCCGGCTGTGGCAGTCCGTCACTGGCCAAAGGACGGCCACTCACAGCAGCCCAGCTCCAGGTAGAGCTGTTGTTCATCATCTTAGCTGTATAGGACGCAGCGTCACTGGCCCATGTGGGAACTAAACCGGTGGCCCTGCTGCCCAGAGCTGGTGCTCCCAAGCCAACTCTTAACCAACTGAGTCACTCAGCCAGCCCAAAAACATGCTTCTTTATTATTAGTCCTGTTTCATCTTAGAACGTGCTGATGACCTGAGACTTCATTCCCAGAGATCTGCAAACTGTGCCAGATGGTCTGGGCTGAGTTTTGCGGGACCCTGAAGGGGCTGAACTCTTGAGGTGCCACTGCAGGCTTGGAGGAAGCCACGAGAAATACAAATGTGCCTTTAAACCTGTTTTTGAAAGGTCTCAAGGATTTTCAATTCTCCTGTTTTATTCTTTTAATCAAACTGAAAAATTCCTGAATTTCTGACTAAAAATTCCATCCTTCCTTTAATCTAAAGATGATTGCTTCTATGATTAATAAATTTCTATCTTACTGAATATTGAACATGTTGTAAATTTATAAGTGAGAGATAATTCAGGAACTGTGAGCTAGAAAGGCGGCCACTTGAACATAAGGAAGAAAGGAAAGTGACAATGACTCACGTACTATGAGCATAAAACAGGTGCATTTACCAGAAAATTACCTGGTTTCTAACCAAGAAAGCTATTTTCCTTTCAGCAATAAATGGCAGCTCTTGGAACTTTGGCAATTACGATTAGAAAAACACATTTCCACTTGTTAAGAGCTAAAATTTGCATTTTTTTTCTTTTCTGTAATTTCCTTCTGCACAATTGTTTCTTTCCTTTCAAAATAAAGTTTTAATTTCACCATTAACATAGCAATCCATTTCTTTATTAAAAATCAGACCATCTCAATATATTTTGCTCCATACCCCCAATACCACTCCCCTTCACTACCCCTAATGATAACCAATATTATGATATGTGTTATTACCCACTTTTAAAAATACTTTTATATCCACATGAATATACACATAGAAAACATACTGCATTCTTCTGTTTCATTACATTTATAGTCACTACGTGTGTCATTCTGCAACTTGTTTTTTTTTAACTGATATATTTCGGAGAAAATCCATTTGAAATGCAGATAGAAATAAATAAAAAGGTAGTGCTCATTCCTGTTGAATGCTGTTTGGTTTTCCATTATAGGCATCTTCTACATTTATTCATCCTTCTGATGAGCATTAGATTGCGCCTAAGTTTTTGCTGTCATAATGATATGTCACATAACTATGTGACTCTATTTGCATTCCTCTAGGACAGATTAACCAAGAGTCACATTTCTAGGGCATAAGGAAAGCAGTATTAGGTTCCATCGGATTGTCCTCCCCAGTGGCTGAGGCCATTCCTTCTCCCTCAATAGTGTCTGGTGTTGCTTTCTCTGCCCTCGTCAGCTCTTCATATTCTCATACTGCTAAATTCTTTGACGATCTGATGAACGTGAAGTTATAATACTTCCTTAGTGTTTTATTGCTATTTTTTATTATTATTAGTTTCAGGTATACAAAACAATGCAATAGTAATCCTTTTCACCCCTCACAAAGTGACAACCCCTCTTCCCCCATCCACTGCCCTCCCACCCCTGAAATCATACATATCTATTACAATCCCATTGACTCCATTTGCACTTCCCCAGTTATCAGTGAGGTTAAACATCATTTCATTAACAGACCATTCTGAGCTTCCTCTTTTGTGAACTGAATGCTTATATGTCTCATTTTTTCACTTCTTGGTTTTTTTCTTCATTACTGATAGGAGCTCTGTATTATTCTTCCATTGTATCTCCTTCCAGGCTTTAACAGGTTTCATGTTGTCTTTTGTGATACGTAAGTTTTAAATGCCGATGTAGTTATGTTTAATAAAATTTGCCCTTTATGAATTTTACCTTTTGTGTGTTTTAAGAAGATGTTCCTACTCCAAGGTTATGCAGATATCCTGCCACATTTTTCCTAATACATTAAAAGTTTAATTTTTTTAAGTTTGGGTATTTAATTCATTAGAAGATGTATATTGGTTATAGACAAACTTTAATTTTACTTAGTTTTGTAAGGTTCACCCATTGGAAAATCCCAATTATTGAATCATCTGTTCTCTCCTGTTGGAAAAGCCATCAATCATATACCACATGTTTACAGCATAAATAATAAAAAAAGATAAGTGCTCTGCCCTTCCACTGACTATGAGAGCTCTCTGTAAGAGTGACATAACCTGGCCTCAGGTTCTAACGTGAAGGACATTTGGGCTGGATTAAATATTCTCCATGGTCCCTCGAAGCTTAAACTATAAAGGCAAATGTCAATATTTCATGTGCTTTATTTTTCATTCCCCATAAATATTTTATTGTTAGAAATGGAGCCTCGCCTGGGTTTCTAATACCATTCTCCAATCAAAGGAATTAGGGCTCCTTGGAGAAATGGCTGATCCTAGGAATGGGGCAGGAAACATACAAAATGTGCCTAGAGCATCTTGTAGTACCAGGAAGTAAGAAGTGCCCAAAACAAAACAACAATAGCAACAAAATACTACACACAGTGACAGAGGTAAGCCAAAGTGACCCTGGAGCTAACTGAAAGAGCTCCCAGTGGACGAAGCCAGGACAATTTGAGCCAGCAAATACCAAGTGCTGGACTATAACCCAAAGGACACAATAAATAAAAGTCTGTATTGATGTGAATAAATGACTGAGTAACCAAATAGGACAGGAGAGACAATTCTTCCTTGCAAAAGAATTCCAAATGGTTTCTATAGATCCTGCACCTTCAGGGAGGAGGAGCACAACACCAGCCCCTCCCTTTACTGTGAGCTGAGTATAGTGATGCTCTTCCAAAGACGACAGTATGCAAAGAGGATACAGGGGGAACTGATCAGTGAGAAAACCTGACAAACACTCCCTCCGCCAGTTGACCAAGTCCAGTATCAACAGTGGTAAGTTATGTTGGCAGCATGTACTCTTGAGGTGATGTGACAAAAATGGCCTCTGGGGTCTTCCTCTCCAAACCCACAGCCCCAATCTAATCACAAGGAAAACATCAGACAGGTCCCAACCAAGGGATAGCCTACAAAATCCCTGCCCAGTCCTCCTCAGACATGTCCAAGTCATCAAAAACAAGGAAGGTCTAAGAAACTGTCACAACCCAGAGGAGCCTAAGGAGACACGATGTCATAGGTGGGAGTCTGGAACAGAAAAAGGACCTTAAAGAATAACTACATGAATAAAGTATGGACTTATATTAATCATAAGGTATCTATATTGGTTCATCAATTGTGACCAATGTACTATACTAATGTATGATGTTAATAATAGGAAATCTGGGTGTATGGGAACTCTGTATACTACACAATCCTCCAGTAAATCTAAAACTATTCTAAAATAAAAAGCTTATTTATGTAAAATAGAGAGATGCAACACTATCTTTTCATGAAGTGATATCACTGACAGGCTGAAAACCCTGTGGCAGGAGCATAGCTCGTCCCAGGCAGAGGCCACCGCTCCTCCAGGACGAGCCAGTGTGTGCTTTCCAGCCCTTGGCGCAAGCAGGCGGGTGTAAGCTGGTTTGCTGCCCTCCCACTGCTCTTACGAAGCCTATAGAATTCAGGGCAGCTCAATGACGACAGCTGGTGGGGCCAATGATGGATACACCAAAATGGACAATCATTTATGTCCCCCAGGATGGGGCATCAAGAGTCATTCAGGAAGTTTCAGACACATACAGCAGTGCACACAGTGTAATCAGTCTACAATTCTGCCACCTTGCTCTCTGAACTCTTTTCTTTTCCACGGAATGGGAAAATTTTTCTTAAACTTTAGGATCTAGAAAAAACTGACTACCAACAGTACTACTATCTCCACTGCATCAGTCACCGTCCCGAAAACCTGTGTAAGCTGCAGTTTTCTTGGGTGTAAACTTCGAATAGCACCCACCCTGTATCTGCCAGGGCCACAGTGAGGAAACAGGGATGATGCAGGTGAGAACACCTGGAGTCTCATTAAGCACAATACAGATGGAAACTTTCAGTGGCATGACTGGCCACAATGACAGGAGCCATTCATTCAATATCGGAAATCCAATTTCCAGTACTGGCAGCATGAATTAATGAACAGAACACACACCACGGCCTCATCCCCTTTTCCAGAGCTCTTCAGTAATGTCGCCTGTTGATCAAGTGATGAGTTAGGCCAGAGAGGCACCTGTTTTCTTGGCTTTCCCTGTTACATTAAGAAAAATGTGCCCAAAGAAATTTTCACTGTGTCACAAAGCATGATTAAACCTCTGAGAGTCCAACACTGCGAGGTTGGCAGGCCTCTGCCCTGCTGCACATCTTGACCCAGCAGCCATCACCCTTGAAAGAAAACAGTTTTATCCAAGGTTTTGTCATGTGGCCATACAGATTTTCGGGCCTGATTCCCCAGGCTGGGCTCTATTTTCAAGAAGCTGACCCCTGCAAGCATCAAGTTCTCTGTACTCCTGCCTCCTGGCTTAGGGCTTGTTCTTTCTCTTTGTCTCTTCCTAAATTAAAGTATTAGCCCTGTAGGGAAAAGTCACTGTCACTGTCACACAGGAGCTGCCATCCTCCCTTGATGCCAATTACAGCAGCGACAGCTGGAGGAAGTGTGGCGCCCAGTGAGTGAAGGGATTACCTTCCCGCAATTCCTCACCCCTTCATGTCCGTCCCCCACGGGTTCTGACAAAGGTCTGACTGTGCAGCTTCATTTATGAGCCTGGTAATGTGCTAATTCACGTTTGTACTACAGAATCAAGAACAGCTGGGTTTTTAAATTTCCATTTGCAGTGAATTCAGATATGTCTTAGCTTCTGTTCCATTACCGCTTTCGTTCACAGAGGGGCACTCAACAGTTGCTTTTGTCCTCTAATCCAGAAATCAACAGCATTCCTTACACCCAGCCCTGGCTTATAAAACCATCTCCTGTGTGATGTGATTGATGGGTGTTCCCATGTCTTTCTTACTAATTCTCTATGGCACCTAGTCTCAGGTCACGCACATCAGGACTTCACTGATATACACTGCCAATTTCTGAGAGCCTTGCTAACCAGCCGCGTGTCCCCTGACATTGGCTGACACTGGGAACAGGAGGAGGTGCTTTTCAAATTAATAACACCAAACCCAAATCTAAAGCAAAATCGAGGTGAAAGGCACAGGCTTAAATTCCATCTTTCTCTTCTGAGTCGGACAGCAATCCGAATGAAGTACATGCACCCTTATGAAGCCAGGACTTGGAAGTTGGTTTTCACCATAACATGAAAAGCAGCCCACGGTTTCTACTACTTGCAGACATAAATACTTTGCTGAGTTAGAACCTCTGTCATTCACTGTGAGTGCTCCTATTTGCTTTAAAACTTTTTAAATACCCTTGATACACAGAGACGAGTTTTTGTGATTAAGAGGATGTATTTTGAGTTTGAGCTCTGAGCAACAGCAGTTCGAGTCCAGCCGGAGCTGAGCTGCCAACAGGTAGCAGGATGGCTCAGCTAAAAAAAAAAAAAAAAAAGAGTCTTGAACTAAATGCAATTTCTGGCAAAGCCAATTTCAAACACTCAGGCTAAATAAATATAAAAAAAAAAAAAAAAAGAGGATGTATTTTGTGATTTTATAAACAAAGGGCTTTCCTAGGAAAACTGTCACATTGTGAGTGAGTGTACAGGGGTTATTCTCATTATGAAAGAACTCTGCTTTAAAAGGGGAATTACCTCCCCCATATTTCCATTAATTTATTCATTCGTCTTAACTCATCTTTGACATCTGGAGTGTTTGGTACAGTGATGCTGTGACAGACACAGAGATGAAGACACCATCCCTGTCTTCATAGATTTTAAAGTCTAGAAAGAAAATGTATGCAAATAAAAACGCTGTAAAGCAGTACAGACATGCAAATAGTGGTATGAACAAGCACGGGCCAAGAGCACTGGAGGACTCAGTCCCTGCACAGCCGAGGCAGGCTCAGAGCTGGGCGCTGGGGGCAGGAGAGATGGGCAGGCACTGTAGACAGAGGTCAGAGGCAGCAAAGGCATGATGCAGGAATGCAGAGCGTGTACCCAAATGACATCAAACAGGCCAGCTGCACTAGAGAGCAAATCCACATTTGGGACAGCAGAGACAAGCCTGCGATGGCACCGAGCGACAACCTAAGGGATTTAGGCTCTCTCAATATTCCTGATGGATGGATGGGGGCAGCAAGCGGTACAGAGCGACACGTCCGGAAATCCTTGAAAGAGAAGGCCAAGAAGAGTGAGTATTCAGAAGCTCTGCATGAATAACTGTACAGAATTGGAGCTAAAATATCCTAGAATGCACACTCTAAGTCAGTGGGTAAATAGGACTCCATGGAAAAAGCAGGTTACCCCAATTTGTCCCAGAACACAGAGAAAGGGGGTGCCATGAGTTGCACATGTGCCGTCTGTCTTCCCTCCCCAGGCTTGAGGCCAAGAACTGGAATTCAGATCCAAATGTCTAATGCCTACTACTCAATAATAATGGAATGAGGAGCATACTGGCTGCCATCTTAAACGAGCACTAGGCTGAAAGGCTTTGCCCAATAATTGGGTTGTTGGAAAAGTCATGACGCATTTTTGCAATGAAAAACATAGAAAAAATATGTCATGACTTTTCTGACAACCCAATATCTTCTCTATAAGTAAGATAAGTAACTCTATGTCAGTATGGACTTGTATTAATCATAAGGTATCTACATTGGTTCATCAATTATGACTAGTGTATGATGTTATTAACAGGGAATATGGGTGTAGGGGAATGCTATAAATCTAAAACTATTCTAAAATAAAAGTTTAAGTATGTAAAATGGAGAGATGCAAGACTATCTTTCCACGAAGTGACATCACTGACAGGCTGAAAACCCTGTGGCCAGGCGCACGGCCTACCGAGCAGGCATCACAGGCCCCATTCTATAGACGAAGAAACTGTGGCACCCAGTAGGCTGACACTTGCTAAATATTTGTTAAATTACTCATCATTCATAATTAGCAAAACGGTCATCTAAAGACATATCAACAACAAAAAAAAAACATAGTGTTTTCCACTATCATCAGGTATTAGGCATTTCTTTTACATTTTTAAAAATTTATTTAATTGTTTTCCCATTTTATTGAGACATAATTGACAAATAAAAGTCATATATATTTAAGATGTAGAATGTAATATTTTGCTGTACATATATATTGTGAAACCATTACAAGCAAGCTAATTAACATTTTCATCACCTCAGATAGTTACCTTTTGTGTGTGTCATGAGAACACTTAGATCTACTCTTTCAGCAAGTTTCAAACACACAATATGGTATAATTAACTATCGTCACTATGCTATATGTACATTATCTCCAGACCTTACTCATCTTAGAATTGGGAATTTGTACCCTTTGACCAACCTCTCCCCACACCCCTTAACCCCCACCTCTGGCACCCACTATTCTACTGTCTCCCTTTATGATTTCAGCCTTTATAGATTCCTCATACAAGTGGCACCATACAGTATTTATATTTCTGTGATTACATGCTTTTTAAAACCCTGCCTCTAAAATAGTCTGGTACGGTAGCTACTGTGGCTAATTTAAATTCATTAAAGTTAATTTTAATGAAATGTAAAATGACTTAATTTGAATGAAACTGAAAATTCAGTTCTCAATGACACTCGCCACAATTGGAAGTACTCAGCAGTCCCATGTGACTGGCGGCTGCTGAGCCAGATGGTGAGACGGTCCTTTCAGAGAGCACTACTCTGACCTACACGATTTCCTGGGAGGAATACTTCCTAACTAGAAAGTCACCGCCCCCGTCAGGCAGAGCATGTCTTCTGAAGGTCCCGCCACCTCTCACCCCAGTGACATGACATTATTTCAACAAGCGGTTTTTGTGTCTGTTCTATCTATACCAGGTATAATACTCATTAAGTGTGGGACACAAACCAGTGTCACACATGAGCTCTGCCCCGAAGGGGTATACCGCCTGGCAGAGGAAGAGCCATGTTAATTAAAATCAGATATTGTCATATTTGCAACACAGGTGACAAAACATGTATGCCCAAAATACACAAGGCAGGAGACACCAGGTCAGTAGGCGGATGACTGAATTATGGTGTGTTCAGGCTGTGGAATCCCATGGGACTGACCCAGAACGGCGTCCGTCCACGTGGGCAGGCCGTACAATCAGAAGGCTGAGGGGAAATTCAGTCACAGGACAATGTTTGTAGTGTGATCCGTTAAAGTTGAAAGACACAGAACAATAGTATAGAGAGTTTATGGATACACAAATCTACACATCACACTTTCATTTTTAGTTAAAAACAGATTTCAAGCAAATATGAACAGGTCAGCGGATGTTCATTCCCAACTCAGACTGTTACTTTTTACAAATTGAAAGAAGTGAAGGCACGCGGAAAAAAACAAGAAAAAAAATGTCATGGTGGAAGAAGAAACGGTGCCCACGCAGGACAGAAAAGAGGTTTATTGTGCGCGTGGGAAGATCCAGAAAAGGCTTAAAGCGACACTCGTCAGGAAAGACGAGTCAGGTGGGAACGAAGATGAGAAGTGTGAGAGCGTGGCGTTCTGGAAACCACCGGAGGCGGTCAACGGCTGTCACCCGCCACCGTAAACGCACCCCTAATTGTTTGCTCCCTCACCCATGGACACCGCAGAGCTGCTGCAGCATTTTAGGCAGCAGGACAGCAGGACTGTTAGTTGAAGACCATCCGCTGCCCTTTGGACATCCACAACATGGAATCTAGTCACCGGAAAGCCAAATTCTAGCTCAGACAGGCGAGGGAAGCAGAGCCGAGTAAGGTTGGAGAGCTCACCCAGTGACTTCTCATGGTTCCACTCAAATGTCACTGCAGAGCTGTCCCTGGGATGAACCTCCAGGCAGCTACAGCAGTCACTGCCTCTCAGCTCCAATATCCCCTTCACCTGCTCTGTGCCCATGACAGGGAGTGAATAAATTGCAACATTTCTCCATTGCCAAGAGCACAGTGCAAAGCTTTCTCCAGAGAGGGCAGCGCTAGGAGACCCTGTGGGAACAAGGGGCTTCTCTCCCTAATTCCAGGCCGACCACTGGTCAGCAGTGTGGCTGTGAGGACATGGAGGGGCGAGGAGTGGCAGACCCCAGGAAAGGAACATTATAACAACCAGTGTGTGTGCCCGGGAGCCCATAAAGTCCCCAAGTCTTCCTCTCCCTGAGGAGGAGCCCTCCTAGCTCACCTTTCCTCAGCTCAACTGACTAGTCTTCCAAATTCACACTAGAGAGTATAAGTGTGTGTGTGTGCACACACGTGCGCAAGCACATATATATTATTGATAAAATGCTCCATCTGCTCAAACATGACAGTAAAATGCCCACAGGTGGAGACAATTCAATTTAGTTCAGCTGACAACTCAGCTCACCGTTCAGGAGAGAGTACAGATGAGGCAAACTTCATTTTCCTTCCTCTTCTCTCAGCTTATGCTCTTTGTAAAGTGCCCAGAAAAAAACGCTAGAAAAATGTCCAACCACGGGAGCTTCCCAAGAGGCTGCAGACTCTGGATTTAGCGAGGCCCGGGGCCGTCTGCCTGTGCTGACTCCTGCTTACGGCCTTGCCTCCTGGCTGGGGAGGGATTGGTCACAGACACGGCCCCTCCAGGACGCATGGACTCGGTGAGGCTGGGGAGCCTGTGCACAGCGGGGTGTCCAGTGGCCTGCTGTTAGATGTGCACTATGCACCAGGGGCCAGCATGGAACGTTTACACGCCCCTCGCTTCTGTTGCTGGTACGTTGAGACTTTTCAAAGAGAGCCTCAGGGCATCAGAAAAGATCTAAAAGCAACGTGGGTGGTGACTGCCTAGCTGACCTTATGACAGATCGAAACAGTTTCCCCACCACAGATCAGCAATCAGGCTTAACACAAGTGGAGGGTCCAGGCATCACTGACACCTCATTTAAAATGAGTGGCAGTCCCAGGGACGTGCAGGCTGACACTCCAGCCAGGCAGGGGTTTACCCATCTCATCAGGGGCTTCACCCTCTGGTTCCCACAGCGTTCTGTCACCCTGTTCCTCACTGCCTGGCTCTCTCTCCATCTCCCTCTCACCTAAGCATTCTCTTCTCCACTCTCAGCACTACTTGCAAAACCTTACACCACGAACCTCTGTATCTGAGACTCTGTTGCATAGACAAAATGTGTATACTGGGTATGTTTTAGATATACTCTTAGTATTCAATTCTAGACTCTCTTTGTCCCATACCATCCATTAATAATGACAATAATGGTTAATATTTACTGGGCACTTACTGTGAGGCTGGCGCTGTCTGTCCTATGGGGTTAAACACATTAGCTTGTTTACTCTTCCCGAGGACTTGATGAGGGAGACCATTCTATTTGTACAGATGTGACATCTGAGGCTTGTAGACATTAAGGAATTTGCATGAGGACACACAACTAGAAAGTGAAGGTGCAGAGATGGAACTGAGGTAAGCTGTCCCCAGAGCCCATGCTCCTCACAACACACCCCACGCTGCTATATTTACAGAGAGGCTGAACAGTGCTGTGATGGGGGCTGCCACTCTAGAGCTATTGCAACTGAGTAGAGATTCTTCCTGTACCTCTTCTGAGGCCTGCTGCCTCATCCTCTGTTTTCGCATCTGTAGAATGGGGATGAAAAGAGTACATGCCTCAAAGTGTCTCATAAAGCGGCAAGACCATGCACATAGCACCATGCCTGGTCCAGAGTAATGGCTCATAAAAGTTTATCTAGCACTGTTATTAATAGGATTACTAGTAACCACCCCACTGGCCTGTCTGCATGGCACAGGTACACACACTGTGGTGCGACAAGCCCACGGACAGTCACCGTTTCCCATCTGTCAGTGAGGTGGCCTTTGACGCCACTTCTCAGACTTCATGGTGACAATTAAATACCCTTCTCCCAAGGCCATACAGAAGCCCAATTACTTTATATTTGTCATTCTGGTAACCAGGCAACTGACAGTCTTTTTGCACAATGAAAGCACTCCAAATGGTTCACTCTGATTCATTTCAGCAGGCGGCAGGTTGGGCAGCGAGTCATCTGTACTTTATGAGAGATACAATCAGGGACCATGGTTTTAGCAGAACCACTGATCCTTTTGTGGTCTTAGGCTATGCCGAGGGCAGAATCCCCAGGGCACATGAACCCCACACTATGGGGCCCAGGAACAGAGGTGAACAGGAGGCAGTGTGTGGTTGAGAACAAACACTGGACGAGACTTTGAAAGGCTGGCTCTGGTCACGATTCTGCCCCATGGGGCTGTGTGATACTAGACAAGTCATTTAATGGCCCACGTCTATTTTCTTATCTACAAAATGAGACTATTAGAGTAGAGATCCTCTCAAAGGCTCTCTTAGCCCTGAATCTCCATGGTTAAGTAAGAATGGCTACTTGCATGGGAAAAATCCACTAGAGGATGCCTTTCTCATTTAAAAGTGATTTTTGCTCAATCTACTATAAACAAACCCATGACTTTTAGCGAATAGGTTGGGCTTCAAAGCCAAGTTCCTCACAAATTTGAGGAACAGACTCTTCCCAGGGTGAGTGTGCCCTCTACCACTGTCCAGAAAGCCTGACCAAGCGGTGCTCACTGACAGTGGCACACACACATTTGGTGGGTTTCCCGATGGAACCAACTGTACCCTCTGGATCATCTTTTCTTTCATTTGAAGTTAGTTTCAGGCTTTGAGAAGCTAAGAACTCCCCTGTGAATAGCAAATGACCCATGAGACAAGGCACAGGCGTGCCAAGTGCATCTGGGTAATGATGTGTATTAGTGAACGCCTCCAGAGAGCAAGAGTTCGAGGAAAATGGCTCTCAGGCATTTTCACAGGGACCGGACAAGCCACCCTCTCATTCCTGTTCCCTCCTGTCTGGTCGCCCTCACCCCCAGCCACGCCCCAGATGCCCTGTTTTCTAAGATGTTCCTCTAACCCCTGGCCCTGCCGTGGTGTCCACATAAATGAACTCTTGTATGAAGAGGAGCAAAAAAAAAAATTAAAAAAAAAAAGAGGTGCATAACCAATTGTCACCAGGGCACCTATACCAAAGGAAACGTTGTTTACTTATTGTATTTACTTAGTGTGATGGGAAAACGATCTTGAGGGAATGAGGAGAGGACAGGTCCCTCCTGCCCTCTGCCTACAGAGTCCTCTCACATTCTTGTGCAAAGACCTTGCTGGGAAGGTCACTCAGAGTCCTGTGGGTCAAGTGTCTACCTCTGCTCTCCAACCGACCTCAAAAATTCCCCCACAGCACCCCTAGTTCTCATTGGTACAATGAAAGCTTTTGCAATTAGCCATTAAATGTTTCAAGGGAAGAGGAGTTGTTTTCTTCCATGTCGGGAGAATTATCAGGTTTACATTTTTATTTTACTCAACTTGGTTCTAAAAAAAGAATTTGAGGTATTTCATAAAAATATGCAATACAGTATTATAAAATTAAATAGATAAGGGAATTAGGGCAAAGAGAAAATAGTAATAATGTTTTTTAAAAAGTAGCTACAGGCAAGGTTTGGTTCTCCACATGCACATTGAAAGGTGCCTGCAAAGTTGTAAAATATAGCTTATGTTTCCCAGTGGCCAGAGCAAAGAAGACAGTAGAATTAGCTAAAAGATTCATAAAATCTACAAGTGAAAAAAAAATCAGTACAACTTTTCCTTAAAAATAGCCTATGTATGAGGGGCTGGACAATGTGGCGAAGGTCACACCTTTCTGATGGGAGGCAGCAACCCATGAAGGAAGGAGTAAGTGAACACTCTGGGTGACATTAGCAGCCAGGTTCCAACTCTAAAGCTCCCTATAGTGGCTTCCTGCAGAAGGAATCCAAGGCCAGCACAGGGTTCTGTTCCCAAGAAAGGGGGGCACAGTTACCCACATGAGTGGAGGGTGGAAGGCAACACACATTTCAATGTTTGTCACCTCTCTTCAGATCCACATTACCTAACACAACTCAGTTTGTGATAAGAAGGGCATCAGAGAGTTTAGGATGGGAGCCTTGAAAGGACCTGAAATACAGACATTCTGTTTCACAACAAATGAACAGGTCCACATTATCATTATCATCACCACCACCATCACCATCACCACCATTATCATCATCATCACCATCATCACCATCACTTCACAATTATTAATTCATGCCAGTTATTGAGCAGCTACTATTTTCTAGGCATTAAATTAAATACTTTAATATATTGTAGATATATTGTTTAGGTTGAGGAAACAGAAAATTGGATGCTAATTTTCCCACATTCACACTGCTGATCAGTAACAGGGCTGAGATTTGAATTTAGGTCAGTTTCCTCCAAATTTTTTACTTTAAAATCAGTCTTCATTTTTTATTTAGTTCAAACACTCCTAACTCTAAAAATAAAATTTCAGTATGTGCATATCACTTTTAAAAACATATATATATATATATATATATATATATATATATATATATATATGAATGAATGAATGCTCTGAAGTCCATCATAAAACTGCTAAAACATACATATTTTAAAGGATGAGAGAGCTAAAGATGAAATAAATAATATTTAAATCTTTTATTTTATTTATTACCAGTACAATCTTTTGTTACCCTTAATACTGCGAACAATATATCATTCTTTTTAAAAATCTTGGTTTACTACTTTATGACACAGTGATCCAAGGCCTGATTATAAACTAAATTTACTTTGACACTTAGACACTCATGACTAAAAATATATTATGCAAAGATATGGTGATAAAAATGCACTATTCTTTGCTTTGTTAAATAATGGTATTCACTTTTCAATCTCATTCACCAATTAGGAAAATATTTTTGTTTTAATTTAACTAGCGAATTTCCATTTTTCTTGAACTCAGTTGCAAAACAATCAAAAGGTAAGATATTTTTATATTTTCACAAATGGGTTCAAAACCTACTGAAACTCTTCATTTAAATTTCTTTGATTGGTTAGAAAACTTGTTTCCAAGTGTTTCTTTGTTTTTTTATACCTATGCAGGAATGAGTTTAATATGTGACATATTATTTTCAATAAAAATATTCACATAATACCAGAAACATTTCTAAAAATTTAGTTTCAAAATGCTCTCTATAGACTACCAGTTCCCTTTAAAAAACTGTTATTTTCTCACTCACTGTGAAAACATCACTTTTGACTTAATTACATAGATTGTGTTTGTAAGACCTGTTTAGTAGCATACTCTGAGAGAACCTATTATAACAGAGGTCACAGCTTCTACTGTTTGTCTTTTCGTAAAAGATAAGCATAAATGTATAACATCCTTAAGTTCAATAACATGTCTAAGTACTTTGTTATAAGATAACCAGAGAACAAAAGACAGCATGGAACAAAAGACTTCCATAGAAATTCTCTATCTCATTATAAAGTGCAGTAAATATACTTACGATGTCAGTCTTGTTTTTATAAGATTAGCCAGATGAAGATAACTGGTAGGACTATCACAGGGCAATACTTTTCAGTGTTCAAAAAGGAAGGCGCAAGGCCCCACCGTCCACCTTGCCTGGCTGTGGAACCTCCTCTGTGCTCCTCTGATATCAGGGTGTCCTGGGTACCAGGTATCGCCCCTGACATTCTTGACAGATGTATCAATCAAGCATGAAGTTTATAATATTAACAGTGTTAGTAAAGCTTAATTCTTTTTATTTTTTAGATTAAAAATATGAATGGTAATTCTAACATCTTCCTAACTTCAGTGGACCTTCTATACAGCCCCTGGAATCTGACTCCCATCCTTGGAGACCATGCTCCAGGCCACCATGCCCTACAGCCTCCTCAGTAAACGCCCTCCTTTGACGACCCACCAGGCAAAGAGCGGAGGTGAAGCTTTCCCTGGGACATTAAGAGGAGACTTCTGATAAGGGTGGGCAGTGTCATCCCATGTTTCACCTCAGTTTCTCTGAAAATCTCACTTAAGTGATAGTAAAAGGATAACGACACTCCACAAGGACTGAGAGAAGAGGGAAGGAACCCGTAACAGTCAAGTCATCCATGTAATTTAGAAGCAGAAAAACAGATGGGTAAAAATGGCCACTGACTTAGGAGACCAAAACCATCAGCCTGGAGTAGACGATAGCAAGTGCATGTTGGGAGGGGAGTAAGCCAGGCAGAGAGTTTGTCTGAGTGACAGCACCCTGAAGAGCTCAGTCATTATTAGCACCAGGTACTTCTGAAGGCAAGAGCACAGCTGGGGCAGAAAGCATGGAATTGGTAGAAAGTCTATAGACGAAGCCAACTCTAAATCATTGTGCAGTCAGGCAAGATCTCTGGGATACCAAGAGTAGTTTGCTCAAACGAAAGTGAGGGATTAAGTTCAGGTTTACATATCCAAATGTAAGACCCTGCTCAGCCTCCTTCCCCGCTCATGTCCTAAAAATGTAGCAGCCAGATCTATATTTTTCAGGCAAAGAACTGGATGACTGCTTTCTGGAGAAAATGACCTAAACAAGAGAAAAGATTTCCAGTTACTAACAATTTGGAGTCCTTCAATGAAACCACCTGATCCCACAGTGACATTAAAGTGAAGCTCACCATTTGATAAATACCATCCATGCACTTGGGAGCTCCCACATAGCTGCCTTGTGCCTCTGTCTTAAATATGAATGAACAGCAAAAATCATCAGACATTAGAGGAAAATTTCTAACATAAAAGGCAGAGACCAAATCAAGAAAACAAAGAAAGGAATTTGGAAGAAAAAGGATCAATGCAGCGAGAAGAAAACTTTAAGAATATTTCTGTAATTAGTAATCATCAAGACTTAGAGAGATAGGGAGAAATTGAAACAACATAAAAGAGCCCTTTAAAATAAAAAAAATATGCTACCAGGAGGAACAAAGTTAATTAAAAAAAAAGTATCAGATAAATTTGGAGAGCTCTTCCTAAACGATAGACATTTAGAAAATGAGAAAGGAAGCTTATAAAATTAATCCAGAAGGTCAGTCCAACATCTGAGTAAAAGGTGACCCCAAAAAGAGAAGAGGGAAAATTGAGGGGGAAGAAATTATCAAAGAAATTAGGTATTTCCAAAATCTGAAAGAACGTGAATTTCCAAATTGAAAGAATCCACCAAGTGGCCAGGAAAAATAATTTTAAAAGTCCTATAACCAAGTCATTTTATTGTAAAGCGCCAAAAATCAAAGTAATATCCTAAACACTTCCAGAAAGAAAAGGTACATCAATAGCAAAAGATGGGAGTCAGAAAAGCCTCAGACTTCTCAATAATAGCACTGAAATCCAACTAGAAAACTATGCAGAATGCCCTCAAAATTCAGAGAGACAATGGTTTGCTACCTAGAATTCTGTACTTAGCATATCTTTCAGTCAAGAAGAGGTTGGTAGGAAGGTATTTTCATACATACAAGTTCAAAAAATTTGTATCTATGTGACATGATTTCTCAAGAAGCTACTAAAGGACATGCTCCAAAATAAGGAAGAAAACAAAGAAAGAAAAAAATGGGATCAGAAAACAGAGGACCCATTACAGAAGAGAGGTAAAGGAAACTCCCAGGATGGTGACAATGATGACAATGATGACAATAACTACGATGATGAAGATGGAAGAAAATAGCAGGAGGCCTGGGGGGTCATCATCCGGACTGGAGAAGAACAGAGGGCTCTAGAAAAAAACAAATAGATGCCCTAGATGTTTAAACCCATCAAGGAGAGATTTTCATGTCTGTTGGAGAGTGTGGGCTCAGTTAGTATATGTAAGTAAAAAACAAGCAACTGTTAACATTAATTATATACTTCAAAGGGAAAAAGTTAAATAAGAAAGAAAATATACCCACCTACACTCCACAAGATGATATATATAAAACAGCCAAGTTAATACAAAACCTAGATGCTGCTTTAATGTCTAAAGGATGTGGTGAGTACGCCAGCTAAGTCCTTATTTTCCATATCTGGAAATCAAACAAGTATTTTAAAAACTGGAAAAAATATTCAGGATGGAAGTACTCAACAACAACAACAAAAGACAAGAGTTGAAAGTGGCAGCCTCCCTCCCAGTGGGAAACTGGGGTGGAGAGAAAATTGAGCAAAACACACAAGCGTCAGAGAACTGTTTGGAGTTTTTTTAAGGTACATGTGTTGTTTTGATGAAAAATAAACATTACATAAAAAGAAAGACAAAAAGAATATTAAGGGCAGTATGAAAGGATAACCGCTAGCATATACTGTGCCCACAGTGCATTCCAAAAGCATTTTACATACGTGAACTCATTTTCTATTCCTGCCAGCCCTATCAGGGAAGCGCTGTAAATACACTACCCATTTTTAGACCAGGATGCTAAGGCTTAGAGAGTTAAGTGGCTTGCCCCAGGTTGTACAGTTAGGAAGCAGAATTTTAACCCCCACAGGCTGGCTCCAGAGCCTGTGTCCATAACCACTGGGCTATACTGAAAAGGAAGAGAATGAACAGGCAGTCGAGAACATGTCTCATGAAAAGCCCACCACCTTGGCAGGGGGCTCCCACACAGGACGGCCCGGGTCTGTACCCACAGCCATGCGGGCAGCTGTGGTTCCAGTCTTCACAGCCTTCCACTTTCATGATTTCAGCTGAGAGAATTATCCAACATAAGCACTTACAAAGTCTTAACAAAGCACCCCCGGAATGTCTAAAGCAAGGCAGACTGACGAAGGGCTGTGCTGGAAACGTACCCTCATTAAATGACACAATAGAGCATTGATTGTAATATGAAATAGGAGGAAAAAGAACTGTGTGGGTCTCAAGGCGACCCAAGGATCAAAGTGATTTTTTTTTCTTAATAGTCACAAAAGTACTGTGCACCTACACGAAATACTGAGAAAATAAAGACTTAAATCAATCTTCCATACTTCTAAGTCTGGAAGCAGTTGAGAGATTCTTTCAATATAGATTCAATCAATGTAGGAAGATCGGATAAAAGCAAACATGATTTTGATCAGAAAGAACCCTCATGAGCACAGACAGAAACTGCATGAAAGCCTCGTCTGATTGACCTTGCTCTGTAAACCACACTGTGTGCAGTATGTTAAATGGTGTTATCTGTGAGGGGGGGAGCCTCATCTGGAGCCAGGAGACATGACGTCATATGTCACTGAGGGGTCTGATTTCCTTGGAGAGGACGTCTGATGAGTTCGCAGCAGACTCTTCCTGCCCTTCACATGCACCTCCCTTTGAGTGGACCTCACACCAGGAGCACTGGGTCCTTAACAGACTTTCATGAGGCATTTTACACTTGTCAGCATATGTGTTGCTCTTCTTGGGTTTTTGTCCCAGTACCACAGAAAGGCAGCAGCGACAGGAAGAGGAATGTCCACAGTGTGGGGAGCTTAGGAGCACAAGGCAGGAGTTCCAACATCAGGAAAAGGAACATCACGTCACTGCCACCCAGCACCTATGGACCTGACGTTGATATAATTTGTCTCTCTCTTTCTCTCTCTCTCTCTATTAAGGTTTATTGGGGTGACAACTGTTAGTACAGTTACATATGTTTCAAGTGTACAATTCTGTAATACATCATCTATTGTATGTTCACCACCCAGAGTCAGTTCTCCTTCCATCACCATGTATTTGATCCCCTTTGCCTTCATCTACCACCTGTCTCCCCCTTTACTCTCCGGTAATCACTAAACTATTGTCTGTGTCTATGAGTTTTTGCTTCTTCATTTATTTGTCTTGTGCCTTTGTTGTTTTCAGTTTTATATACTGCATATCAGTAAAATCATATGGTTCTCGACTTTTTCTGATTTATTTCGCTTAGCATAATAATCTCAAGATCCATCCATGTTGTCGCAAATGGCACTGTTTCATCTTTTCTTATGGCAGAATAAGTATTTCATTATGAATATATACTACATCTTTATCCAATCATCTATCGAAGGACTCGTTGGTTGTTTCTATGTCTTGGCCACTGGAAATAAAGCTGCACTGAGCATTGGAGCACACTGTATCTTTACGGATAAATGTTTTCAGAACCATATGACCCAGCAGTCCCTCTCCTGGGGATCTAATTTCTCTTGATGACAGCACAGAGGGGTAAACAGCCCGAGCAAAGGCAGAGGAGGGCAGCAGTCACAGTGAGGAGCAGGACAGTGCCTTCAGGACAGTCACCCTGTTTCCTGAACTTTCTGTCACAGTTGTGATTATGTTGTGTGCTGGTGTCAGACCATGTGATCTTAGTTTAGTTCAGGAAGCACTATTGCAAAATGGAAAGGAAACACACAGACTTAGATATTTCACCTCCTGGGCTATTTTACTGGCTTCTGAAATATCAATTGAGATAAATGGGTCTTATTTATTGCTCAGGACAGTGAGGAAACCAGCAGGGTTTTCACTTTAATTTGAGGCTATGGATATTGGATACAGACTCTCCTGAATTCTGTTGACGAAGTAGTTTCTGGAGGAGCCAGTTGGTAAGATTGCTAGTGAGAGAAGGATGAAGTCAGCAACCTTGGATGTCAGGTATAAATTAAGAGGCAGTTAAGAAAGGACACGCTGGGAGTAATTCTAGCTGTAAAATAAGGGATAAACGTTAAGAGGCAGAGTGCATCGAGGTCAAAGCTTTTCAAATTGTATACTCTTGAAGCTTGTTACGTGTCTACAGAGGTATTGAACAAACAGAATTAGGCTGTAGATGTTTTGTGAAATTACTCCATTTTCAAACACTAAATTTGTGTGAGGGATATTCTTTAAGAATCCAACTCTGTTCTAAACGAAATTATCACCTTAACCCTGGCACAGGACCCGTGTTCCTAAGTTTGGTAATGAAAGGAACAAACATTACTTCTTACGGCTTGATCATGCTTGTGTTAAAAACGTGCCAGCCTGCCATACTCACTCCTGTTCCCGGTCATCTCATGCTTCAGCCCCGGGATTCCCAGGACCCAAGTCACATGAAGTCCCTCTTGCCGCTCTGTTCTCACAGCCCCACAGTTCTCCTTCATGGTCCCTCATGACCACAGCTAAAAGTCTCTAATAGTGTGAATAACTGTCAACATCTCCCTCGCCACTACAGTATAAGTTCTGTGTAGGCAGAGATTACAGGGACAATGACATAGTTCACTGCTGGGTCCCCAGGTCCTGGGGTCAGCACCTTGCACATAGTCAGTATTTGATAAAAATAAATGTGGGTATCTGACAAAGGACTCATGCCTAGAATATATAAAGAATTCGTAAACTGAAGAGTAAAAACCAACAACCCCATTAGAAAATGGACAAAAGAAATGAACACAAACTTTAGGAAAGAGGATATCTGAAAGGCCAGTTAGCACATAAAGAGATATTCCACATCACGAGCCATTAGGAAGATGCAAAGTAAGATCGAGAGGAGATATTACTACATACCTATTACAACACCTAAAACAAAAATGGCAATGACACCAAATGCTGATGAGGATTCAGAGACGCTGGTCACTCATACAGGGCTGGGGGGGAGAGGGGAAGCGGCATTGCCACTCTGAGGTAGAGTTTGGCAGTTTCTTAAACAACTAAACAGACTCTTGCCATATTAACCCAGCAATTACATTACTCAGCATTTATTCCAGAGGAAACCAAAATTCTGTCCACATAAAAAATCCTGTACATGAATGTTCAAAGTCACTTCATAACAGTCCCAAACTGAGAACAATCACCTCCTTGAATAGGTCAAGCTGTGGTACAGCCACGCCACGGGTCCTAGCCAGCGAGACAGAGGAAGGCGCCTGCGACACACGGCACCCTAGCTGGGTCTCCCCAGAGTCCCACTGAGTGAAAGAAATCAATCCCAAAACGTATGTCCTGTATAATTGCATTTGTATAGCATCCTCCAAATGACAAAACCATAGAGATGGAGAAGAGGCCTGTGACTGTCAGGGGCTGGGGACAGTAGGAGGCAGGGGTGAGTACGGTTATGCAGGGGTAGCCGAGGGAGACCACTGTGGTGAAGGACTGGTTCTGTATGTTGACTGGTGGTGGTTACATGCATCTACACACACACACGCATGCGCACAGACGTACATACAGAACTGGTGGCATGTGCATAAGATCAGAGATCACAGCAGTGTCCATTTCCTGGCCATGATACTGTACTATAGCTCCATACGATGTCAGTGGGGAAACCAGGTGAAGGATGCATGGACTTGTGCGCTCCTGCATCTTTCTGTCCATCTTTAATTATTACCAAATAAAAAGGTTAAAAATGGCCCAGCAGAATGAACGTGGAGAGGGAAGCTGTGGGCTCAGAGGGAAAGCAGTGTGCTTGATGAGCACCTGGGACCGGCATGCGTGGGTGCACGAAAACCGGGTTGTGGGGGTCTGGGCTCAAGCAGGAAGCTGGCAGGGCTGTGGATGGGGGCAGGGACACAGGCTTTACAGCCAGAGTACGCACGCTCCAGAGGGTATGCCATGCTTGGGCTCAACCAGCACACACACCAGCCCCTCTGGACAGAGGTGGGCAGAGCCCAAGTGCTCAGTGAAGGTAGGGTGGCCTCACACCTCGCTGCATTTCAATTTATGTCCAGGGAAGATCAGTTACCTGTCATTTTTAGCAAGGTCTTTCACACTCAGGAGGGCCTCAGGTGGCGTGGTAAGTTATGTGGACAGCCTTAGAAGTGATGCCGTCCGGGTTTTCTGGGCGTAAATAAGCTTAATGCAGAATGAGTGGGGACACCATCAAGACCCTGAAAAAGGGGCCTGGCAGGGACTGGGAGACAGTCAGAGGTCCAGCAAACAGGAGCCGCACGGGAGTCTGGGCGAGAGGAAAACTCAGTAACACTGACCCTCTCTGGGCCTAAAATGTTCTATTTGTTCATCATGGATTTAGGGGCATTCATTTTGTTTGCTTTTTCTAATTTTGCATTAAAATATAATCGATCCTCATTATTTGCAGATTGCGTATTTGTGAAGTCACCTACTTACTAAAACGTGTTTGTGCCCTCCACAGCAGCACCTGCGGTGTCATGGTCATTTGCGGGCACACAGTGGCGAGACACTGAGTCACCCGCCGCTCAGGTCCCCGAGGAGGCTGTACAGACCACGCTCTGCCTTCTTGTTCCAGCTCTCACACTGTCAGCAAATGTCCTTCCTGCAATCTCCTTGGTGCTACGTTTTTCACATTTTTGTGCTTTTCTTGGTGATTTGGGAGTTTAAAATGGCCCTCATGCCTAGTGCTCAAGTGCAGTCTGGCGCTCCCAAGGGCATGAAGCCACAATGTGCCTCAGGGAGGAAATACATTAGAGAAGCTTCATTTTCAGGGATGGTTACAGGGCAGTCGGCTGCGAGTTCAATGCCATGAGCCAACAACATCTAGGCAGGTTCGGTTCCAGACACCGCAATAAAGTGAGTCTGGTGATAAAGTGAGTTGTAAACGGTTTGCTGTGGAGGTTCTTGCCTTCAGTGTGTAAAAAATGTAACATCTGTGAAGCACAATACAGTGCGGTCTGTTTGTCAATTAAATAGGGTGTCTTTCAACAGAAACACACACAAAACTGTATGGGGGCTTTTGAGGAGCAGGCTGCTCACCCTTGAATCCTCAGGACCCAACCCAGGGTCTGACATGCAGTAAGTGCAAAATAAATGGCTGCTGAACTGAGGCTCTGGGATGCCCTCCACACTCCTCCAAGCAGGCAATGTCGCATCCCATAAGTACAGATCATCTGTTTGTCATGAGTTGATGAGGACTCAGTGAAATGTGTGTGAAGTCAAAGGTGACACGGAGCAGGAGCTCAGACACAGGAGCCCACCTCCCTCCTGCCAGGAGGCCTGGTCACACAGTAGGAGGCACAGCTGGTGGGGACCTGGTAGGGAGGTGGTTCTTGTTTGCTGTGTGAGCCCACCTCCACATCACCAGGTCAGCTGAAGTTGATGGTGACAAGAGCACTGCCACTGCTGCCACTGGTTTCCTCACCTGTCAAACAACAGAACAAGATACTGGCCATGAGATTCCTTCAGGTTTCCCACTATCCTTCCATATCGATGACCCATCTACAAGAGCCAGGATTCAGGTGCACAACCCCTGAGCAAGGAAGGGGAGTCTCAGCGTGAACAGCAGCCACAAACTGCTGAACATCAGGAAGTGTTACCTGTATTACCTCACTCTGCACCATCTCGCCGAGCTCCCCAATGACAAGACAAGGTGTCTGACCACAGAGCACAGGCCTTTAATATGTCTCCACCTTGGTAAGTCTCCGTAAGATGAACAAGCCTGCTGCCTTGGTCTGCAAGTGAGGGGACACAGACAGGCTGCCAGAAGTCAGGACACAGCGCCCTTTCTCTTCACATCGTGGGGCCTAACAGGCTCGGGTTGTGTGGCCTAAATAACTCACTCTATGCTTGCTTTTATTATTCCAGTGGGCTTTCATACTCAAATCACTTTTCTAATGATTCGGGGGAGTTCAAAATCTCCCAACATGAAGGGAAACTTGAAGTCCATCTGGAATCCTTCTTTCATTTTACGGGTCAGAAAACTGAGGCTGAGAGTCAGGTGTGTCCTCGAGTGCACAGAATGGAGCAGGTGAGGCAGGATTCAAAGCCAAGTCATCTAAGGCCACTTTCTAGGATCTTTGCCCTGAATGACACCATTCACTTCATTTACTGCTTAATAAGCACTCAAACAGCCTGGCCCTCTTCCTCCACTTCCTGGATGAAGTCAACAGAAGTGACGGTCCATAAACACTACAAATGCCAGTGATCATGGACAGAAGGAGGAGGCGGGACCTCAGGAGCTGAGACTGGTGATGTAAACGATTTATAAGCCCATCTCAGGAGCACTGGATCCCCCAGGACCTTGGGGGGCAGCTGCAGTCCCCATGTCACTGAGGTTCTGTCTGGGAATCTAGCTACTTACAGAGCAGTTATCTGCTTCACTGCCTTGTCCTCAGGGGTGGCTTTAGATCATAGCTGGGTCCTTTCGAAGACTAATCTATTCTGCACACAATCTGTACAGAAGAGGACCCCCCCAAAAAAAACCCCACCATTACATATTTCCTTAGGAAGGCTTCTTTGCAAACTAAGAAGCCGACAGTGTCTGTGCTGATGACTGAATCAGGGGCTCCAAGTGTGAGGGGAGCAGGGGACTGACAGTGGCCAGCAAGCAGTGAGAGCGCTGGACACCTCCAGCCAGCCTCCACGCACCCGGGTTCTCAGCTTTGTCCTGGCCGCTTCCTTCTCCACCTCCCTCCTTCCTCAGAGGTTTGTCGGTGGAATTGCAGACCCCCTGCTAGCCTGCAGGCACTGGGATCAACCTCCTGCAGTCTAGCATCTGAGACATCCCAGCCACGGGCAGAGACACTTCACTGGGCGCGTGGACATCCTGCGGGACGCCTGAACGCACAGCTGAGAAGGAAACCTCGGGGACCCTAGCACTTCCTGTCTCTGAACCTGCAAACCTGCAGCCTCCTCACACTTCCCGCCAACTGAGCTCCTCAGTCCCTCTCATTTTCAATGTCAAGCAAAACGCATCCCCTGACCAGCCTAACCATGCTGACATGACAGTCGCATATTTTGCCCAGTTAGTCCTAAGACTTGTACCTGCTCCCAGGGCTCAGAGCAGTGCCTACAATATAGCAGGTGCCCAATGACTGGGGAACCCGGCTGCTGCTGAGGGTATGAGGCGCAGGACAGGCCTGGTGCCATAATTTATGCAAGCACTTGGACAAAGTGCTTCGTGATCAATAATGACATTCATGTGGTTTATCAGCACACAGCAACAGTGCCTGAAATCTACAGGACAGAGCAGCCCTCCATAACTAGGATGAGTGCAGGCGCTTCATTACTGGCGCAGAGAGAGATGGTACAACAGCAGGACCCTGCTGTACACTGCAGGTACATGTACAAAACCAGGTACATGTCAGGTATGTCAGGAGGTGAGAGAGCTGTGACTACAAGGGTCTGCGTCCCTGTGACTCTTCTCCTGTAAGAGCAAAAGCTGCAACTTTGTGGTCCCACAGCCATACGGAGGTGGATGCTTGGCTCAAACCTCCAATGAAGACTCTTGCACGAAACAGCTAGTGTGGGAAGAGAAGAGGATGCTCGCAGCTCCTGAAGGCAAGTGCCCACCCCACCGCACAGCCCCAAGGAGAGGAGGCTGCAGGGTGCAGGGTGCGGGGACCAAGCCTTGCACTCAGACCTGCAGGGGTGAGGGAGGACGCCCAGCAGACTGGACTCAGCCAGGCGGGCTAAGGGGACCATGCAGGTTCTTTTCGCCAAGTGACACTGGTTGTTGTCTCCATTGCCTTTTAACAAGAAAGGCTTAGGAAGCTGGCTCCTATATTTGCTGTAAACCCAGTCAGATCATTCATTTGTCCAAATGTAACCAGCATCGCATGTGGATGATAACTTCTCTTTAAAATTTAATGCCGACCATACTATGAGATAATGCATAATGTCACATATCATGTCGAGAATAATTTTTAATGACTTGGGAATAAAAATAAACTCACAGTAGGGAATTGAGAAAAACGAGAAGTGTGTCTTAATATATAGTCTGAGGCTGGAAAAGCTGTCAGAGGACAGAACACTGGTAACTGCTTTGTGTCTGACCCTGGAAAAATTGCAACTCTGCTGCCTACTTCGGTGTTAAGTCTGAAATTTTCCATAATCAAAAGTTTTTTTAAAAAATGAAAAGAGTTGTTAAGAAATCCATAAAGTGTTAACTGTGTAGTAGGATTAGTGGTGGTTTCTACTTTTCTGGTTTACATGCAGTTCCAAATTTTTCTACAAGAAGACTGTATTTTTTTTTTAAGATTTTTATTGGGGAATTGGGAGAATGGGAACAGCGCTGGGGAATTGCGGGAAGGGGAACAGACAAGTTGCTGTCCTTTTGTTCTTTAGTCTAGTTGTGAAGGACGTTGCTTCACTGGCCCAAGTTGGCACCATCATTGCGCTCTTCCCGGGCGAGGCAGATCAGTCGCCGGCTTCTGGACAGCTGTTCACACTGGCTTCTGGCTACACACGGTAGCACATGGCAACCCCCTGCCACAGGGGCTGCAGCCTACACCGTCGCCGGCAACTCACGGCAGCCCAGCTCCAGGTTGAACTGTTGTTCAGCATCTTAGCTGTGGAGGGCAGTGTCACTGGCCCTCATATGTGGGATCCGAACCGCGGCCCTCTGGCGTCCCAAGCCAGATCTTAACCAACACACCACTCGGCCGACCCAAGAAGACTGTATTTTTAATGAAAAGCCAGGCCACTTAAAAAACTTGTGCCATAAAATCTTAGATAGTCTTGAAGAATTGTTGTTTTCTTCTTCCTCTCCCTTCCCTCCTCCTCCTCCTCCTCTTCTTTTTTTTTATATAAGAAAAATGATATAACCCAATATTTTCTTTTTCGCCCTGGCTCATTTATGGCTCTTTCTTTCTCTTTCCTGGGACTGTGACACTTCATCTCTGTCTCACACACACATAAAACACTCATGATACACATATACGGGTCCATGTCACTGAGCAATGCAAGCTCAAGTCCTTTCCAGAACGAGATGGGGCTGCCACACACCCGGCAGAGGCTATCATACCCAAGTAAGAAAGGGCGCCCCAGGCCTCGCCCCACTAGCAGCCTGCACCTCCAAATTGCACAGGGCGCTTCTCGTGGCGCCTCCCAGCATCAGCTCTGGTTTCTGGCTTGTGCCGCCTCCCTGAGCAGCAGCGCCGGCCCACTTCCTCGGCGGGCGGCGTGTTGCTCACCTTTCACCATCACCCTGGCCACGCAGCTCAAAAGGAAGAGCCCAGCGTCCTCCTGCCACCAAACTCTTTCTGAGTCCTGTTTCTGACATCATGTCTATCAGTGCTGGACAGTCACGACAGCCTCCCGGGCACTGCCATTTCCTCATTTGTCAAACGGAGAGAGAAACTTTTATCTTCATTTCTTCTTAATACACGATCCTCCAAACTGGTGGGACTGTGATTGGCCAAGGTTATCGCAGCTCCTCAGAGACACGTAATCCACAGATATCACACAATAAAATGATTTTCGCCAGGTCCCAGCTCATCCAAGCTGGAGGTTTCATCAGCAAGACAAACACGCGCCACCAGTAACTGCCAGTATCTACCATTTTTCAGCAGAGTGCTTTGCTTTTAACAGCAAAATGTCCTCTATTTTTTTCACTCACAGAAAGCCTCTTACTACATTTTAAGGTAGTCTTTCTCAAAACATGTCTCATGGACTACCTATCAGAGGGGTATGGGGCAGTTGTTAAAATGCAGATTCCTAGGCCCAGCCCTGTCTTCCTGACTCTGACTCTCTGGGGTTGGGCCTGGAACTCTCCATGTCAGCTTTTCTGTGATGATGCTCTTCACAGAGGTTCAAAGCCTCTGCTCTGCAGCCAGCCGGCCTCCCATGCCTCTGTGGGCCCCCCACACCTGCTCCAGCCCACCCTGGGGTCCTCTCCATTCTGAATGTTCTCGCATTTGCACCTTTTAACTCACGGACGATGACCTGATGACATAAACTTCTCTAAGCACCAACTATTCCATATGATACATCTCCTCACATAATATAATCTCAAAATAACCAAGGTCTACATCTTTGGGGCACAGTAAACACCCAAATCCATGTGATCAAGCTTACACGAGACACAGAATAAACAAAACTGCAAACTAAGTCAATGAAAGCAAAGAAAGATGGAACGCAAATGCCGTCGTCACACACTTTTATGAACACAAACTCAACACTCAGTAAAGGTAGAAGGTAGGTGAAGACTGAAGGAAGGCACACAGGGCCATGGAGAGGCACCCTGATTCGTGTAAGGACGGGGACCCACCCTGATTACAGGATAACAGCCCAAATTAGCTCAGATCCAATAGAAATAAATCCTGCACAGCCATAATCACCTGCCTCTGCAACGGGGTTAGCTTTTTCCTGAAAAACTAACTTTTTCAGAGAACGAAGAGAACACAGCCACCAGACAGAGTTTCTATAGTGAGCAAACACTGTGAGTCATAAGCAAGGAGTTAAGCTTAGCCAGAGGCTTGGAAGAAAATCAAATCAATAATCAGTACGCAGATGTTAGAGGGATTAAAATTGTTTCTTCAGTCAATTGTCTAGTCAAGTCTGTAATTAGACTTGTGAAAATTCTGCACCATCCGTGTAATTAAAGGACAGTCCTCAATGGTTTAAAAAAGAGAGAGAGAGAAAAAGAGCTGCCACCAAGCCAGCACCTTGCTTCCCCACGCCTGCGACCAGTGGCCTCTTAGCTTTCCTGCCTGTATCACAATCATCTCTGTGGTCTTCGGTCTCTCCCGAACTCATAGACTTCTCGACAACAGAAACCACACATTACAGGACTTTCCACTCCCAGTTTCTCCCAAGTGCCTGGGTGTCACAGAGAATGATAAACGTCTGGGTGTCTGCAGTCACCGTCAATGAAGGCAGGCCCTGTTCAGTCAGATTTAATCCCCACCATGTTCAAGTTGGCAGGACTGGCCACCCACCACACACACACAGCCACACCCCCTCCCTCGCCACTGCTCTGGGTGACCCAGGACATCTGTCACCTCTCCCGGGGTCTGCTCAGTTCTCCACAGCACCTTCCCTCAGGTGGTGGAGCCCAGACTGTGACCTCAAGTCCCACAGCTCTGTTCCCAACCTGGGCCTTGCTCAGGCTGTCAGTTTTAGCCCCCAAATATGACATTATTCTAAACTCTACAGATGATATGGGAGTCATGTTTCTCTGAGGACTAATGGGTGCAGATGCGGCCCCTAAGCCATGTTATGACCAAGGTGACAATGTGTTTAGGCCCTAAGGCATAGTCATTCCTTGCTGGGTACAGGGTGTTGAGGTTTGGATGTGGAGATATGAGTCCGAGATTCTGCTTTCACTCACAGTGGCGACCACAGTGGCAGGGGCAATGCAGGGAGCAGCAGGCTACTACTGGGGTGGATTTCGCTTCTGTCACTTTGTGACATGGCTAAATGGCTCTACTGTCTTGAGTCTTAATTTTCTCATCTCTGAAATAAGGTAGCAACAGCTAACCATCTGAGTTTAGTGACATTTAAATTTTATCATGTATGTAAGTCACCAGGGTGCCTCATTTAATAACTAAGTCCACCCAAATAATGCCTTTGAACAAGGAAACAAGGAAAAAAATCTTTACCAGCCATCTTGACTTCTCCTCTCACTCTGTTGTGATGATGATGATGATGGTGGTGATGACGGGGATGGTGATGGTAATGATGGTGATGGTGATGATGATGACAGTGATGGTGACAATGGTGATGGTGATAATGATAATGGTGATGGTGATGATGATGATGGTGATGGTGACGATGGTGATGGGAATGGTGATGACAGTTTTGCAATGTTCTTTTATTTATTTATTTATTTATTTATTTATTTATTTATTTATTTATTTATTTTTAGCTGAGCCATCCTGCCACCTGTTGGGAGCTCAGCGGCAGCTCAGCTTGGGCCGGACTCGAACCGCTGTTGCTCAGAGCTCAAACCTTTGAGCAAGCTCTTAACCAACTGAGCCACTCGGCCCGCCCCTGGTGATGACAGTTTTGATGATGATGGTGATGATGTTGATATGAGCACCTTTGAGCTGTGCATGTTTCGCCCACTTACTCCTCTAAACAACCCCATGAGGTACCCCGTAGTATTATTCACATTTTCAAGATGAGGAAATTGAGGCACAGAGGTCACACAGCTACAGGTGGCAGAGCTGTGATTCAAACCTGACTGTACCCTCAATCACTACTCTTTACTTTTTAAACCCACGTTGGAAATGAGGGGGGGCGGGAATAAAAAAATCAAGAGCTCATACTGCCTGAGTGTTTATAATGTGTCAGGCATCACGTAAAATGCTTTTGGACACATTATGCTCTTTGACACTCATACCAGTCCCTTGATGCAGATGTCACAATTCACCCATGTGATCCTGGGGAAACTGAGGTTGGGTTGGAAGCCTGGTAGCCTAAGGTCAAAGGGCACAGGCTCAACTACCCAGTCACACATTTGGAGCCAGCAACATTGGCTGTTAATGACCAAACAGCTTTTCCACACAGCCTCAAATATGTCTATCAACAAGCCATGGCTGGAAGAGGAGTGCCGGCGGTCGGGAGCTCCGCATACTCGGCGTTACTGCTCCATGCACGCTACTGATTCAGCAGGGGGCTGTGCGGCCAACAGGCCCCAGCAAGCTCTGGGGGCAGTGGAAGATAAGGCTTCCCAGCAGGATGACAGCCCTGGGACATCCAGGGTGTAGGTGGGCCAGCGTGTCCTAGTCCTTCCCAGGACACCCCTAGGTTTCATCAACCCAACTGGTACCCAAATCATGAGACCTAGGCAAAGACTGACCGTGGCCCCCTGGCTTACAATCAGGGAGCAAGCAGAAGAGACCCAGACATCTTTTAATAACTCTATTTATTATCATGGGACTTGACCTAAATAACAACTTTTTCCTTCTCTCTTTTATTGCTGTCACCAGGTGCTACCTGAGGATTTTGTCTGCCAACAGCTCTCAGAAATGGTCCTTCCTCCTTGTAATGAGCTCAGTTTTAATCATAGGGCTCTGTGATGTGGTGAGTATGGGAAGGGGCACCTCTACTGGGTGCCCAATTCTTCTTCCACACGGCTAATAAGTCTGTACGAGGAGAAGGGGCCGTGGATACCATGTTACTCGGATGGCTAAGCACTTGAATTCCATACAGTAGTAGCTCCTAGTGCCGTGTCAGGAAGCTGGGTGTGGAAACTGCCCTGAATTGAGACATTCTGCCTTTGAATGAGGGTCTAGATATGAGTGAAAAGGTCAGCCACATCCATAACAACAAGATGACTATGCTTTTTTATTGTCATTGAACAAGCCCAGCTAAAGATTATTGTGCATGTTTATTAATCTATTGGGTTGTCGGAAAGGTGATGATGTATTTTTTCTATACTTTTCGTTGCAAAAATGCGTCATGACTTTTCCAACAACCCAATAATATAGTCCAAAATCTGTATTTCTTTGCTAGGGCTGTCATAACAAAGTACCACCGAGAGGGGGCTTAAGCAACATAAATTCATTTTCTCACAGTTCTGGAGGCTGGAAGTCTGAGATCCAGGTGTCAGCAGGGCTGGTTTCTCCTGAGGTGTCTCCCCTTGGCTCACAATCGGCCGTCTTCTCCCTGTTACCTCACATGCTCTTCCCTCTGTGCCTCTGTGCCCTAATCTCCTCTTCTTATAAGGACCCCAGTCAGACTGGATCAGGGTTCACCCTAATAACCTCATTTAACTTAATTGCCTCTTTAAAGACCTGTCTCCAAATACTGTCACATTCCTGAGGTACTAGAGGTTAGGGCGTCAACCTATAAATTTTGGGAGACACAATTCAGCCCCTAATATTCTGCCCTTTGTCTCCCAAGAGTCATTTCTTTCTTTTTTTAAAATTTGTGTTATTTTAGTCTATATGTAATGTTTTATCACTTTTAATAATTCACATATTCATAAATTCCTCCTATTGTTAAAAATAAGGGTCATTAGCCATTATGAAGGATTATTCATGTTCTTTTCTCCTCACCAACAAAGGGGGAAAGGAGAACATGACATCTTCTTCATAAGATTTTTTATTCAACTACCCCACTCGTATATGTAGTTTTTCTCCTTCTGGGATCGTATAGCTTTTTTTTTTTTTTTTAGTTTCAGGTGTTCAAAAGAATTCAATAGTTATACTTTTCACCCCTCACAAGTGACAACCTCCCTCCCCCACTTCACCGCCCTCCCCCGCCGACATTATACATATCTATTACAATTCCATTGACTCCACTCACCACACTATAATCCACATCCCGTGACTATATATGTATTAAATTATAGTTGACATACAATATTATTCAACTTCAGCTTCAGGTGTACAGTGCAGTGGTCAAGCCTCTACACCATCCATGCAGTCGTCTCCCTAACAAGACATGAGTCCATCTGACACCCTAACAAAAGATTTACATTACTAATTATATTCCCCAAACTGTCTTTCTTACCCCTGCAGCAATATTGTAGTTACCAATTTATGCTGTATAATCTCTTCCCCTTCTTCCTCATCCCCACCCCCGTCCCATCTAGCAACAATCAGTTTTTCCTCTATATCTCTGAGACTATTTCTGTTTACTTTGCTCATTTATTCAGTTCTTTAGATTCTACATATAAGTGAGATCAAATGGTCTCTGTCTTTCTCCGACTGACTTATTTCACTTAATATAATAGTCTCTAGTTCCATCCATATCATTGCAAATGGTAATATTTCATTCTTTATAACTGAGTAATACTCCGTTGTATGAATGTACCACAGTTTCTTAATCCAGTCATCTACCGATGGGCATTTCGGTTGTTTCCAAGTCTTGGCTATTGTAAATAGAGCTGCAATGAACATAGGGGTGAATATATTTTTTTGAATTAGCATCTTGCATTTCTCTGGATAAATACCTAAAAGTGGAATTGCTGGGTCATAAGGTAGTCCATTTCCAGCTTTTTGAGATACTTCCATACTGATTACCATTGGGCTGCACCAATCTGCAGTCCCACCAACAGTGCACCAGGGTTCCCTTTTCTCCACAACCTCGCCAGCACTTGTTGTTTGTTGATTTATTGATGGCAGCCATTCTGACCAGAGTGAGGTGGTATCTCATTGTGGTTTTTATTTGCATTTCTCTAATGAGTAGTGAGGTTGAACATTTTTTCAGATGCCTGTTGGCCATCTGTATATTCTCTTTAGAGAAATACCTCTTCATATCCTCTGCTCATTTTTTAATTGGGTTGTGTTTTTGATGTTGAGTTGAATGTTTTATAAATTTTAGATATTAACCTCTTATCACATATATCGTTAACCAATATCTTCCCCATTCAGTAGGCTGCCTTTTTGTTTTCTTGATGATTTCCTTTGCCATGAAAAAACTTTTAAGTTTGATGTAATCCCATATGTTTTTCTTTTACTTCCCTTGCCAGTAAAAATATTACTGAGGGTGATGTCTACAAATTTACTCCCTATATTTTCTTCTAGGAATTTTATGGTTTCAGGTCTTACATTTAAGTCTTTAATCCATTTTGCATTTGTTCTTGTGTATGGCATAAGGAGGTGGTCCAGTTTCATTTTTTTGCATGTGTCAGTCCAGTTTTCCCAGCACCATTTATTAAACAGACTATCTTTACCCCAATGTAAATTATTGCTTCCACTGTCATAGATTATCTGACCATATAGGAATGCATTTATTTCTGGGCTCTCTATTCTGTTCCACTGATCTTTGTGTCTGTTTTCATTCCAGTACCATGCTGTTTTGATTACTATAGCCTTGTAGTATGATTTGATGTCAGGTATCATGATACCTCCCAATTTTTCTTATTTCTCAATTGCTTTGGATATTTGGGGTCTTTTATGGTTCCATATAAATTTTAGGGTTATATGTTCTATTCTGTGAACTATCCTTGGTAGTTTGATAGGAATTGCACTGAATCTGTATTTACTGCCTTATGCAGTATGGAGATTTTAACTATATTAGTTCTTCCTATCCATGAGCATGGTATGTGTTTCCATTTATTTGTATCTTCTTTAATTTCTCTCTTTGGTGTCTTACTATAATTTTCTGAGTACAGGTCTTTTACTTCTTTGGTTAAATTTATTCCTAGGTATTTTATTGTTTTTGAAGCAATTGTAAATGGGATTGATTTCTTGATTTCTTCTTCTGATAGTTTATTATTAGTACACAGAAATGCAACTGATTTCTGAATATTACTTTTGTATCCTGCTACTTTCCTAAATTCATTTATCAGTTCTTATAGTTTTTTGGTGGAGTCTTTGGGATTCTCTATATGTAGTATTATGTCATCTGCACATAATGACAATTTTACTTCCTCCTTTGCAATTTAGATGCCTTTTATTTCATTTTCTTGTCTGATTGCTGTGGCCAGAACTTCCAGAACTATGTTGAATAGAAGTGGTGAAAGTGGGCAGCCTTGTCTTGTACCCAATCTTAAGGGTAAAGGTTTTAGCCTTCCCCTACTGAATACAATGTTAGCTGTGGGCTTATCATATATGGCCTTTATTATGTTGATATATGATCCCTCTATTCCCACTTTGCTAAGAGTTTTTATCATAAATGGCTGCTGGGTTTTATCAAATGCTTTTTCTGCATCTATTGATATGATCATATGATTTTTATTTTTCATTTTGTTAATGTGGTGTATTACATTAATTGATTTGCGGATATTGAACCAACCTTGCATACCAGGAATAAATCCCACTTGATCGTGGTGTGTGATCTTTTTAATGTGTTGCTGAATCTGGTTTGCTAGTATTTTGTTGAGGATTTTTGCATCTATGTTCATTAGGAATATCAGCCTGTAGTTTTCTTTTTTTGTAATGTCTTTGTCTGGTTTTGGGATCACAGTAATAGTGGCCTCATAAAATGTGCTTGGGAGCCTTCCCTCCTTCTGCATTTTTTGAAATAGTCTGAGGAGAATAGGTGTTAATTCTTTTTTGAATATTTTGTAAAATTCACCTGTGAAGCCATCTGGTCCAGGACTTATGTTTGTTGGAAGCTTGTTGATTACTGATTCAATTTCTTTGGTAGTAATCAGTCTGTTCAGACTTTCTGCTTCTTCTTGATTCAGTCTTGGAAGATTGTATGCTTCTAGAAATTGATCCATTTCTTCCAGATTCTCTAATTTGTTGGCATATAGTTGCTCATAGTATTTTCTTAAAGTTTTCTGTATTTCTGTGGTATCTGTTGCCACTTCTCTTTCATTTCTGATTTTATTAATTTGGGACATCTCTTTTTCTTGGTGAGTCTGGCGAAGGGTTTAATTTTGTTTATCTTTTCAAAAAACCAGCTCTTGGTTTTATTGATCTTTTTTATTGTTTTTTTGGTCTCTCTTTATTTCTGCTCTGATCTTTATTATTTCCTTCCCTGTACTCCCTTTGGGCTTGTTTTACTGTTCTTTTTCCAGTTCCCTTAGGTGTAAAGATAGCTGTTGATTTGAGATTTTTTTGTTTCTTTAGAAAGGCCTGCGTTGCTATGAATTTCCCTCTTAGGACTGCTTTCCCATAGATTTTGGGTTGTTGTGTTTTCATTTTCATTTGTCTTGAGGTAGCTTTTGATTTCTTCCTTGATCTCATTTTTTACCCACTCGCTATTTAGTAGCATGTTATTCAGCCTCCATGAATTTGTGTGCTTTCCGGATTTCTTGTTATAATTGATTTCTAGTTTTCATAGCATTGTGGTCATAAGAAGTTGCTTGATATGATTTTAGTCTTCGTAAATTTATTGAGACTTTTTTTGTGGCCTAACATGTTTGGAAATCTTAGGATATATGACCTAACATATCTTGGAAAATGTTCCATGTGCACTTAAGAGGAATGTATATTCTGGTGCTTTGGGATGAAATACTCTAAAAATATGGATTAAATCCAACTGGATAAAGTGTCTCTTAAGGACACTGTTTCCGTGTTGCTTTTCTGTCTGAAGGATCTGTCCATTGGTGACAACAGAGTGTTGAAGTCCCCTACTACGATAGGGGACTTCATCTCTGACTTTATGTCAGTCATAAACTGTTTTATATATTTAGGAGCTCCTACGTTTGGTGCATAGAAGTTTACTACAGTTATGTACTCTTGTTGAATCGATCCCTTTATTATTATGTAGTGCCCTTCTTTGTCTTTTATTGTAGTCTTAATTTTAAAGTCTATTTTGTCTGAAATAAATATTGCTACTCTAGCTTTTTTCTTGTTTTCATTTGCGTGAAGTATCTTATTCCATCCCTTTACTTTCAGTCTGTGTGTGTCTTCTGATCCAAGGTGAGTCTCTTGTAAACAGCACTTGCATGGGTGCTGTTTTCTTATCCACTCAGCCACTCTATGTCTTTTGATTGGAGCATTTAGCCCATTCACATTTAACCCTCCATCAGACACAACCGATCTCACAGATTCATTGCACACAAATTTTCAAATATCTAACCATTAACTTAAGTATCGTGACTCATTGCTTCCGTATCTTCCCCCTCTACCGTAACCTATTGCCAGTCGTGTTTTTGACTTAGTAAAGACGTATTTCATATTTGAAAATTTGTGTGCAATGAATCTGTGAGATCGGTTGCGCCTGATGGAGGGTTAAAGTGATTATTGATAGGTACATATTTATTGCCATTTTGTTATTCGTATTTCTGGTCTTCCTTTGTTAGTTTGTTTTCCCCCTTTCTTCTGTTTAAAAATGTCCTTTTAGACCGGTGGTCCCTCCCACCTCCTATCCTCGGCCTCCCCAGCACGGTGCAGTCCCCACTGGCCTCAGCCTGACCCGCCACACAGCCCCTCAGTCTCCCGTGGCCACCTCCCCCAGGCATGGCGCAAGGCCTCCCCTCACTATGGCAGCAGCACGGCACAGCATGCTCGACTTCATGCTCGGCGCCAAAGCTGATGGCGAGACCATTCTAAAAGGCCTGCAGTCCATTTTCCAGGAGCAGGGGATGACCAAGTCGGCGCACACCTGGCAGGGCCATGGCTATTTAGTGACCTACATAAACAAAAACGGCAGCTTTGCCAATTTGAGAATTTACCCACATGGATTGGTGTTGCTGGACCTGCAGAGTTATGACGGTGATGCAGAAGGCAAAGAAGTTGACAGTCTTTTTAACAAAGTAGAAGAAAAAATGAAAGAACTGAGTCAGGACAGCACTGGATGTGTGAAGTGTTTACCACCCATAGTTTGAGGAGGGGCCATTGATAGATACTGGCCCACTGCTGATGGCCGCCTGGTTGAGTATGACATCGATGAAGTGGTATATAATGAAGATTAACCTTATCAGAACATTAAAATTCTACACTCGAAGCAATTTGGAAACATCCTCATCCTTAGTGGGGATGTTAATCTGGCAGAGAGCGATTTGGCATATACCCGGGCCATCATGGGCAATGGCAAAGAAGATTACACTGGCAAAGACATGCTGATCCTGGGAGGTGGAGATGGGGGCATATTATGTGAAATAGTCAAACTGAAACCAAAGATGGTCACTATGGTAGAGATTGACCAGATGGTGATTGATGGGTGTAAGAAATACATGCGAAAAACATGTGGTGACGTCTTAGACAATCTTAAAGGAGACTGCTATCAGGTTCTAATAGAAGACTGTATTCCAGTACTGAAGAAGTATGCCAAAGAAGGGAGAGAATTTGATTATCTGATTAATGATTTGACAGCTGTTCCAATCTCCACATCTCCAGAAGAAGATTCCACATGTGAGTTTCTTAGACTGATTCTTGACCTCTCCATGAAAGTACTGAAACAGGACGGGAAATACTTTACACAGGGGAACTGTGTCAACTTGACGGAAGCCCTGTCACTCTACGAAGAACAGTTCGGATGTCTGTATTGTCCTGTGGAATTCTCAAAGGAGATCGTCTGTGTCCCTTCGTACTTGGAATTGTGGGTATTTTACACTGTTTGGAAGAAAGCTAAACCTTGAAGATCAGTTTCCCCGTATCATGTGTGCTGCAAATAGCCTTCCTGACCTTCATATGCTGTACATGACATCAAAACGAGTCAGGCAATTGATTGTGAATTCCTTCAAGTTTTCTTTTTTAATTATTATTTTTAATTTAAAAAAGCAAATGGAAAATGTATATTTTGATGAGCCAGGGTGTTATTTTTTTGTAAGTCAGCTGAAGGATAATTAGATAGCATAGCAAAGGCTGCTAAATGCACTGAACCCCTAGAATGTGATTTTTGTTACTTTTTTTTTCTCCCTGTGTGGGCTGTTTTGGTTTTGGTTTTGGTAGACTTTGAATTTGGTTGTTTGGCGGAATGAGCACCATTATTTTATTCTGGAGGAAGTTCTTGATGGTGTTTCTTTCCCTGAAAATTAATGGACGTAGATATTAAAATTTGGTATTTATAAGAAAGTTAAAAAAGTGAATTAGCAATGCTTTGATTAAAATTACAACTGAGGGAAAAAAATGCCCTTTTAACATTTCCTGCAATGCTGGCTTGGTGGTAATGAATTCCTTTAGGTTATTCTTTTCTGAGAAGCTCTTTATCTCTCCTTCAATTTTAAGTGATAGTCATGCTGGGTAGAGCAATCTTGGTTGTAGGCCTTTATTTTGTGTCATTTTGAATATTTCCTGCCCTCCCTTCTGGCCTGCAGAGTTTCTGTAGAAAAATCAGCTGTTAGTCTTATAGGAGTTCCTTTGTATGTAACCTACTGTCTTTCTCTTGCTGCTTTTAGGATTCTGTCTTTGTCTTTAACCTTTGCCATTTTTACTATAATGTGTCTTGGTGTGGACCTGTTTGGGTTCAACTTGTTCGGAACTCTCTGCACTTCCTGGGCTTGTATGTCGATTTCCTTCACCAGGGCCAGGAAGTTTTTGGTCATTATTTTCTTCAAATATGTTCTCGATCCCTTGCTTCTTCTCTTCTCCTTCTGGTATTGCTATGGCGCGAATGTTGCTGTGCTTGATGTTGTCCCACAGGTCTCTTAAACTATTTCCATTGTTTTCAATTCTTTTTTCTTTTTGTTGTTCCGATTGGGTGATTTCTGCTGTTTTGTCTTCTAAATCACTAATCCGATCCTCTGCTTCATCTAATCTACTGGTGATCCTTTGAGTGCTTTCCATTTCAGTTATTGTATTCTATAGGTCTGATTGTTTTTTATGATTTCTATCCTTCTTTATGTCCTCACTAAGTTCCTTAAACATTCTATCATCAGTGTTCTAAACTCTGTCTCTGACAGGTTGGATACTTCTGTTTCATTTAGTTCCATTTCTAGAGGTTTCTTCTGATCTTTTATTTGGGACATGTTTCTTTGTCTCCTCATTCTGGCTGACACTCTTTGATTGCTTCAATGTATTAGATAAATCACTTATGTCTCTCAGTCGTTGCTGGGTGGTCTTATGTAGTATGTGTCCTTTATATTTGGATTGCACAGTCTCCCTATTCTCCTGTCCCATGTGTTCCAGAGGTGTTGCTGTTGAAATTGCTCTTTAATTGCTTTTGACTTGGTAGAGGGTGGGATTGACCCTTAGACTGATTAGCTGGGAGAATTAGCACTATTCATAGTGTATGAGCTGCTGTGTGGAGGTTGACCCCCTCAGAGTAGGCTTGGCATCTGTGGGCTCTTGTGACTGTGGAAAATTTCCTTTGAGAGTGCCACTTTTAGGTTCAACCAGGTAGTACTCTGGTTTGGTCTAACACTGGCCTCTGGGTGTATTGGTTCTGGTGTCTCGTGGGTGGGGCTCCCACTCAGAGCCATTTCAGCCCTATCTGTTACCAGTCTGTAGCTACCTGGTAGGTGCCTCAAGGCTGTATGTGGTTGGCTGCTCCCTATGCTGGACCTGGGGTCATGTGGGGATGGTATCTGTGTGAACAGAGGCTGGCTGCCACAAATATTGGTCCTGAAGCAGTTTATCAAAAGGCCCAGGGCCTTCTAGGCCTGTTGCCACATATCAAATGCCCGTAAGGCCCACTAATGAAAGAGGCACTTTAGGAGTGTCTGTCCAGCTATTTGACCTGGTGTTGAGGGTGCCCTCAGAGATGTTGCACAAGCTGGGCAGGATGGAGTACAAGTGAAATAAAAGACATGATTGGTGGATTTTAAGACATTAATGCAGATTCAGGTCTTACACCAATACCTGGCCTGTGACCCCCTTGTATAGCATCCCAAGGGCACTAGAGCCAGCCTCCACCTCACGCTCACAGATTCACAAAAGCTGTTCCTGAGTGGCTGTGGTCACTGAACACCACAGGTTTATGGTCACTAAACATCACCAAAATGAACCCAGGGCTCTGCGGACCACGTTCTATTGTAAAAATCCTTTTCCACAGTTTGTGGGGGTTGGGCCAGTCACCCAGGCACCCTGAGTGCCCCTGGCAGGGCAGCTGTAGTTGGGTGAGGTGGTGTTACAGGTGCGTAAAGGCTGTGGTCAGTGGTTTCTACAAATTTAGTATAGGCTCAGCTCCTGGACCAGTGCTAGGCCCACGTCCACTTCATAAAACAAAAACAAAGCGAGGCAACCCAATAACAACGAAAACGAAATACACCCCCATAAAAACACGATAAACAATAATCAGACAGGAGAAACAAAAGTATATAAAAGAGACAAAAACAGAAACACAAAAACAGAACAGGACAGTAAAACAGTAACCAAAGCAATAACCAGACTAATAAGCCTCAGAAACAACAACAACAACAAAAAGAAAACAAACGAAAGAAAAGAAAAAGGAACAAAAAGATGAAAGAGAAAGAAAAGAAAAAAAATTTTTTTAAAGGGGGTAAAAAGAAAAACAAAGAAAAAAAGAGAAAAAAAAAGGCTCTCCGCCCACTTGAATCTGCAGATGAGAGTCTCTGGGTGACTTAGCACCAGTTATGTTGGGGGGAAGGGCCCAATGCATCACGCGCTGGCCTCCCTCTCAGGCTCACAGTGAGTTTCCCGCAATTAGTTGCTGTGTTCTCTGGAACCGTCTCACCACCAAAAATCCTCAGAGGTTGCTGCGGGCTGTCCACTGCTGCAAAAACCCTTTGTGGCCTGGGAGGTGGAGGCCAGGCACCAGGGGCTCAAGGTGCCCCCATTAATGCAGCTCTAGGTAGGCAGGGCAGGCCCCCAGGTCACCACGGGATGTGGTCAGTGTCCCCCACCAAATCAGAGCAGCGTGCGCTCCTGCACCAGCAAACAGCCGGCACAAATGTGCCACAAATGCCCCGGCCAGATCTGCCGGTGTACAGCTCCCGACCCAACACTCCCAGGCAAACTCCCAGTCTCAGCCTGTCCCAATCAGCAGCCTGCAGATCAAGCAGAGCAGCCCAACAGCCAGGTGCCACCCTGGCAACTCTGCACACACAGTGCAGAGAGGGGACCCAAGGCAGCTTGCACATGCCCACGTGTCAACAAGCAGCCTGCTGGAGCTGGCACATGCCCGACAGTAAGGTGCTACCCTGGCTATGCAGCACAAGCAGTGCAGAGAGTGGGGACCAAAGGCAGTGTGACGCGCACACATGCACATCAGCAATAATTCTATCAGACCAATGCAGTCCAGGACCTGACCCTCTGTGAGAGGGCCCAATCCTGAAAAAAATGGCGCCTTCTTGTACACTACTCATGTGCAAGCTCCACACAGGGGGAACAATAGTTCCAATACCTCCAGCTCCCACACCAAAGGCTGAGGCTCAGTTCAGTCCTTCCCTGCAGGCTCCTGGGCCCCGCTCATGCAGCTACTCCCTCCACCAGGGACCAGGCAAGTGCTCACTAGCGAGCGAGTCCGTGTGCCGGCTCCATAGGAGGATGACTGGTTCTCTAGCCGCCCTCAGCCTCACCGAGTTGAGCAAAGAGGGTCCTCACTAATTTTTATGGCTGGTTATCATGAAATTCCTCTTCCCGGCAAAATAACTCTGGGCTGGGGTGCTCGGTGTGGGGCCAGAGGGTCCCTCTCCCAACAGGGGAAGCCTCTCCACCACTGAGGTGTCCCTCATGGGATTCGCCCTCTCTCCATGGGCCTGGATTGAGCCTGTCTCACGCCTCTACCCTTCCTACCAGTCTCTACGTGGCCTCTTCTTTAAGTACTTCATTTAGAGGTTCTGTTCATCTAGTGTTCAGATGACTTCCAAGGTTGAATGTTGTATCAATTATTTGTCATTTTGATGTGATCCTGGGAGGCAGTTGGCACAGCGCCTGTCTACTCCACCATCTGAGCTCCACCCCTTCATTTCATTCTCACATGTAAAAATACACTCAACCCCACTGCAAAAGCCCCAAATCCATCCAGCATCACGTGTAAGTCCAAAATCACATCTCAATCATGTATGGGTGAGACTTGAGCTGTGAGTCCCTCTGAGGCCCCAGGGCTTCTCTTTCTTTGGGTCTCTGGAGTGAGGAGCTTCTTTAAAAGAGCTTATTGAGTGACCCAACCACTATCCTCTTTCCCAGCATTCTGGAGAGCAGCTTGGTGTCACCTGTGACATCCATTCAGCAGACAGAAGACAGAGGATGTGTGTGCACCAACTGGTCCCTGTGTCACCGCAAGACTGAGCCACACTGTGGCAGAGGCCACCAGCCTCTGCCCATCATCTTCTCTCCCCGCTTCCTTACTAGCAGGACCCTGTGCTGTTGAGAGGCCAACTGCCCCACTAAAACCATGTTTCCAAGCCTCCCTTAGAGGGTGTCCAGTGAGAGGGAACCAGAAGGCGCTGGGAGATGCCTGGGAGGGGGCTGTGTGGGAGCTGACCCCCATGAGGAGAGAGTGCCACCCCTTCCCCATCCACTCCTGCCTGCTGTGCAGATGCGATGACCAAAGACGCTAGCATCAATGACAATGGAGCTGGGTGAGCTGAGTCTCTGATGGTAATCATGGCCCCACCTTACTGCCCTGAACTGTGTGCCTCTGGCACTCACATTAAGTGAGAGAAACAATGACACTGATGTTTGTAAGTGGCTGTGCCTGGGCTCTATTAGCAGAGCTGTTAGAGGGAGCCATGCCTTCTGACGCTAGGCCCAATTCCCGTGCTGCAGCGCACGTCCAGTACTTAATCACCTGTGGCTTCATGTGACAGTTTTTCTTAGAAGAAGCAGGGGAGCTGCACAGAGAAACCTCCTCCCACTGTGAACAGGCGGCGGGGGACGCCAGAAGAGAGGCAGGAAGGGCCCTGAGGAGAAGGAAGGAAGGAGGAAGGGTGAAAGAAGGGGGTCTCTGATGTCCTCAAGCCAGGCTCCTGATGGAACACACGTCAGTCCCCCACGGCAGTGCCAGGTCCGCCCGCACACAGGCCATCGCCAGGAGCTCTCTGCCCCAGGGTGGGGTGGGCGGCCTGCTCAGCACCAGCCCTCTCCTCAGCTGAATTAAAGGATGTTCATGAAAGAGTAAACACTCCAGAAGCAAGCTCTCACAACAGGCATGGGAGAGCCACACACGCAGGCATCTGAAAACCTAAGATGTCAACCACAAGAAAGGGGTAGAATTAGGCAACATTTTACAAGTTTCGTTTGGCTGCAGTGTGCAGACTCTATGTTATGGGTTGAAATGTGCCCAAAGAAAGACATGTTGATATCCTAACCCCCAAGACCTCAGGATGTGACCTCATTTGGAAATAATGTCACTGTAGCTGTAACTAGTTCAGATGAGGTCATTCTAGAGTCGAGGGGGCCCCTAACCCAACCTGCCTGGTCTCCTTATAAGAAGATAGCCATGTGACGTCACAGAACATGGGGAGGCCATGTGAAGAGGGAGGAAGAACTGGAGTGATGTGTCTACGAGCCAGGAACATCAAGGACTGCCGCTCACACCTGAAGCAGGCAAGAGGCCTGGAGCAGGTCCTTCCTCCACCTCTAGAAGGAACCAGCCCCACCCGCACCTTGCTGTCAGTCTCCCTGCCTCCAGTGGACAAGGCAGCACATTTCTGCTATTTTAAGCCCTTGGATTTGTTGCACTTTGTTAAGGCAGCCCTAGGAAAATAATACAACCATGTTCCTAAAACTTTCCATTCAGTGAAGGAAACTGTAGTTTCAGTTTGGAGGCAAGGTTTTCTTATTTCTTCTTTGTTTTTTTTTCTAAGTCAAGAAACACAATTTAATAGGAAAACCTCAAGGAACTTAGTTTTTTCAAAAGCAATTAAACTTATCTCAGGCTTCAGAATAAATAAATGCTTTGCGACACTCAAGAGCGGAAATATTTATTAAGGCACAGGCTATTGTTCTTCAGCGTAAATTAAATCTGCTTTAAAAGGATTCTTTAAATAGAATTACCATATGGGTGTCTACCTGAAAAATCTGAAAACATTTGTCTGCACCCCATGTTCATTGCAGCATTATTCAGTGGCCAAGACATGGAAACAACCCAAGTGTCCTTAGATGGACGATTGGATAAAGGACATGTGGTACATGTATACAATATTACTCAGCCATAAGAAAAGATGAAATACTGTCATTTGTGACAACATGGATGGATCTTGAGAGTATCATGACAAGCAAAGCAAGTCAGATGAGAAAGGACAAGAACCATATGATTTCACCCTTATGTGGGATATAAAACTGAAAGCAACAAACGAACAAACAAAATAAGCAAGCTCATAGACAGACAACAGAAGGGTAGTTAGTTACCAGAGGTGGGAGAGGGGGAGATGAAGAGGGTAAAGGGGACCAAATACATGGTGACAGAAGGAAACTAGACTTTGGGTGGTGAGCACACAATGTAATATACAGATGATGTACTATCGAGTTGTAAACTTGAAACTTATATAACATTATTAAACAATGTCACCCCAATAAATTTAATTTCAAATAAGATTCTTTAAAGGAAAAGTCACCCTACAAGTAATTTCTGGTATAACTGGTCCATACTGGTCAACTCATAAAATGCTATCTTGTTAACTGATTAGCATAAAAATAATCATTAAAGTAAGGTTACCCTATTGAATAGAATGTAGCAATGCACAACCTGAAGTTCAATGTCAAATTTTACACTCCCTCCTTATGTAAACTGAGGAATAGGTACTGAGATGCCCAACTATTAGCATTCTTGGTATTCCATTGGTCAGATGCTCTATCTTAACAAAAACAAAAACAAAAAACCTCTTATTGACTTGAATTAACACTACAAATGGATGCATAGAATTCCTTAGCAGTGATCCTGTTTTCTTTTTTAAGACACTTAAAATGGAATAGTGCTCCTAAAAGAGAGCTTAAAATACTTACCTGGGTGGGTCTCTAATTTTCAATAGAAATACCTGATACATTTGAATTTCAGATCAACAATGAAGCTTTTAAGTGTGTCCCAAGCAATACTTGACACAATTATACGAAGACATTATTTGCTGTTGATCTAAAGCACAAACATAACTGGGTGTCCTGTATTTCAATTGCTCAGTCTAGCGGCCCTACTCTGAAAGCAGAGATGGGAGGCTGAGTCGCTGCCCCAAGCACAACCCACACATGCAAAGGAGCTGTGGACCCAGGAAGAGGCAACGGCAGTGCTACAGGAGCTAGCGGTGTGTGGTTGAGGCCTGTTCATTCAAGGCCAGCACCGATGCTTTTTCTCCAAAGACAAAAAGAAACCGAAGCACACTCAGGCCTGTTCCTTGCTTTTTCTCTCAAATTCCTAGAACTACCCCCTATAAATATGTATGTGACCCTTAGCAAAATTAGAGGAGGAAGGCCTTCCATCACTTCGGAAATTCTAAGGTCACTTTTTGAATGAATGAGTTCTGGTTTTCTTCTAGGCGTACCAGAGATGGCTTCCCTTTTATTGTTTTTTTAAAGAATCCTTAGAAATTCTTGGAGTGGGCATTCTTGAGGCTATTTATCTGGCCAAGAAGCAGGAGTAAGTGGGTGTCCCCCATCCAGAATGGGTCCAACAGAGTCCACAACCATCTCCGCCTATTGAAAACGTCCCCTCTTTTCCTGTGGCTGCTTCCCAAATTAGCACAAACTTTGAGGTTTACGGCAGCACACACTTGCTGTCACAGTTCCTGTGGGTCAGGAACCTGGGTGCAGTGTCACGGAGTCACCTGCTGCATCAAACTGCTGCCATCGAGGCGTCGGCCGGGCTGTGTTTTGATCTGGGGACATGACTGGGAAGAACCCACTCCTACACTCACTCAGGTTACTGGTAGCATTTATTTCCCTGAGGTTGTAAGAATGAGGGCCCTGGCTTCTTGCTGGCTTCTAGCTAGAGGCTGTCCTCAGCTCATGGATACTACTGTTAGTTCCCTGACACGTGGGCTTCCTCAGCATGGTCAGTTACTTCATCAGGTCATCAAGGAGACATCAATGGAGTCTTATGCATAATGGGACATGACCGCAGGAGCGACAGCCCATCACATTTGACACATTGTCCTGGTTAGAAGCAAGTCACAGTTCTCGCCCATATTCAGGGGGAAGGGATGAGACACAGGGGTGCGAGCCAGGAAGGAGGGGTAAGAGGCTCACCCCTCGAGCTGCAAGTCTGGACAGCTGCTTCCATTTTATTTTGGATTCCAAGTAGAAGTAACAATACTAAAGAATACTTGTATGTCTTTGGTATCTGCCTTCTTTGACTCAAGTTTTCGAAAAACTATCATTTACTGCCCTTATAAAATTATCGACAATTAGAGAAGTGTTTTAGTTGCATGTCTTCAGAAGGACCCTAGGCCCAGAGCCTGAAATAGGAATTTCAAAGGAACCAGGATACAGGATTAATAAAAACAATTCCAGTCCTAGTGCCATATTTCTTCAGGCCCCATGTTCACATTCCAGTAGCAACATCAGCCTGGTGACACCAGTGAGGGGAGGGGGCTGGGGACAATTTTACTAATAAGAATCTTGGTGGCAGATCCATTTCCTTCGCTTCTGCAGGAGGTCAGTGCGCTCTGATGTCCTCTAGCGCTGGTGTGGCCCCTGAAGTCTGGCCCTCAATTCCTTGAGTGGGGAAGCCTCCTGGTCAGAGCAAAGGCGGGGCGAGCACTGATGACACCAGGACGGGGCGCTGTGGCACAGGCGCTGCTTCCGGACCCACATCGCCACGCTTGCTGTCTCCTGCACAGCTATTTTCACTTGTACGTCCCTCTGTCTGGAACTTGTCCCCTGACCCTCAGCACAGCTGGCTTCTCTCATCGTCCAGGTGTCAGCTTGAATGCTGGCTCCTCAGAGACGCTTCCCTGAGCACGTGAGCAGAAGCGGCCAGCCCGTTTCTCCACTGAGTCTCCTCACCCTGACGGCTGCCTTCACAGCATGCATCTCGGTCCTTGGAATAATCTCATTCTTTATTTATTTTGTCAGTCTCTGGATCCGCGCCTCTGTAAACACACATCTGCCCCGGGCATGGTCGGGTGGGTCCTCGATGCTGCCAACGAGCTGGTCCCTTAGAAGGCTCCTGCTGAGTGTTTCCGGAAGTGAAAAGAGCCACTGCCTTCATTCAAATCCAGGCCACTTCCGAAAAGAGGCTGGTGGCAGCTTCTAAGTGATGATGTGCCTGTTTTGGCCACATCCCACATGTGCCTCCTGACTAGCGGTCTTCTCCTTTGGGAGATTAGAAATAGAACCATCGTGAGAGAGTTCAAATGGGCCAAGCGTGGTCCGAAGCAAAGCTCCCAGCTCCCTGGGCTGGAGCCGGCTTTACTGATATAAAAGAGGCAGTTCCTCAGGACGGTGGGAGGCGTCAATGACACGGATGTGTCCAGGGGCACTCAGAAAAGTTTTAACTGCAGATGTATGTAGACAGTGGCATTAGCTTGTGTTGAACTCTTTATAAATGACAATTCCTCCAACCGCTCTAAGTGGCAGGAGCCCTCCTCCCGGCAGGGAAGTCTGGGTCTGGGGAGGGGGCCACAGCCAAGCTGATACCAAAAGAAACGAGGCTGCAAACTCAGGGTGTCTCCAGCTGCCTGAGGTCAAACTCTACGTAGTAACTGGGCTCCAGTAAATGACCGCCTTAAAGCTTTGCAGGGAGACACTCCAGCGCAGTCTAGACTAGTCACCAGCATGCAGCAAATATGACCTTCAGCTCCCGAATCTGCAAGGTCAAACAGCTTACAGGTGCCTGTATGGGCCTGTGAAAGTCTGCCCGTACTCTGCGGCCTCCCCTTACTGGAGCTGACCTGCATTGAAGGGGGCTCGAGTGGCTGGCAGGAGCCCCCACTTCCCCAAAAGGCTCTCCTGGGGACACAGATGGGCAAAGGCATTCAGGTTTGTGAAGGCACCACTGCAAGCAGCCCACCACCTAAGATGTAGAAAGACAGGTCCCCATGACACCAATGCAAGGTCGCAGGAGCAAACGCAGGGATGGTCACCGAGCCCTAGGAAGAGCCATGTGGCTGGTGTCTGCCTCATGTCCCAGGAGGGCTCCACAGCTGAGGATGTGGAACATCCCCATCACAGCTAAAAGAGGTCACAGCTTTGCATAAAAGTCACTGCGCCTCTTCCAAAACGCTAAGCCGTTTGCTATGCAAGTCACAGCTTTCTTTGTCACGAGGCCTGTGCAAGGAGTGGGGATTAATTAATCACTGCCATGTCAAAAACTGCAATATTCCTATTCCAGTCCCTTCTTAGGCACAGGTTCAAGGACGAAAAGGGATGTGTCGTAGAGGTCTGAGAACGTCTTGGAAATGTAACTTTTAGGTTCTGTCTGAGATGTTAACCACTGTGCGCTCAGTGGTGACTTATCTCTGTGGCCTTTCTTAGTGATCAAGGACTGTATCACCTGTGAAATGTCAAAAGCAGCAACTCCTCAAGGTAGAAAATACACAGGAAAAGTGCACAGGACAAAATGCTAATGCAGCAAGTCTAACGTCCTGCAGAAACTGCCACCGAGCTCGATTCAGTTTCCTCTGAACTCTGACTATGAGTCCCTACAAAGACCAAGATTCCACTTGGCTTGGTTTTGCCTGACCAGCAATTAGCTGCATTAGGCACAGCAGGAGCTCCATAAATGTGACAAGTGTGCCCAAAGGTGCATGGGCACAAATGCTGTTAAAAATGCTACTTATAAAGGATGAGAATTGGAAATAAAATGCACTCAATTTCCAGCACTGAGGACATGGGTAAGCCCATACAATGCAACCATTTAAAATCGTACTCTTGAAGAACAGTTAAGGATAAATAGAAACTGCCCTGAATGTTATGTTAAAATTAAACAAACATACAAACCCATATTATATAAACTGTAGGCTTTTCATAGAAAAAAAATATCTGTAAGGATATGCACCAAAATAAAATGTTACACAGGTTTTCTGTGGGGTGGAAATGCAGATGGCTTGAATGTTCAGACATATTTAGTAAGGTTTCCACAGTGATCATATTTATCCTTTAAACAAACGAATGAATGAATGAATGAATGAATGAACGAACGAACAGCCCCATGAGGATTTTAAGAACGATCCCTCTGTGGTCTTATTCCTATAGATTCCGATCGGAACATGCCAGAAGGTTCTTTTGTCCTCAATACCACCTGCTTCCTTGTCACAATGTTAGTTAGCATCATCGCTCTGGGTTAAGACGCTATTGCCATTCCAGTTAAAATGCACCTAATCTTCATGAAAGAGTGATGCCTCAGTAGAACAAGCTACAGAGCAGTCATCTGACAGGAAGCAGGTCCCTAAGAAAGCTGAGATGGGGACATGGAAACCAGGATTTGGAAGGCGGAAGGATCTCTAGAGCAGCACCTCTTGAAGCATAAACAGGAATTTTTAATTCTGTAGGTCTGGGTGGGGCCCAAGGTTCGGCCTTTCTAACCAGCTCCAGGTGACATCCCATCTGCTGGGTGCCCTCCCCACACTGGGAGACAAGGCACACAGAACGCACTCAGAAAAACTCGGACAGTCCGGTGACATCTGACATCGGGTCCCTGGAATGGTGTGAATAGGCTGGAAAAGATGGCGGAGTCAGAGACGGCAGCCATCCGGAGGTGGGAGGCAGAGAAAGAGAGAGGACGTTAGAACCCAAATTCCACTGCTTGCAGTTCTTCTTAGATCCATGCCTGTCCCAGAATTTAACGGATACCCATAGCTTAGATCTGTTTTCTTTCTGGACCCTCATCCATGGCTGAGGCAAAATCGGGCACCACTGTTGGCATTGTGTTACTTTTTGAAGAAAGAGCCCATCCAACAGCTTACTGGGGAATGCAGGGATTGACAGGCAGTCTTGGGACCTGTCCCACCTGCAAGACACACAGCCCTCTAGGACAGCACACACACCTCCATTCCAGTTAGCCGTCCCGGTCTGGGCTAGGACCTCGGTGAGGTGGTCCAAGTATGTGGAGGCCTGAGGGCTCATTCTAATCAACTAATGACCCTGCCCTGGCAGGAGGAGTTGTTGCTCCCAGGCAGAGGGAGAAAATGAGTTCACCTGAGGTCAAGGTCAAAGGAACTTACAGCCTCATACACCAGTCCTTCCAAGGGGATACTACCAGTGAGCCTGCTCTGGTCATTGTTCTAAACCTGTCTTTCCTGGAAGCATCACGTGAACTGGGACCTGATGGTAGAATTTGCACTGACGGAAACCTGCTAGGGTGATGTGATGAATGAGAGGACCCAAGAAAGAAAGCTAATAACTAGCATCACTCAACAGCTGAAAGGCTGGGCTTGGGAGAAATGACTCATTTCACCACAGGTGTCCAAGTCCCAGATGCACAGCTGTCTTCCCAGGCAAGCAGAGAAAGGCCAGGGGATCTTTAAGGGCCTTTCCTACTCTAAAGTCTGTGTTTTAAAGTGATACAGGGTGACCTCCCTGGGGATAAAAGTCATCCTTTTCACTGCAAGATAAAGAAAAAAGAGACAGGCGTTTAACTGCCTCACCCGAAGGCCAAGGAGGAGCTTTCTTACTTTGTCATCTGCTGGCAAGGTCACGAGTGAGGGGAGGCGAGGGCACCTGCTCATGGAGGAAGGCAGTGATGGAGATGCGGCTGTTCATCTAGGTGAAGGAGAACTGGAGGTCACATGAACAGCAAAGCTCTGCGTGTCAATTAGCATATCGCGCAGAAACAAAATCTATAATACAACCTTCTTTGGGTAGAGGACCCCCTCCCGGAAAGACAGGCTGCGATCTAGATTTTGACAATCTTGTTCCCGCCCCAGACCCAGAGATGAGTCTGTAGGAGGTGAGAATGGAATACAAAAGCATACGTGCATTAACGAGAAAACACTGTGGCAAGTATGTCTGTACCCTGCCACCCACAAATTGCTGCACAAAACACGCGATGCTGTGGAAAACAGACTGCAACAGAAGGTTGGAGATCCAGGTCCCTAACATCCAGGTCACCTGTGACCAGTCGAATGAGGATATGTGGGGTGGACCCAGGCCTCAGGATTTCTGAAACTCCCAGGGGACTTCAAGGTGCAGACACAGCTGAGGAGCACGGATCTAGTCCCAGCGCTGCCACCAACTAAACAACCCTGATCAAGTCCCTCCGCCTCTATGGGAATTCGCAGAAACTCATGACATGAGAAAGTCCCACCTGTAAGGTCTCCTCCAGCAACAGAAGTGCTGCTGTTCCATGGACTTTCAAAGCCTGTACTTATTTCCCCCCATTTAGTCTTAAAACTTGACTGATGTTTGCAGCACTTACAGGGATCAAACCACAGAATGCCATTGGTTTCCCAGTGTGACTTGTTACTGAAAAAAAAATTATATCTTTCCCCCCTTTTAATACTGTTTGATGCTAGCTCTCTCTACTTCCGCTCCCCAATGCAACGCGTTCCCGTGGGCCTGGAGGAAATAAAAAGGCCACTGGAGAGAGATTTCCATTATGTGTACTTATTGCTTTTTTTCTTTTTTGGCAGCAGCTACAGTTAAGGGCAAAATGTCTCTAAGTATTTTGAAATATCTGGGTGTCGAACCATTCAATGCTGGAACTATAGATAAGACTAAGCTGCCTTCTTTAGGAAAAAAAAAAAGACCTAAATCAGTGATAAGTAACTTTAATGCGTGACTACTGTATACTGTTTTATATTTGGGAATAAATTAGGTGATTAGAAAATGAGAATAAGGTTTAGAGTTAGCCACACATGCAAATTCCATTAAAAACTATTCAATCAGCTATTCAAATGTGTATTGCTTTAGAACAGCCTCCAGAGATAACTAGTGAATAGAAAGTAAACCATTCTCCTTCAGGAAGCAAGGGGATTTTGTTTTGTTTTTTCATTATTTTTGTTCATTTTGGAGATATCTGATTATATCCACAGTTCAAAAATAAGAAAATAATATAAACAGTTGTCTAAAATGTTTTTCTATTTTCTACCATGGAAAAAAGGGGAAAGGTTAGGGAGCAGCTCATGTGTTTGTTTAGTATTCAAAGGTCAAGTAAAATTTAAGTGAGGTTAAAAGAACTCGCTTGTATTTTTCTTATTTTACAGTCTGCAATTTGGAACTAATCTTTAACTCTCTCCCTTCTAAAATTTCTGGGACAACCTTGGATTTAAGTCATGTGGCACAGCTATCAATTGGTATACTGAAATTGAGAGTCTAACAACATTTTGCTTTTACATTTTATACTTTTAAAAATACTTCTTCAGGCATTCATCGCAGACAATATACCCTCTCACTCTTGCCTTGAAACTCTCCCCTTTCTTGACCAAGATTCATAAAATCTTTGAGTTGAAAACGATTTCAAACGTCACCTGGTTGAACTTATAGGAGCATATCCTACAAAAATCCTTATGATAGTCATACAGCCTCGACTGGAACAGGCCTCACAAGGATGAATGGGTTCATTTATTCATTCGATAAAAATTTACTCCAAGCCTGCTGTGTGCCCATCACTCCCTCATGCCAGCACTAAGTGAAACAAGAGTGAAAAAGCTATGACTGTTTGGGAGATTAGAGTCGAACTGGGGAGAAAGCGGCAACTAAACCCAAATCTATGTTTGGGGCACACAGGAGGACGTGAGCAGCCCTACCTTGAGTTGAGTGCTATTCAGAGAAGGCTTAGGGACCAGACAGCACATATCAGTCTGAAGGATCATTATAGGGAAAATTCAGCCACATAAATAATGGAGTCTTCAGTGTGACGGTTGAGCAGTAGTGACACGATGCCCACTCCTGGCCTGGCCTCTCAGGGGCCGCTTCTATTCCTCCCTGTAGAAGATGGAAGTAGCCATGTGGAAAAGCTACGCCAGGAGGCTGTGTGGAGAGAGAGGTCCTGAAACTTGGAAGAGGGGTCCGTCTCCTCCCTGTCCTAGCTGAGCTCTCAGAGGCGTCCAGTCCAAGCCATCGCTGAGCACAACCACATGAGAGACTCGACGATGACCAGCAGAAAAGCTGCCCAGCAGAGCCAGTCAACCCACGGCCATGAGCCACAACCAAATGGCAGCTGTCTTTCTGCCACTGGGTTTTGATGTGGTTTGTTACGCAGCAACAGACAGCTGAAGGATTCAGAAAACTTCCCATGGCTGAGAAAGGCTGGAATACAGGGGATCCTGAAAGGAGGGAAGAAAGGAGGCCAGAGGTGACAGAGGCCCGCCCACCAGTTAGTGGAAGGAGGATGGAGCCATGTCACTTCCTTGAGCCACTCCTGTTACACATCCTCTCCCTTTACCACTCAGCCTCCTTCAATTAGTAAGCTGGTCCGGTTGAAAACTCCAATTTCATATCTCATACAAAACAATTCCTTCCATTACCTTATGACCCAGCAGTTCTACTCCTGGGTATTTATCAGAAGAAACCCAAAACATGAATTCGAGAAGATATCTGCACCCCCATGTTCATTGCAGCATTATTTACAATAGCCAAGATACGGCAGCAACGAAGTGTCCATCAACAGACAACTGAACAAAGAAGAGGTGGCACTTATACACAATGGAATATTACTCAGCCATAAAAAAGAATGAAATCTTGCCATCTGCAACAACATGGATGGACCTAGAGGGTATTATGCTGAGTAGAGTCAGTCAGATAAAGAAAGACAAACACCAAATTACTTCATTTATATATGGAGACTAAAAAACAAACAAGCAAACAGAAACAGACTCATAGATACAGAGAACAAACTTATGGCTGCCAGATGGGATGAGGTCAGGGGGCTGGGTAAAAAAGATGATGGGATTAAGAAGTACAAATTGGTAGTTACAAAGTAGTCATGGGGAAGTAAAGTACAACACAGGGAATACAGTCAATAATATTGTAATAACTATGATGGTGTCAGATGAGTACTAGATTTATCGGGGTGATCACTTCATAAGTTCTATAAATGTCTAACCACTATGCTGTACAACCTGAAACTAATATACTATTGAATGTCAAGTGTAATTGAAAAAACTTAAAACAACAACAACAAAAAATCAATCTCCTCCAGTTCGGGGAGCTAGACCTTGGACTAGAAGCCTTGGGGCGGGGATGGGGGCTCTTTTACCCTCCTCCCCCCTTGCCTTTCTTGGCAGCTGGGTCCTTCAGGGTAAGGAGAGGACAGCAGGCCAGGGCCTCTTCATTTAGCTGGAGCAGCTGTGATCCATCTTGGTTAGTCATCACGGCTAACAGAAGTGGACGATGCCTTCCATGTGCTAACTTTGCTGTGGTTACTTGGGTAGGGTCCCCAGGGGACCCTGCAAGCATCCCCACTACCCAGACGGATCCTGATGGGAAAGTTTAGGCTTCTGCTCCACCTCTTCTACCCTCCACCATCCAGGCGTTTCGTCCACAGCTGCTCGCTTGGCGCTGGAGTTTCCTCACTGGCAGGTGCTCTCCTTGGTGATGCACTGGCAGGATGTCTCACATCTGCTTATCTTCCACGGGAAACTCACACATCAGCAGCCACTCTAACAGCACATGCATGCTGCTCCCTGCTGCCCCCTCTCTCTGCCCTGCCACATCTCTCCAATTCCCCCTTTCCTACTCAGATAGGCTCAGTGCCTACGCGGATGCCCCCCCCTTCTGTGTTCCGACTTGGGGAAGGAGGAAGTGCCTGAGAAAGAGGCAAGTCTCAGCACAAACACTGCCCTTCTCCCAGGGTATTGACAACTGCTCTGCAAGCCATACTCTGTCCACTCCCTGTGTAACTGGAGTGGGAGCAGCCGTGGGAGGGCCAGCTGTGCAGCCTCTGGTTGCACATGGCAGTTGCATGTGGAGTGAGAGGTGGGCGGGGTGCTCTGGCTCCAATGTTTGCTGACTTTATTTAAAATGTAGACTGTCGCCAATTCCAGGGCAACAGGAAACCTAGCACTCAACTTTTAAACAAACCTAACTGTTGGGACGGTGGAGAGGAGCTTTGTGGGAATTCTAGGCAGAGGAGTAACATTTTAGAAGGGCGACAGCATTAATGTGAAAGATGAGAGGCTGGGAGACCGGTTAGAAATGTCCTTCAGCAGTTCATGGAAGAGACGGTAAGCGCCTGGGCCAAAGCAGCAAGCAGGGGGAGGGAGGACGTGAGAATAACATGCACGTCACACAGGCGACCATCACGTGTATGCTTCTGACCACAACCCCACAAAGGTTACAGAGATAGGCTCAACCTACGTGTCCACCAATTAGATGTGTAGGAGGACAAATCAAGGTGACTCCTGGCTTCTGGCCTGGGTGACCAGATAGCTGGCAGGGACATGCATCCAATGGAGCCTAAGGCGGGGATTGCAGAGGAGAGCTATTCCAGAGAAAAAGAGAAAGGAAGTCTTTCTATGGCTGAACTACTCCAATCAACACAAAGGCTTCTTGACTGAATTTAAATCTTTCTTTGTGCAACTCAGAATTGTATAGCTGTCTCAGTTACAAAAGAATTCAGCTGCAAATAACAGAAAGCCAACCATTACTGGCTGGAACAGACAAGGCTGGTTTTTCTCATGTAATAAGATAAGATACACGGTCCCAGGCTGCTGTGGCTGGTGTGGATGTCAGCCGAGACCCACACTGTGGCACCCCCTGGTGTGCCATACTGATCAGGGAGCTCCCATCCTCACCAATCTCAGCAGGGCGACAGGGGAGGGCAAAGGACCCAGCGCTTTCAGGGAGCTTCTCTTTTCTGTTCAGTAACAGACATCCTTTCCAGGCACTCCCACGTGTATTTCATTGCCCCAAACTAGGCCTGTGGCCACTTCTGGCTACAAAGGATGTTTAGAGATTGAGAAGCGTGCCAGTATAGCTTCCATGGTCCACGTGGAGGGAGACAGGTTGACCACAAAGGCCCTCCAGGTTTCTGAGACTCCCCGGAACCCCTTCTCCTCAGCACTCTCTTTCTAGGCCTAACTTCTGAAAGACACAGGGTGTGGCTTACCGTCTGGTATCTGCCCCATTCCTTTCCGGCACACCCTATTGGGTCAGAATCTCAGTGTCTTTCTTTAGAAGAGATTCCATGTTTGAGCTGCATTCAGATGGAGCCTAGGACTGAAATACACAGGCTTATTGCCCATCATGAGCATCTGGAAGTACTACTGGCAGTCAATACAGCTTTCTCAGCAGCCACATCTTACTGCTGGCTCACCATTATTTAACATCTTTTTTTCTTTCTTTCTTTTTGACATTGCACCTTTCCAGTACTCTTCCTGCCTCTGTGAGGTGCTTTTCATCCAGGTTTTTTTCCTCCCATCATCCTGCACATATCATTGCTCCGAAAGGCTCCACCCTCTGCTCATCGATTTTCTCTCTCACTCACCCTGTGACGCTTCATGGGTTACCTGTCACTTGTATTCCAGCAGGTGCCACCTCTCTCTTAAATGTCATCCCCACTGAGACACATGCCATCAGCCAAGGCAGCTGGGACATCCACATCCTCCACAGGGACGGCGGTGTCAACACAGCCACGATGGGCGGTGAGCAGGACGCCACTGTTCAAAATGTGATTAGAAGGACATTTGCAACAACTCACACTGTGTCTCTCCCATCTGTCATTGTAAAGTACAGACCCACTGTGATTACTTCTGCGGTGACTTTTAAGTTCACTCTCCAAGGGTAATCTTATTCTTCTATCAAAAGTATTAAGCCTCGGTGAAATGCCAGCCATCATTCCAGTCTCATTTATTCCATTTCTCACTTAGTTTCAAGCTTTAAATCATTCTTAACTCCTCTCCCCTCATCAAATCTAATATACCGTCAAGTATTATTGATTTTTTTCCTTCTTAATATTTTTTGTCTTCTTTCTTTCCTTGGCAGTCCTATTGACATCAGCTCACTTCAGGCCCTGATTGTCTCACACTTGGATGTGATCGTGGGTTTCAGGCTTATCTCCCGGGCTCCAGTGCATTCTGATTTTGAACTAATCCTTCACAGTATAAGCACAGTATTAACCTCATGCTCCCTCTTCATTTGGTTTCACTACGCAAAGTCCTTTCGTGATTATCCATCACTCACAGGCTAAAGGTCAAAGCCCTCCATTCAGGAGAATCACTATTTTTTTAGGTGGCACACAGTCAATATTTTCCCTTTATCTTCTTGGCAATCATCCAAAAGCAACAACAACAAAAAAAATGAGGAGAAAACTTCATTTTTGGTAAAACTAAGAGTTAAAATCCCCAATTCCAAAAATGGGTGGAAAGCCTACCTAAATAAATGGCAAAGGAACAGGGGTACCCATGGGAAGGAAGAGGAGAGAACTCAGAGGCTGAGCATTAAAAAGAGCCAACAAAGCACAGTTCTCAAAGTCGAGGCGTCTCCTGAAATGCAAATCCTAAATCCTTTCTGTGCCACAGCAGAGGTGTGGCATGTGGGGGCACTGGGCCAGATGTGACTGCAGGAAGGAATGGAGGCAGTGGTGAAGGAGAGAACATGGGAGGGGTCTGCCAGCAGGAAGCGATGACATCTGTGGATTTGGTGGGGAACAGAGATTTTTCACCATGAAAACCACGCAGCTTAGCCCCAATGGACAGGGAGAAATAAAATCTAAATGAATTTAAACATAAATCCCAGGGTCATAAGTAATTCCCAGCTTTCCTGCACCACATCCAACCTCACTCCCAGCTTCCAAAAAACAAACAAACAAAAAAAACCCAAACATGTTCTGGGAGAAAGTCACCTGCTTCAGTGACAATGATAAAAAAAAAAAAGAAAGGCACGATGAAGACAAAGGCAGATAAAGAACAGTTACAAAAAAGTGTTTCCATGGAACAGATGGAAAATGTGACCATTTTTCCACGCATTTAAAAGAACATAAGGAAGTCAGAACATCTCTGAAGAAATTATGCCTTTGAGATCAGGAAAGAAATAGAACAATAAAAACCATCACAGATATACATGTAAAATTGTAAGAAGCACAAGGAAGAAGAACTACTGCTAGAAGCACAAGGAACTGTTAGACGTGAAAAAATCAAGCAACATGGAAAGAAAATATAGGACAAGCTAATGGGATCGGGAAAATGATAGATGTGAAACATGGCAGAGGGGAGCCAACACACGTATAACTGAAACCCCGGCAGATAAACACGAAGACTGGACAGCACAAATATTTAAAGATGTATCTGATATAAAAGAAGACTTAAAGCTAGATGGTGAAAGGTTACAATATATCCTGGGTGAAATGAACACAGATAAATCAGCTCTGAGACACACTAGGAAAACCACTGTGTTTCAAAGGGGTTGGGGTGGGGGAAAACCTTTGGACAGTCAGGAAAAAAACATCAGGTCACTTATAACAGAGACACAACATTCAGGCTTCCCAGAGCCACACTCAGTACCAGAACGCAGGGGGACCACAACTACACAATCCTCGAGGAAAGAAGAGATGACCCAACCTAACTGTGAGGGCACATACCCGTCATCCCTTCTCGAGGAAAACATGGAAGAACAAACTTCCAACAACTAAGGATGGCGCATGACTGGTGGTGAGCTTCAAGTGTGTTTAACTATGAAAGCAAGATGAAAACAAATGTGAGGAGTTAAGGAAACAGAACATTTGCAAATATCACAGGCCATGACACTGCAGAAAACATACATCAAATGAGGCCCATGCTTCACGCAGGAAAAATTACAAATGGATCCAAGATTTAAAGGTAATAAATAAAGCACAGGTCCATGCATTTTTAAACACTGAAAGGAGCCTTTCTAATCAACACAAAACCTAGAAGCCAAAAACAAAAACAGGACTCATAAATTTGATTATTAAAATTTTTTCTCTATGGCTAAAACCCCAAAAAAGAGTCAAAAGAAAAATGAACTGTTGAGAAAATTATTTGTAATTTTTATTACAAATGAATAATTCCCTTTTTATTTATCTATTTCAGAGAAAACAGGCCACGTATGAATGGCTGCAAACAACCACGGTTCCATGCGTTGGCAATTCAAGTTGGCTCGGCTAAGCAGTTCTTCTGCTCGTCTCCTCTGGGTGCCCTCCTACAACTGCAGTCAGCTGGCGGCTGGAATGGGGGGATGGCCCAGGATGACAAAACTCACAAGTCTGAGAGTTGGGAGAACCTTGGAATCCCTCATTCTTGGAGAGGCTAGTCTGATTTCTGCATGAGGCCCTTTTGAGGCAGCAAGGCAATAAGAGAGAGTGCTGGAAGTCCTCCTGAAGTCATGCTCAGAAGTCACACACTATCACTTCCTCCATATTCTGTTGGCCAAAGCAAGTCACAAAACCAGTCCCGTTTTAAGGCATGGAGAAACAGACTCCACCTCTTGGTGGATAGAACTGTATGGAATTTGTGGGCATTTTTAATTCCATCTCGTGAATATGTGTATACAGCATATACATATTTGTTTGATGGGATTAAAATTATATATATATATATATATATGTGTGTGTGTGTGTGTGTGTGTGTGTGTATTATTTAATAATGGCTATAAATTCATTTAAAGAGGCTAGCAACTGAATACAAAGTAAGAACTCACAGAAAAGGAAATTTGAATAGCTGTCAATACATGAAAAGATACCTTAAACTCACTCATAAAAAGAGAAATGCAGATGGAAAGTCCACCAAATGATTCTATTTTTCACCAATTAGATTAGCAAAGATCACTTCGATTTCACCATTTTGACAACGTAATGGAGAAAAGGCACTCTCATTCTTTTCTGTTGGGAGTCCCAAATGACACAGCTTTTATCAAGGACCACCTGGCAGTACCTATCAATATCACAGGTGGATAATCTCTGACCAGCAATTTCACTTCTAGGAATACATCTTACAGGTATACCCATTCACATGGCAACAGAGTCTGCACTGGTTATTCTTTGCAGCATTGTTTATCATCACAAAAGACTGGAAACAGGCTAATTGTTCATCAGTAAAATCTGGTTAGTTATGGTTCTGCCATACAGCAGAATATTATGCAGCTATAAAAATGAGTAGGGTGTACATACCATGGTGTGTGTGTGTGTGTGTGTGTGTGTGTGTGTGTGTGTGTGTAGCAGGATATCTCTCTCTGGGGGGATAAGAGCATCATTAATAGTATTGTAGGTTCTCCTGTCCCTTCAGAATTTTAAGCTATGTAATATATTACCTATTCAATAAATAAATAGCTTTCCAGTGTCCAGTGTGAAATGTAAAGCCCTCTCCATCCTGGCTACAGATGACTTCCCAGAGTTCCTTCTCCCACTCTCCTTCACAATACACTCGCTTTCATCACAATGGTCTGACCACTGTCTTCACTTACCTGGCGTCTAAATGTTTCTGTGTCTTTCCCGAACCTGAAAGTCCCTCTTCCTCATCCACCCAGCTTTCCAGCTCCATCTTAATGATCCTTGAAGCTTTCTCTGAACACCTCACTCAGGTCTGACAGCTTTCTCCTTTAAAACACCTGAAGTCCTACTGTGTACTCTGGTCCTACACTTAACCACTTAACAACCATTTTTTCATTTTCTCCTTATTAGTAATGTCCTTCATTCTTACATATCTTTGGCCCCGTGCTAAACCGTGTCTTCCTTGAGGGTCTGACTATATGTGACTCTGCTTCTCCATTAAACCTAACATAGCACCTTACAGGTGGCAGGACACTAACAAATGTGTCTCTAGAGACTGAAAGGATCCCAATATGGCAGGCTGATGATGGCACCCGAAGATATGTCACTGCCATAATTCCTGTGAGTGTTCTCTTGTGATTAAGGATTTTAAGATAACGAGGTTGTCCTGGGTTATGTGGGTGAGCCTAAATGTCCTCACACTTACAAGAGAGGTGGAAGGACATTAGACACCACACAGCAGAGAAGGTACTGTGACCACAGAGGCAGAAACCAGAGTGACGCAGCCACAGGTCAGGGTTCCCCCCTCAGCCTCCAGAGTCAGTGCTGCTGTGCTGACATCTTGATGTCAGTGAAACTGATTAAGACCTTTGGGCTTCCAGAATCATGAGAGAATACATTTCCAATGTTTTAGTCCACCAGGTTTATGGTCATATGTTATGGTAGCCACAGGAACCTAATGTACTTAGCAATGAACTGTGGCACAACTGAGGGACAGTTATGGGACAGTGAGGGTAACAGAGGCAGTGAAGCCAGGTGACTTGCTCCGTGTCAGACACTGTATCGGCACAGATGGGATCAGAGTCCAGCTCTCTTGACCCAGTCCAGGGCTTTCCGCATGACTCTGTTTACCTCATCACCTTAAGCTCTTATGACATCTAATCCTAGAGCCCTATGCTGTGCAGATGACTGAAGCAAGGCCAATTTTCTGATATCACTGAGCCATTTCCTCTTCCCAACTCACCTGAAAATGATGACCTTAACAGCCCATGTTCTCCTGTGCTTTGAGAGCTTACTGTTTCTATGAAGCAGGGGGTCCCAATGATTCACAACGGGGCGCCTTCCCGAGAGCAGCAGCCTCCTAATGTCTCTGCCCAGAGACCCGGGCATGCTGCCGGGATGCCGCACCCCGTGCCCTAAGCTAATCAATGCATCGTCCTTTAGAAGATACACCATTGCCAGACACACATGACCTAAGAGGCGTGGCTGGCATCACACACTGCAGAGGACGAAGATGTCCATGAAAAGCATCTCTCTCCAAGGACCTGTCCCACTCCCCACCTCAAACTGTCCGGGGATGAAAAAATGTCCAGCAGAAAGCGTTCCTAATCCCTTAGTTTTGGTTACTGTCAGTGGGGCTTGTTACTCCAAAAGCTAGGGTTGTTCAGGCGATCCTTAAAATCTGACCCTTCTCTAGGTACTGGAGATACTGCAGGAAAAAAAATCAAAGCTTCCATTCCAGTGAGAGAAGACAGACCACAAACAGATAACCAAATAAAAATATGTACTGTCAAGGGAGTGCAAAGCCCACCGAGGAAAAAATAATGCAAGTAAAGGGGTGGAGCATGATAGAGGATGCTCTTTTAGATAAATTTTCCCAAGAAAAGTCTGTTTTCTGTGAGGATTTTGGTTTGAGGTGTCATTTAAGACAGAAGGGAGAGGGGGAGGGGACCATTTCTTGACTGATGATCACTTTCTATGTCATGTTCTTTTTTTACCTCCCTGGATTGTTCCCTCTGAGAACTGATCAATGTGATGGAAACAGA
>NW_017731517.1:777468-782759 GCF_001890085.2 Hipposideros armiger | reverse complement strand
AAAATAGACTATGAAGAAAGCCCCAAAGGAAAATAAAGAAAAAATAAGAATTGAAGCTGAATATATATATATCAATATCAATATTTGTAGCTTCATCACAACATAAATGGATCAGTTACCCAATAAATTTCAATTTTTAGCTATTCATCAAGGCTCATGTTTTTATACTTTTCCTTTCATTTGCTTATACAAAGATATCACATTATCTTTGTAACAGATAAGCATGCCCAACCCAAATAGATTTATTCAATATTTGCACTCTTTAAATTCAAGAGGTTATCCTAAATTATAATGTTTATGTTCGTCTTTTATCCAAGCTTCTACATTTTGATCAACCAGAGTTGCACCACTCATCCATTTTTTATATAAGGGCTATAATACTACACAATTAAAACAATGAAAAATGCAAACTGTGTAGAAATAATAACTAGAAAACGAAACAAAAATATGTTGGCCAAATCTACTTTCATTTTATTTATTAAACATGATTTGTGTCTTGGCTAACTGAGCTTTAAAGAACAAAATAATTCAGGATTTAATGACACTGGAAAAATCACTTGGAATCTTTTCAAATTGGGGAAATATCTGTGAACAAGGTTATTTCACAGCTTTTCACTCAGAGATCTACCAACTTCCCTTTGGATGACTGATAATTGATGGGAGATCTGTCAATGGCTCTTTGAATTGGATTATGAGCCAAATGAGATAAACACTCTTTGCTTTATAGGCAGGTTTGTTCCGAATGTCACAGAGCATTCCATTATGGCCTCCGATTTTCATCACCAGAATTACCTACCTCAGAATGATGTGTAGCCTCCACTTACCCGTCCATGGATATTTGGGTTGTTTCCATTTTGTGGCTGCTGTGAGTAACACAAAATCCTGCCATCTGTGACAACATGGATGAACCCGGAGGACATTATGCTAAGTGAGATGAGCTACCCAAGGAATGACAAATACTGCGTGACTCCACTTACATGAGATATTGAAACAGTCAGGCTCATAGAAGCATAGGGCACAATGGTGGTTTCCAGGAGCTGGGGGTCAGCGGGGAGAGAAAAGTGGGGAGTTGTTTATCGGGTATGAAGTTTCAGATATACAAGATGAAGCGGTTCTGGAAATCCACTGTACAACATGGTACCCAGTTAACAATACGGTATTGTGCACTTAACATTTTGTTGAGAGCACATCTTATGTTACATGTTCTCACCACAAAACAAAGAAGCACAAGGAAACTTTTGGGGTGTCATGATATGTCTAGCACTGTGATTGTGGGGATGGTTCTACGGGTGTATGCTCATGTCCAAACTAGGCTAATCGCACACATTAAATGTGTGCAGTGTTTTGTATGTCAACTACACATCAAGAAAGCTGTCCAAAAACACCCTCACCTCAAGGGTTAATGATTTGCCACCCCAAGGATAATCAAAAGCATTCTTTTGTTGCAATTTGTCACTTATTCCCTTAAAGGGGTTCTAAAAATGGGGTTCAAGGGGTTCCAAGCAATGGCAGCACTGGTGTCATTAAGGATGGACCTCAACTTGACCGCCGTGTCGCTATGGTAACCACTGGGGTGTCCAAGGTGTAGGATAATTGGTTTTTCTAAAACCACAAAGCTTTAATTAACTGATTAATTTATTCCACGAATGTGTTGTGAGCACAGGCATGTGTGAGGCACTGTTCCAGGGGACAGGGACAAAAATGCACAGCATGATGCCAGCTGCCTTTCCGGAGCTTCCTGGAACAGGGCTGGTCCAGTGAGGGGTTCACATTAAACAAATGATTATTCAGCAGCAGTTGTTACATAGTAGCTTTAAACACACAGTTCTTACCTCTTCCCAGCAAATTTAGTTAGGAGATTTTAAGTCTGTACACTTATTCTAGTAACAAAGTTACAACACAAAATCAATTTGTTTTCTAGGAAAAGGTCCCAATGTGCTGTGAAGCATAACTGAAATATCAGTAGAATCACCGCGGGGCAGAAACCCGCAGTTACAAAACTGAAGGAAGGCAAGCACATGGGACAGCACCTGCTACAGCCACAAACCATGAGAGGAAGAGGGCAGTTCACCTCTCTTGACTTCTCATCACCTGTGCCAAGTGCAAGCACATGGGACAGCCAGTCACAGGACTCCTAGTGCTGACAACTGGAGAACAATGATGACAAATGAGTTGATGGCCTATCCAGTGCATGAGGATCTTGGCATCCTTGGGTACAGCTGTACAAACACTGTAGCCACATGGGATTCGGTACCCACGTTTTGGGAGGCATTGTGTAGTGACAGTATTTTATCAGTAATATTAACGTGCATTTCCTTGGACCCAGCCATCGTATTTCTAAGTATCTGTCTCACAGAAAAACCAGACAAACACCGAGATAAATGTGCAAGGATGGTTACTGCAGAAATGTTAATAACAGTAAAAAACGGGAAAAACCTAATCGTCCCCCACCAGGGAGAGGCTTAAATAAATGACGATACAGTACAGACAGGAGACCCACGGCAATACATCTCGTGTAGGAGTTGGGTTTGATTTAGTCAAAACTAGGTCTGGCTGCTGTTTCCTCAGGTGGGTACCAGACGAAGGAGCGGGCTGGTGCTTAGGGACCCAGGTCTGAGTGGAAGACTCATGCTCAGCGGACACAGTGTGCACACTTGCCAAGCGTGTGGGCATGAGACCTACTATGGAAGGGGCGGATGGAGCAGAGGGCAAGCAGATCAGCTGAACCACTTAAGTCTCATTTCGTTCCTGTTCTCTCTGTGCGTCTCCATCTCTCTTGGCCTGTTTCTGCATCTCCTCTTAAGCCCAAACACTGACATGGAAGGAAGTTCAGTATTTATATACTGCTCTTTTTCTGTATGATTGACAGTTGCTGGCACTGAAATGTATCCACAGTAGTGTGTGTGTGTGTGTGTGTGTGTGTGTGTGTGTAGTAAGTAAAAAAAAGCAAGCTGCAAATCTGCGTGCCGATTATGGTCCCATTCCAACAAAACACATAGGTGGGAATGTGCCTGAGTGTGGATGCTGGCATTGAATTCATCAGGCTCACATCAAAATACAGAGGGTGCCAAAAAAATGTATACACATTTTAAGAAGGAAAAAACTGTATTAAAATTGTAATATAATAACTAAAGATGAATACAAGTCAGGTGTATACATTTTTTTGTATAAAGTGGTTACCTCTGGGGCGTAGTTTCAGAAAATTGGGCAGGGGTAATTACCGTATTTGCTGGCATATAAGACGATTTTTTGGCCCTGAAAAATATGCCTCCAAGTGGGGGGTCGTCTTATACGCCAGGTACACTTCAGATAGACTGCCCATAGTGNTCCCATGAACATCCCTATTTCTAAAGCACATTCAAACTGAAGAGGGATCTTGCATTTAATGGAGAGATGTCTCACTGAAGAAATCTTTGCTTGGAAAGCCACTCCACCCGCGGGATGGCCAGTACCCTTAACAACCCAGGTTTGGAGTGGTGGCGTGCAGACTCCTATCTGCTCTTGGCTACACTGGCGCAGTCGTTCTGTCCAGGGTTTCTGCTCCGTCTCCGGTGGCATTTGTAGAGTCACAAATTTCTTGCTCCATTTATTAGAGAAAACTAGCAACTATTTGGAAAGTGTGCAACATCTAGCAAACAGGTTGTATGTACGACAGTTTGGTCCCCTTAGGAATTTCTGAAAAGCCACCTTCAACGATGGTGGCCCCAAAGTGGTTGGTCCAGGCAATTTAAAACGTTGACTCTGTCCCTGAGATATGCAATCTGATGAATGTACGCGAAGTCAAAGGAACCTTTTTCCAGACACTACTGATTTCCTGAGGAAGCATTTTACCTCATCCCCGTTTCAAAAGCCAAACTCATGGGAACAAGAGTAGAATGGTGGGGGGAATGGGGAGATGTCAGTCAAAGGGTGCAAACTTCCAGTTTAAGATGCATAAGTCCTGGGGATCTAGTATGCAGCATGAGACTATCGCTAATACTACAATATATTACACACTTGAAAGCTGCTAAGAGTAGATCTTAAATGTCCTCGCAACACAAAAATGTCATAATTATGTGAGGTGACAAATGTGCTAACTAACCTTATTGCTGTGATCACTTCGCTATACATATATCAAATCAAGTTGTACACCTTAAACTTACACAATGTTGTATGTTCATTACACCCCAGTAAAGCTGCGGAAAAAAATGAAGTATCATGTCAAAAAGTGCAAGAGAAAAAATCTTGCCTTCAATAGCCAGAGGCATCATTGTGGAAGAACAGTTTTGTATTTGCTGCCTACTTCTTCTTAAACATCCTCTGAAAAGAAGTACAGTTAATATTCATAAAGTAACTGAACTAGTTACTGGCACTGTTTCCGTCACGCTGAGTCACACTCGGGAGGCACACCACAGGCTGTGCTCCATGAGTAAAGCCGCACGCAGCCAGGCAAAGCCTTTTTTTTCAGTAGCAGTGCCCTTTCTGCCCTTCCTGCTGGCACGTTTCACGCGCGCTCCATCAGTGCCGACCCCTTCTGGCATCAGAGTTCACAACATAATCATTAACCAAATGCAAACTCTCTCCCACTGGTATGGGTTTTCCGTAGCCCCCAAGCCTCTGCCCCTGCACGAATCCACACCCTGCACACCCATGGTTTCAGCCCAGTGAAAGCCACATACCTCCCATGCGTGCACAACCATCGCAGAAGAATCATACACAGAGGAATCATGCAAGTTCCAATGGTGTTCTGTAACCAAGGAATTCTGCCATATCTCCTTCTGTTCCCTCCACAATCATAAGAGCATAATTGATCGTTAACTTTGCAGCTGGTTTTATAAGCTTCTGGGCAATGGCACTTGTCCCTGTTTCTGCAGTGAGGACAGCACTAGTGACACTTCCAGAGCTTTGGGCTCTTCTCTGCCATTAGTGATGAAATTCAACCCCTCACACGGGACAAACGTACCCTGTGTTTTTCTGGAAACAGCTGGTTCCCAAGAGGTCAGTGCCCTTTGTTTGAAACTGACCAACAACAGGCTCTGGGTGCCTGCCCCAGACCCTGGGTGAAAACAGTCAACCCTGGGCTAGCCGAGTGGCATGTTGCTTAAGAGCTGGCTTGGGACGCCAGAGGGCCCCGGTTCGGATCCCACATATGAGGGCCAGTGACACTGCCCTCTACAGCTAAGATGTTGAACAAAAGCTCAACCTGGAGCTGGGTTGCTATGAGTCGCCAGTGACAGCGTAGGCTGCAGCCCCTGTGGCAGTGGATTGCCATGGGCTACCGTGTGTAGCCAGCAGCCAGCGTGAGCGGCCAG
>NW_017731517.1:765369-772598 GCF_001890085.2 Hipposideros armiger | reverse complement strand
GGTAATTTATGTTATCCCTTGTATACATTGCTTAGATTTAATATAACGCTTTGGCAATTTATAAAGATATTTTAAAATATGGAAACAAAGGCTACTGCGGCCTTTGACCTCTGAGCTTTTGATAGCTTTCACAGCTTCTCAGGTCCTTCTCCCCCATGAGTTTATCATCCTCTGCCTTTCTTCACAAAAATGTTCAGTCCCAAGAGAGCTTCAGTGAACGATCCTTCCTGACAGGATTCAGGCTGATTTCTGTAAGCGATTCCCCCACAAGTGACCCTGTAAGTGTCGGGAGCAGGACCTGAGTGATTTAAGGCCCTTGACATCCCTCAGCTGTGGCCATGACCCTCCTCCACTGTCTGTGACACACTCCTCATTACTCCATGTTCAGAAGACGGTTCGAACACAAGCTGAGACTTGGCCTCTTCTTTGCAACAGGAATGCACCACGTTCCCGACGATACATCACACCAGTGTCTATGCCAATTCCACATGAAGCAGCATTTAATGATTTAGCTTGATGAATGAAACATTAGCTAACCACTGTTAGGTCCTAGTAGCTTGAAAGAAACTGAAGCATCATAGCAGAGGTTGGGAAGAATATGCTTGCCATTCCAAATCCTACAGTGGATAATGGAGACTGCTCCCAAACCAAGCGGGCGCTTTTCACCCCTCATGTTCCTTAACTGCTCCGTTGCAGTTACTGTTGGTAACCAGCCCTGCTGTTATCACTTCTTCTTTTCCTTGCTTCTGTGTCCCTATGTTCTTTTATCTGTTCTCCTTTTGTCTTTTGACTCTTCTTTACTTAACTACACTCATTCCTTTATATCCCTATGTCTCTATGTCTGTCTGTCCATCCGTCCATCCAGTCATCCATTTTTTAGGCTTTTTTTCCCCTCACTGACCTTCCATATGTGTCATGACCCTTTTGCTGTTTCCCAGCATCCACCTCCTCTGCATGTCCCAAAATCCATTTGGCGGGAAATTCCCACTGTGTATGATCTTGGCAGAAGACAACACTCTGAGCTTGCCTCCAGGGCAGCGGCCAACCACCTAGGCCAGGGCATGAGCTTCCTCAACACCCTACTTCCTGCTGGAGCCAGAGGAAGAGCACGTGACCCAGATTCAGCCAATCAGATGCTTGTAAATCTTCAGCCAGTGAAGTAAGGACAAAGGACTAGCTGGAAACCAGATGTATCAGTTCCCAGCCTCCTACTTAGGTATGAAGTTTGCTGGGGTCTCTGCTTCCTAGTATCTGAAGCCCCAGCATCATTTTTCAGGCCTGGCCATTTGGTGTCCCATAGTAATATATCAGTCTCCAGTGTTTTTACAGAAATGACCTTTTTGCATATGATTGAAAGAGTCAATATCTGTTGCTTGTGACCAAGAACCCCAACTAATCAGTGGGAACAATGGAATAGGTTCACAGCTGCACTGATCTCCTGCCACCCATAGTTTGATAACTGTAATTAACCCAAATCTCTCTCCTGAGTATGAAAACTACCTCCAACAAATTGCTGGATGTCACTCTCTAAAGACCCCCCCACTCACCTGTCAGAAATTGGAGCAGCAGCCTCTCCTGCATTCGCCATATGCTGTCAGTCTCGAAGCCCATCACTCCTACCCCGGCTCCCCGCATCCCAGCCCACCTTCTGCATCCCCACTGACCAAGCCTGGGCTGTGAACTTTACTTCCTTCTGCCTAAATTACAGCATTTGGCTTCCTAACCAGGCCATGCTTTCAGTCCAGTCTCCATGCTGTTTCAGAATGGATATTCCAAAACGGAAATCTGAATGCATCACTTCCCTTTTCCAGACACTTCAAAAGCTCTTCTTTGCCAATGAGAGAGAATCTCAGACTTGCTCTTCCAAAAAGCCAGACAACTCCAACAGCACACCTTAATGGTAATATAAAATAAATGATGTCTTCAGAGTCATAGGAAAAGTCTTCATTTTCATAACATCACGCAGGCATGAACAGAGAGCTATTAGACGGGCTGGGGTTATCTTGACCGCGCACTTGGTGGGGCAGAGAGCTACAGACAGACGGCCGTGCACAATTTTTCTCCTTATCTTTTCTTTTTAATCAAAAGATACATCACATCTTGAATTTATATCAGAGTGGATATCCTAAACCCTGTTCATTCGTTTGGTTTGCATTTGGCTACTTTTGAATCCTGGCTAAAGCCTTTATCAAAGCTAGCACTTTCTAAACTGCCTTTTACCTCTTTTTCTAAGGCTAGGTCATCACACGAGTGGCATCCTAATTCACTGTAAGGCTCTGTCCTGCCTCTAATCACATTAAGGCAGCGTTTTTTATTTTTCCCTTTGAAACTTCGGGGAGTGGCTCGTTTTGATGTGGGGAAGGTATTTGGGGCCAAATGTTGTGAACTGCTGGATTCATGGAGATAAATGAAAGTAGAGGTAGAGATTATTAAGTGCTAAGTGGCAGGAACTGTTGTCAGAAAATGCCAGTCTCTAAGAAGACAGTGACACTGGATGGGACACAAGAAGGCAGGCCAAATGCTCCCCCATCCCTCTCTCGCTCTGAGATGTGGGTTTTTATACTGATGGGCATGGAATATAAGGATTTAGCAAAGATAACATGATACAGACAGGACAGTAACCTGTAAAAACCTACTTAATGAGTAAAAGATTACTCCTCTGACACGTAGAAGTCGCTTTGTCTGCTCCCCTTTTATAAATGATTATCAAAAAATCAATGATGTTCCCTAAAACAGGTGTGTTTGTCTTCACTAACACCTAGAAAGGACACTGCGACTAAGGAGGAAGGATTCCAGTATGTAGTAATACTTAGTACCTCCTATCTATCTCATGGTAAGTGGGTAATATTTATCAACACCAAAAACAAACACATAATTAATATTAATTTAAAGTGAGGACCACTTTCTAGGATGTAGAAAGACTCAAGAGGACATTACTCTACCCAAACAACAAGAAAGGGCTGGATAATCTACACAATTATTGTATTTATTGAGCCCATCAGAGAGCAGAGTTTATAAAGCAAACAAACAAACTGAATTCCGGAGTGTCGAGTGCCTCAAAGTTAAGATGAAACATGCCATCTGGCTCACCTTTAGCAGAGCATGGAAGAAAGAAGAGGCTTTCATACCAGTGGGTAGTAAGAAATCAACTAAGCTTTTAATGAATTCTTAAAGGCAGAGTGTAGCCCAGTGTATCAATTTGGAAGAGCTGGTAGTCTCCACACAAGGGGAGTCTGTGCCCACTCACTAGCTCTTTGCCCTGCACCTCCAAGTAGCTCACTAGGATTGGGGGCAGGACAGGACGCAGAGAGAGCCTTTCAGCGTAGCCTAGGCTTGTGGGAGGTGAGCAGGGAATGCTGTGAGACAGGCATGAGGCCCTGTCCACTTCCCCAAACCTTCTCTCATACAAAGCTTACGTATCACACCACTGGGCAGCAAACCCTCTTCCCCAGGGCCAAGGGGAAAAAATCTATTTCTTCTGGGGTGGGAGTAGGAGCAAAGCCAGCTCATTCTGAGGGTGGCGTGGGCTAGCCTCTTCTCCAGGATACACACAAAGATCCACTGCTGCTGGGAGAGGGTTAAAATGGAACCCACTCCCCGCCTCCCCCAAAGCTCAAACTGTTGTCAAGTCCCAGGTGGGCTGACTCAATCCCCCACACTAATGGCCTGCTAAGAAGATATCGTCCCATTTTCTGGGCACCAATAATATATAACTCAGTCTCTTCTGTTCTTGTACACACAATACCCAGTAAGCAATCAAATATTCTTAGATATACAAAAAACAAGGGACAAACAACCCACTGTCAAGAAGTAAAGCAATCAATAGAACCAGATACAGAGACTACCCAGAAGGGGATCTTACCAGACAGGAACGTTAAAATAACCAGGATTAAAACGGTAGGTCATCTCGTGGAACAGGTGGACAGACATGCATGAACAGATGGGAACCACAGCACAGATATGCCTCGAAGACAGTTCTTTCCAAGGGACATTAAAATTATAAAGTAAACCTAAAGCTGCCAGAATCACGATGAGACCCCATTTGTCACACGATGCCCTTGTTAGGGTGTATGAAAGATACCTTGATCATTGCAGCAAAACACCCGTGCTAGACACAACTTCCTTATAAAGGACAGGACAGAGCTAGGTTTTCATCAAAACATTTTTCACCTCTGTAGGAAGCTACTTTTGCATCAGAGTGAAAGCTTGTGGCTTTTTTGATTACTCTAAATTAAGTCGGGAGAGCTCCTACATAGGTGTCAAAAAAAAAAAAATAGCTTGCATGCCCGTAATATTCTGTTTCTTGATCTGCATGCAGAAGACATGAGTATATTCATTTTGTAAAACTTCATCAAGGTGTACACTTAGAACTTACATTTGTTTCATTATGGAGATTTTATTTCAAGGAGAATGTATTTTTTAAATGGCTCATTAAAATAGTTCTGGTAAAAAAAAAAATTCTTGTCTAATGGTAGTTTTTTTTTAAGTGAGTTAAATGCATATGGGTTATACACCTCAATAGTACAATTCATTTAGCTGACTAGTTATTATCGGAATTTATTTGAATTACATGAGTGAATTTCTGAAGATTTCTTTTAAGAATAAGGAACTCAAGAGCATAAAAAAGATCTAGCAGCAAATGTAATGAAAAGACAAGCAGCAAAAATGTCTTGGAAAATGAGGAACCAGACCGCGATCATGGGGCCTTCACTCTTCCCTACAAACTTACTTGGGGGGAGGTGCACAAGGACAGAGCCCACTTTTAATGTGAAGAGTAAAATGTGCATCCACTTTATAGCCTGGACATATCTGATATCCTTCCTAGCAGCATGTGAAGAATAGTGAATAACTTAGACAATAGCATTTCAAATATAAAGCATTTCATGCCGAACTCTAGACTGTGGTGCTAGTAAAGTAGGGAAAAAGAAAGGAGTGAATAGTATCAAAACCATAGGTGAGCTTTATGTGCTCCGGAAATGACGTTAGACCCCCACGCTACCTGGGCCACCACTCTCTTCAGTCTGGCCCCAGCTTTTCTCAGCTCCTCATCCCATCGCTTACTTCCAACCCCCACCTGCTCTCCTGCTCCCGTCCCAGAGTCCGCTGGTCAGAATGCTCACAGACTGTAGGTGCAGAAAGCAAGTCCACTGTTCTATTCATTACTTTACAAGCATGATTATAAATATTGAATTTACTTTGCATTTAAAAGAATATTACTGGCTGAGAGGCTAACAGTTGTCAAACTTCCACTTGGCACCTGCAATTTCCTGAAGACCAAAATTCACAGAGAGAAGAGTATCCAAAATACAGCCAACCTAAGTTGGTTAGATTATTTGGAATTAATAAAAGCATGAAAAATCAAAATAAAGAGAACCCCTCAAACCTTAGTTTTAGCTGTTTCTTTCATAAATACTTACAAAAACGCAGATAAAACTTCTAAGTGATGCAATTCATGCTTCACCAATTCTTCTATCTCTGTTGTCATATTCTGGGGGAAAACTAATAAGTAGTAAAATAATGGCAAGGAACGGTACAGAGAGTCCTATACAAAGTCCCTTAGTGCCCTTGTCATTACTTGAAAAGCTGAAACCCTGTGGCTTTCTTTAAGCACAAGTTTCTTCAGAACTCCCACTGCACTGAAGCAGCATCTAAATCGGCGAGCTTGATTTACAAAGAGAAAAGAAAGGCAGCATTACTTTCAAAGGCGAGCATGAGATGTGCTTCTGCTTTAAACACCTAGACGTCCAAACAAATAGGACTGTGCTTCAGAGTTACCCTGCTATTCAGGACTTCAGGGACAATGCCACTGACAGTGAAGGAACCGGGGTCCTAATTTCAGTTCTGATTCCATGGTTCTAGGTCACCATCCTCCATAAACAACCTGATGCATCCAGGGACCAGTCTCAACATACTGTAGCCCCTCCCCACAAGGACCATCATTTTTAAAGAGGTTTTTTTAATTGTGGTATAACACACAGCAAAGCACTGGAATTTTTACATGTACACACACACCCTGACATACTTACACCCTGCCGCCCAGATTAACATACAGAACATTTCCACCACAGTGGAAAGGAGCCCCAGTGTGACCCCTCTCCTGACCTTTAGCAGCACGGCCAACTTTTGCCAGTTTTTGAATTTTACATAGATGGAATCATGGTGTAGGTCAGGATGATTCTTTTTTGCAAAGCTCCCAACATTGACGGGGCTCTTAGAACTCATAAAAATGTATGGGTTCTTTGAATGGATTGTTCAGTAGTCCTTGTTCCAGCCTTCTACCACCCACAGCTTGCCAAGTGGGAAATTATTGGGCTGTCGGAAAAGTCATGACGTATTTTTTCTATGTTTTCCATTGCAAAAATGCGTCATGACATTTCCGGCAACCCAATATAATTCCTGTTGGCAGTGAGAAAGCAAATCAAAAGGCCAATCATAACTAGCTTTCCCCCAAGATATCAAAGGCAGCTTCCACTGCAGCAGAGAGGGGTGAAGGGCAAGCACAGCTGAGTCCTGCCCAGTCCCACACTCAAAACACCGCCCCAGCGACGCCCTGTTCATGAGGACTGGCCCATGGCAGAATAAAGCACTCTCTCTAGGGTGCAGACACTTCCCTTCTCGACCGTTCTCCAAGGGGAAGCTGCCAAAAGCTGGTCCTCCCAACAGCCTGTCAAAGTTTCTCCATTTCTACTGTCCCTCTCACCTCCCGGGGTAGAACCCTGCCAGACTTCCTCTATCGACACCAGCTCGCAGAGCTGCTCACCACCAAGACCCATGGGGCTCCCAGGCAGCTCCAATGGTGGTGGCCTCTCCTCCTTCAAGGAATGAATTCAGAGCCCTGCCACTGTCTCACAGAAGCCAGGGTTAAGTCTCCTTGTTGCCCCTTCTGCTTCCTGGAAGGTGGAACCCCAGGACCAGGTGCTCCTGTGGCCCCACGGAAGTCCTCATTTTCTTTAAGGAGTGCATTAGAAACCAAACTTGTATCTCTTCTCTTCAAAGCTTAGAAACGCAAACACAAAATGTACCATGTTGTAGGGCTCAACATATTAATCAAAGATTTGGTCAATATATTTTTGGTCCATGTAACAAAAGAAATAGACACAAGAATGGTGGAATAAAAAGGAACTCTTTTGGACCGGCCAAGTGGCGCGATGGTTAAGAACTGGCTTGGGACGCCAGAGGGCCCCGGTTCGGATCCCACATATGAGGGCCAGTGACACTGCCCTCTGCAG
>NW_017731517.1:749907-765079 GCF_001890085.2 Hipposideros armiger | reverse complement strand
CCAATTTCCCAGCACTGTTCCCATCCCCCCAATTCCCCGATAAAAATCTTTAAAAAAAAAAAAAAAAGGAACTCTTTTATCCATGTGTTTCCCTTTCTGGTGACTTAGTACCTTACTCGAGCCATGGGCTTTGTCCACTACAAACTGAAGAGGAGATTGAGATTGGGGGAAGAGTTCCAGATAGGACACAGGCTTGTTTAGCTTTCTAAGTTTTATTTGTGTTTTGTTTGTTTTTTTTACCTCTAAACCCTTATTTTCAGAATAGGTGATTTTCTCAGATGTTGTAGATAAATCTTAGACTCATTAATATTTCGTGCTGGCTGGGGTTCAGGCTGTAATCTTACCAAGTCCCTTCACTGAACACAAAAGTTAAAGGATGGCCATGCCAGATCAGGGACCTGGTCGCCGACACCCAGTTAGTACATGGCAGAGCCAAGACCAGAATTCGGCTAGCCCTGATGGCTGCTAACATTTCTCTGTCCTCATGGCAGATGGCATCGTCAGCCTGTTCTTCTCCCCTCTACACACGGGGCTGAGATCACGATGTCCACCAGGACTGGTTCTCATCCAGCCCAACTAGGGAAGGACCTGCTTTTCCACTTGTGTGATGGTCGGGCACCTTCACTTCCTTGTGGTTGGAGGACTAAGAGCTTCAGGTTTCGTTGGCTGCTAGCCAGAGGCCCTGCTGAACCCTTAAAGGCCACCTGCCATTCTTTGCTACATGGGCCCCCCAACATTGTCAGTTGTCTCACCAAGGCTGACGTGCGAGAGAGGAGCTCTAAAGCGAGTTTGCTGACAAGATGGAATCTCATGCAACACGACTTACTCTCAGAAGCCAAACCCCATCCCGCCATATTCTGTTGGCTAGAAGCAAGTCATGGCCCCACCCACACTCAGAAAGTGGGGATTATTCAAGGGCCAAATATCAGAAGCGGGATCATTGGAGATGATATGGAAACACCACCACCCTGAAATCCCGCTCCTGGACATACATGCAGCAGAAATGAGTGCTAATAGTCACCTGAGACAACTACAAAATGCTCAGAGCAGCCTGATAACGTAGTCGTCATCTCTCCTCCCTCAGTTTTAGCACCTTCACGCGTGCTTCTCACGAGAACCATTCACAATTCAAACCCCAGTCGTGTCTTCCACTCAGTACTCTTTCTCTGACCTTGTGATACTTTTTTCTGAAACCAATCAATCTTTCCCACTTGCTCTTTAACACACGGCAGAACCACTGTGGATCCCAAAGGGTCTGCCTTTGCTTGTTCCTAAGGAGATCATCCCTTTTCTAACATGGGAACCCCCATAACTTATAACATTGCTTCTGATCCACAAATATTCACCTTGAAGCAAAAATAACATTAGCCCCGTGTGGTCTCATCACTCAGCGCCTTTGTCTGTCTATCCATGAACAGCGATAATAATGTCTTACAGGGGACGCCACAAGGAGAATTCTGCCAAGGGTTTTGAGCTGCTGAAGGTAAAAGAAGACTCTTAATAGTCTGCGGCCCACATGCAGAGCCTAGGAAGACACCTGGGAGCCGCTTGATCCCTTCTCTCTTGCCACCCCTGCACGTTTTTCAGATATAATAGCAACTGATAGAGTAGTTTCCTTGGGAGCATCACCCCAAATGACGTGTCCTCCCTCCATGGCCTTGCCCTGATCCTCGGGGCCCAGGAGGACAGAGTGCTGAAGCATAAATGAGAGTCAGGCAGGAGGGACGAAAATATAACAGGAGATGAGACGCCAGCATCCCAGAGACTCGGCACTTGAAATAAATATGCACTACAGGCCAATGGAGCCTTTAAAACCAGCCTCCTTTGCCGACTAAGATACAGTGTTCACTCTCTGGTGAGGCAAAGGGTGCCCACATTCCAGTATGTTTTTCTTTCATTGCATGCAGAGATAAGCCATTTAGAGAAATGGACTAGAAATCTAAATCTATAAAAAAAACAGGTTTCCTTCATCAAAACAATCCTGGAGCCTGAGATACATCCCACATGACAAAGAGTGTATCTTTTTTTTTTAATTAAAAACCACTTTATTGAAGTATAAACATGCAAAAAGCTGTACATGTTTAATGTATACAAACTGATGAGTTTGATATTAATAAACATACACCCACAAAACCATCACCACCATCTATGCCACACACATACCCAGCTGGAGTGGCAGTGACGTGGCCAGAAGTGGGGGAGGGAAACTGAGCAGGTGCTGCCCAAGGGCCTTAGCCAGTCTGAGCTCCTATAACAGGATACCAGAGACAGTGGCCTTTGAACGTGGGAAGTGATTTCTCCCAGTTCTGGAGGCTGGAAGTCAGAGAGCAGGGTGCCAGCAGGGGGCCAGGAGGGTTCTGGTGAGGGCTCTCCTCCCAGCTTGTAGATGGACACCTCGCTGTGTGCCTCACACGGTAAAAAAGAGGGAAATGCCTCTCTGATGTCTTTTCTTATAAGGGCACTAATTCCATCATGGGGGGCTGCACCCTCATGACCTCCTCACCTCCCAAGGACCCCACCTCCTTATAAAGGGGGTTAGATTTCAGCATGTGAATTTGTGGGGGCCACATGCATTCAGACCATCACACTTAGGCTTGGTCTTCCGGAAGAGGGTGCTCAGTGAGGAGTGCGGCTGGAAGCCAGGGGCAAGCCTGCCTCCAAAGCGAATAATCGCCATGTTCCCTGAGACGCCTGGTCAGAGTTCCCACAATTCCCCCTGCTCTTCAGCTAAGTTCTGATGTAATAACTCTAGTGGCGCGATGGTTAAGAGCTGGCTTGGGACTCCAGAGGGCCCCGGTTCGGATCCCACATATGAGGGCCAGTGACACTACCCTCTACAAAAAAAAAAAAAAAGACGTAATAACTCTAAACCAAACATATGGCATCTCCCTTTTAGTCCTGGGCTCTGCCATGCCATTGGCTGGAACCGTGACCTTTTTTATTTTGAAAAGGTTCGTTCACATTTACAGAAAGGTTGAGAAAACAGTCCAGTGAACACACTATTATTTAAATTCACCAAATATTAAAACTTTGCCACATTGTATTCATCTGTCATTCAATCTATCTACCTATACTTGTTTTCGTGGAACTACCTGAAAGTACACTGCAGAAATGACACACCTAAATACTTCAGTATCTCTTAAAAATCACATTCTCCTATACAACCACACTAACATTATTAAGCCCAAGAAAAACAATATTCCACAAAATAATAAATAGCAGGCATTCAAATTTCCCCAACTGCCTCCTTTTGGTTTTCATCCCATTCTGGTACAGAGCTCTTAAAACCCTTGGAATTTCCTAAGTGACAAGAGCAATAAAGGTGAAGTGGGTGTCTTTTGTTATTCGTAACAAGCCCCTTTCAGCCACACCTGAGTTTCCATTAATGAGGTGACTTTTGGAAAGCGCCTAAGGGCTGAGGCGGGTTGCCAGGGAACCACTGTATTCAGAGGGTTGGAACTTTCAGTACCACCCTCTCCCCACCCAGGGCAGAAAAACTGGAGACTTGAATCAATCACCAATAGCTAATGATTTAGTTGTTCTTGCCTGTGTAACCAAACCTCAAAAAAACCGGAAATGAGAGGGTTTGGGGAGCTTCCAGGTCGATGAGCACATGGAAATGCTGAGAGGGTAGAGCCCCTGGAGAGGGCTTGGAAGGTCAGTGCCACTCTCCACACACCTTGCTCAATGCGTCTTTCCACAGGGCTGTTCTTAAATTATAGGCTTAATGATAAACTGATAATCTAGTGAGACACTTTTCCTGAGCTCTGTGAGCCACTCTAGCAAATTAACAGAACCCAAGCAGAAGGCTGTGGGAACCTCCAATTTAAAGTTGGTTGGTCAGAGGCACAGTGACAACCTGGGCTTGTGATTGATCTCTGCAGCTGGGGGGTGAGGGGGGCAGTCTTGTAGGATGGAGCCCTTAACTGGTAAATTGACTTAAACTGTAGGCCACCCAGCTGGTGTCGTAGAATTGTTTGGGGTGAAAAAAACTACCACGCATAGGCATAGTGTGAGCAGAGGTGTGAGAAGTGCTCTACAGAGTACTGTGGGTAATTAATGTAAAGGAAAGTAATAGTGTGCCTTTTCTGAATATTGTGTTTTACCCCAAAGCAACACAGACACCTCTACATAGAAAATGAGGTCGTCCCAGGGCAATGCTGAGGCCTTGTAGAACTATTATCCTGTCTCCTCCTGGCCTCTTACCAGGCACAACATGGCCATGAGACCCCAGCTGCCTAAGCCACCTCCCTGCCTTAAAGGAGCCACACCAACCAGGAAACAATAGACAAACCCAGGACCCGAGGCACTGATTCCAGTGACTCCAGGTCATTCTTGGACCGTTAGGACCATCAGTTCCACAAGGGCACAGCCTTCTCCTGGTGCTCGGACTTCAAGCAAAGGTGGGGTCAAAGACAGAGGCAAGAAGACAGGAAAAGCAGGGGTCGGGGGAAAGTGTCCAGCTACAGCCCAGCCTTAACCTGCAGCTCTCCTCGGCCACGCAGCTGAGTCTCAGCTTCCTCCACACACGTGGAAGTAGCTCCAGGATCAAGTAACGCGAGAAGCTGCTGAACAGAAAACTCCAAGCCTCACCAAGGGCGACTTCATGTAGGTAACAAGTCACCTTAATCGGGATGTTTTGATTTTTCTTATTCTATAAAAGAGGAGATGCACCTTAGATACTTCATTCCCTTCACAACTATATATGAATCAGAGCATGTTATGATTCCTGAGCCGAACAGCGGACAGAAGAGCTTTAAGAGAGTATTTCTAAGGACATGCATCTTACCTCCGAAAGGAATTGGACACAATGCACAAGAGAATGTGCAGCAGTACAGCAAGGAACAAGCAGAGCTGGGAGCAAATCCCCACTCCCCTGAATTCTACTGTAGTCCATGGCGATGTCTGCCAGGCGCCCGCGGGGAGAGAAAAAACGTCCCAGGTCTCGGGCTGGCTTCTTTAGATCTGGGAGGACACAGAATCCCCGCAGCATAAAACATAAGGGAAGACATGTTCTGGCTTAGTATCTTAATCTCATCAAACCAGTCTAAAACCTTTGTTGTTGCATCATTCCATGAAAGAGAAAAAGAATGTTTAATGGTGGGGCTTCGTCAAATGGACAAATCAGACTCTGATTAAAGCAGCAGAGCTCACATTTTCAGAGGAAGAGAAAGAGAAGTTCCCTGGGGCTTGATACCCTGTCCTGTTGCTAACTACTGGGTTGTCGGAAAAGTCATGACGCATTCTTGCAACGAAAAGCATAGAAAAAAATACGTCATGACTTTCCCGACAACCCAATAGCTGTTGGTGGTGTCCAACACTAAATTATTATGCAACATGCAGTGTACTGTATAGGGTTTAGTGTAAGGACAGTCAGTGTTGCTCTAAGGTACCCCAAGATGGTTAGTTAGGGGAGCACCAAAAGGAAACATGGATGTACCTGTGAGATGGTCCAAGACAAAGGAAAGTGTGTGACGGAATAATACACGTCTGTCTTGTCTCCCCACTGTGTAATTTCTCTAGAAAATAGTAACTGTACTATGTACTTAGTACATGTTTATCTTAGAAATGAATATATTTACTGCCCTTTAAAAGCAGTTAACATTTTGCTGTCTGTATGAATGAATGAATGAATGAATGAGAGATTGGATGTATGTGTGGGTGGATGAGTACACATTAGATTCCACTGTTTGATCTCTTTCCACAATTCACAAATGAACCCCTTCATGAGAAGTGTTTGACATTTCATACAGTGATGTTCTGAAGTGCCTCCCTGGCCCACAGCTTCTCAAGGGGGTGAACGGTGGCCATGGTGTCTACTTTGAAAGCGTTCCTTCCTCCACCTTTCAGCCACCACAGTGAAACTCCTAGGGGCAGTCTGAGAGAATCACAAGATACAGTGTAGCCTACAGACAGAAGAAACACAATTACACAAGCTCCCTCTGTTTTTAGAAGAAATTCTAATTATATAAACTTTATTTACTGGTAACTTTGAAAATACACTCAATGCTTAAAATCAGATAAACCTATAAAAGATTTTTATATTAACTATTTAATAAAATAAAATGCTGGCTTTTTTAAAATAAAAGAGTTTGGATAAACTCTTAAAATCTGTTGTTCTGGGTTACGGCTTTTAAATAGTCTTCAAACTCATTGGCCAGTTCATTTTTAAAAAATGTATAGAGGAGGAAATTTCAAGTGCTTCTCAGGTGTCACATGCCAGCATAATGCAGTTTTCTGTGAAAAAGTGTTTATTAAACTCCCACACACGCTCGGCATGAGAAGAACCCTGCATAAAATCCAACTGTTTTATACCTACGATCGTAATTCTATTCCTTTTTCTAAGAAGGTAATATCTTAATATGCATTCACTGAAAATTTCTAAAAAGAAAAACAAGGAAGCAAAGTCAACTTTCATGAAGAAACACCTTTCTTCCAACCCTTTTGGATAACACCTTGAGGACATATCCAAATTTTTATAGCTCTGTATTGTTACAAAGTAGATGGTGAATAAGTATAGAAATCACTTCCTAATGGAGTCTTATCTAGTCGAGTATGGTAGATGAGACACAGCAGACTGACAAGGAGAAAATCTGAATGTCACAGAAAACATTTGTCAAGCTAGACAACTGTTCTGAGACGTCTCAGGACCCCAAAACAACCTCGAGCCTTCTATGCTGTAAATCACCTGAGAGGAGCAATTTCCTTCTTACAATCTCGAATACTGTCATAAATCAAGGCTATCTCAAGCTGCATGAGAGGAAAATGTGTGCCTGTGTCCTGGAAGCCATGTTCAAGGGCTTGTCGCCATCACTAACCAAAAGACTGGACCTGGTTCCTAACTACACAAGTCCCTTTCTGGGCTCTGCAAGGAGATAAGGAAACATAACTGGTGTAGTATTCTTCTGATCCACACACTCAGCACTGAACTGATACAAAAGACATCATGTAAAAAAAAAACAAGCTCCCTCAGCGCCCTGATGGTGGGTAAGTAGGCCCTTAATCCAAATGGTTCCTGGGTGTGCACCTCCTCCTGAAGCTCTGGGTGATGGTGGCTCTGTGATCTTCTCAGCAGCAAGAAGCGATTTCTTATTTCCAACAGGAAATTCTCTGGCCTGCAGATCCCTGTTTTGTCCTACATGGGCCTGAGCATTAGTGGCTCAGGAATCCTACTCTGAGAGGAGCTGGCAGTTGTGCAGAATGGAACACAGCCCTGCTCACTTAGCGGGAAGGGCTGGTGGCATTGCCATCGTGCTGGCTCCAGACACTTGGTGAGGAGCTGATGCAAGACCTTGACCCAGGAGGGATGGAGGGCCCAGCGTGGAGCCCTGGAAATGGCCAAGGCTGCTTCTGGGCGGCTTTACACGCCTGCCTTACTCTCGCTGTGTAGACCAGTTTTCTTGCCTCCCCATCCACGTGAAAGCCAGAATAGCTACCTCAAAGCATCTCCTCCACTCACAAGACCACCCCAGACTAGACTACAAGCTCAAGTTTGAGGAAGGAGAAATGAGTTTGTGTGGGTCAAGGGTCCATCCCATCTAATCTGTGGCGCCCAGGGGGACGGTGATGCGAGCCTAGCTGCTGAGGGTCCTCCCTGAGGACCAGGTGCAGGGCAGTGGCGGCAGCATGGTGAGCTGGGCTGACATTCCCACGGCGTCGGCTCCAATCAATCTCATAAAGACATGTCGCATGCTTGTGTAACCTCTGCCTCCCCCAGAGACTTGCCTCCTGCCTGTAGGACACATTTTCACTTCCCACTGATCCATTTTCTCTTCTTCTCTGGACCCTGTTCATTCTTCCACATCATTTTTGAAGTGAGGTTATCAAAGCTAGACAAAACTCGCTGCTATGAGACTGGCCTAACGTAAGCTCTGGGAGTGAGATGGCTTGTCAGTGCTTTTAGCTGAGTTCAGGTGAAGACCAGGAGACCGGGCAATGGTGGCTCCATTTCTTGACTGAGAAAGGCAATTGTGGAAGTCCCCGCAGAAGTATGGATGCTTAGAAGCCACATGTGCGTGTGTATGCATGAGCGTGTGCGGGTGTGCATGTGTGTAAATGGCTTTTCATCACTATATTTAACAAATGTTTATTGATTTAGCCAGCGATACTCTGTGATCTGCAGACAGAATCGCCATAGTTCCATGTACCCAGCTGAACCCGTCCTCACAGAGCGTTCCATCTGTGAGTTTCAGCCACACACTTACACTCGCTGTGACAATGTGTATGAGACATGACAGCACTATTGGAGCCCCAGCAAGGAAACCTCACCAGACTTAATGTGGTCAGGGAGGCTCCCTGGAAGAAGTGACACTTCGAATGGGACCTGGATACGCCAGTGTCCTTCCTGAAGACATATGACTACAGCACCACGTACCAGGGCCAGCTTCTGTTCACAGGGCAGCATCCCCTGGGTGTGCCGCTGCACTCCATTCCAGCTGGATTCCCTTCTAAGAATGGCATATGCACGTTTCTATGCACACACCATTGTTCCTTAGTCTGGAATGCAAGCCCCCCTCTCCCTCTTCCTGTGGCTTATTACTCCCCCAGCTTCTGAACTGAACGCCCCACCGTGAGCAAGGGCTCTTGAAGCACCGCAAGCCAACCTTTCTCCCCCCGTATTATCGCTTCAAGTTTCATTTTCTCTCCCTCTAGTCTGTGAGATTTGAAGGCAAGGACTGTGTCTTCCATCACTTATCTCTGTATCTGGCACAGAGCAAATGCTCCAAAAGCTTACTAAATGAATAAATGAAAACAAAGGCACATTTATAGATGGTAGTCAAAGGGCTGGCTGCTATATATACACATTATTTCCTGCAAAGTGGTTACATTATCCCCCATTTTATAGATAAGAAAACAGAGGTTCACAGAGGCCAGTATCTTGCCAATGGTGACATTTCTAAACAGGACAAAGCCGGGGTATGAATGCAGTTTCCTGTGGGTCCTTTTGTTCTGCTTCTCCTGACATTAAAGAGACTGGGTTTGTCCCCTCCTTCAGTCCAACAAGCGTCCTTATCAACATTCGGAAAAACGCTCGACAGAGTTCAATGGCTCATACACAGATGGATTAGTTTTTCAGTGTAACCAACCTGCATTCTTCCAGCTGCTTAAGGACAGGACAAAGTCTTACCACTGGAGTGTTTGCGACGACGCACTTTGTAAACACCCAGGACAGGCTCTGTGATCTGAAGCAAGGGCTGTGAGACAGGATGGGACACATCACCTTGCCTGAGTCACTTTTACAATTGTGCTTCTTGGAGGTGAGAACGGGGCCATCTGCCCATCTCAACCAGGTGGGAGGGCTATCGAGCTGGGGGGTATTGGGGAGCACTCAGTTTCCTTAAAAAAATATAACAGTTCTGCATGCTAAGTCTTTCGAGTCTCAGAAAACTATTTACAAAGTTGTTAGCATGCATGCAGGACTCAGGAATAAAATTCACTCTCTGAGGCAACAGAAGCTCTTCTGCTTTATGCTCACTCTATCCTGCCCCCATCACCCTCTAACTTCTTTTCCTTTAAAATCATTTCAGTCTAATATTTCATATGCCAAGCTCTATTCTAGAACTTTTACAACCAAATTATAAATCTCTTATGAAGTGGGTCATTTTTGAATTGCTGACACGACCTTTACTATTTTGGGAGGACCAACCAGAAGTTGCTCCCCATGAGTTCAATTATGCTATGAGCCACCATTCTAGTTATCACCGGTCGTGACGTCAGCCCCCTCCGCTCACAGCGTGGTGAGATGGCACAGAGGGCAGGAAGGTGGTCTTACTCCAGAGACTGCCCCCACCTCCTATGCATACTTTCTAATATTTTAAACCAGGAGGATCTTGAAACCTGGGATCGCCTTATCACCAGGTGAGTTATTCAGTGCTCAGTAACCCCCACGGTCCTGGCTGAGGGTCAAATCAGCCACAGCAGGTGGGAGTCGGTTAGGGATGAGGTGGCCATTTGAGACTAGCCCACCCTCCACTCTGCAAAGTCTTAAAACTAAACCCATCAGCATTTTTTTAAGATCATTTTTATCAGAACATGTCAGCACCATGTTATATTAATAACTATACTCAAAAGACAGTTGTACCTCATTTTAAGCAATAAACATGACCTACACACACACACACACACACACACACACACGGAAAGTTATTCCTAAAAGGTTTCTTTGCTAGAAAAATGTTTGTGAGCTCACTACTTGAAAACACTTTTGGCAAAGTAAAAAGCCTCTGCCAACTGTAAACAACCTGTTTCTGGACACAGGCATCTCTTGATCTGTTTCCTGACAAAGGCAGTAAGCCTCGTCTCCCAGCACTCCCCTCTGTATCCTGGCATATAGTAAATGCTCCAGAAAACTTTGCTAAATAAATGCACGAATGAAAATAAAGGAGCGTTATCGATACTCCCTCGTTCTACATAGGCGCTTCCCTGTGCTGAAACCCCGCCTGTCCCCATTCCCAGACAGCTGCTGACTCCAGATCTTTGCTCCTCGTCCTCCCTCCCACAGCCATGTCCTCCCCGGCAGCGTCTATACCAGAGAAGAAAGCAAGCCAGGGGGAAGCAGGAGATACTCGCATCAGTCATCCTGAGCTACATGCTGGGAGGTGAAAGGAAGTCGTTAAATGACCCAAATTGTTCAGAAATCTAAAGCCCTTTCTACGAGGTAGCAATTTACGGTGAGTGGGTGGGGAATCATGTTAGCCACACACACCAGGCTCTTTCAGAAAGCTGTTTATTCTAACGTGGCTGTCACGAAAACCTACGAAGTGGTCCACGAAGAAGAGAGACAGGTCAGGAACTCAGGGCAGCACTACTGGTCCACAGAATAGAGTTTGCTGGGTCAGGTGAAGTGAGGGGTTCCCGTGCGAAGGTACACTCCCAGGGGACAATGGTATTGTCTGGAAACATTTTGGGTTGTCGCAAGGCAGAGGGGTGGTGCTAGAGGCCAGGGATGCTCAACACCCTACAATGCACAGGGCAGCTCCCCACAGTAAAGAACTATTCAGTACAAACCTCGGTAGTGCTGAGGCTGACTTCCCTGGCTAACCCACAGCTTGCCATCAAGAATTCTGGTCTAGTCTACGGTTCAGAAAGCCAAGGATGATGTTTATGGCGGAAGAACGAGGAAGGAGTGAAGCAATTCAAAGTTAACAGGAAGTCAGCACAAAGAATGAAATGATCCGGACTATAGCGTACATTCAGAGGCTCTCTCCCCCGGATGCATCCATTCACTCATCCAACAAATATTTACTGAGCGCCTACTGTGGGCCACAAGCTTTCTGGGCTCTGGATACACTCACAGCTGGGAATCCGAGGGGGTCGCCCAGAATAATGCCCAGCGGTTCGGTTCCAAAACATGAAAGGTGACGCTCGGAGGACGTCAGCCACTGAGAAGAGGGGCTGGACTCTTCCTACCCACTTGTTTATGTAGTTTAATTCTCAGCAGAATGTTCCACACAAACCACCCGTCTCAGACGCAGGGGCTTTCGAGATTTTTATAACCAATTTCTTTTTTTTTTTTTAGAGGGCAGCGTCACTGGCCCTCACATGTGGGATCCGAACCGGGGCCCTCTGGCGTCCCAAGCCAGTTCTTAACCTTCGCGCCACTCGGCGGGCCCACCAATTTCTTTAAAAAAGTCCCTTATCTAGAGGACAGCTTGTTAATCTCACTGATTACGTTGAGAACACTGAGCAAAGATAATTTCTGCACTGTTCACAATCACCTCATTTATCTTTACTGCCCAAAACGAAGTCTAAAAATTAAGAGGATAAGAATGAACAGTTGGTCACTCAAATAATTTCTACTGCTAATGGCAACTCACTCATAACTCTCCAGCCTAGAAACTCACTGGCAACTCCTTGAGGGGACACAGACAAGCCACTTTGAAAGATGGCTGAAAGGTGACATACTAATGTCAAGGATGAGGCTTGGCAGGTCCCATAACTCGCTCTGGAGACCATGAGAAGAATAGTTAATTTGTAATTATCACCTCTCTGGGTTTGTTAAGCATGATTATTAATCAACAAACAAAATAACTAACAAATAGATAAGCCTCTTCATTATTTTTTTTTCTACTTGAGGAGAAATGGCAAACAGCCAAAGTACTGCTCTAAGACATCTTTGGCTATATTAATAAAACATTAGCTTCTCTAAATTTAAACTTAAAATCCAATTAATTCATCAAGATGTCAGTTGTCACCTAAAGCATTTTAGTAAAAACACCTTGGAATAAAGAAAAATCTTCACAGGACTAGGCGTGGAGTGAGCTGTATTTATTCCTATCACAGGGATCCCTGTAGCCTGGCCTGCTATTATTTGCTCCTTGGACAAAGCCTCAGAGAGGGTCCTTAAGAATAAACAGCGCTGTGGTACAAGGGGCCCATTTTCCATATGACCTCTCCCCTGTCTTAATTACAAAGTAGGTGTGTATCCAAGTCATCACTCCTGTAAGCTCCCTGCCACCCCCATCCCCACCCCCAAAGTCACAAACCTTAGTGAAAATTTCTACAAAGCACATGGAGCCAATCACAAATAGAATTACAATGATAAACCTTATTATGGCTTCAGGGCCTAAACAGACAACACCATGATGGCTGTAATTTATACCATAATCTTCGGTTATTAAGAAAGCAGAAATAAGAACTAGAAAACTCCTAATAGAAATTTTAAGAGCAGAAATAGAAATTGAGTGTCCTATCCTTATCTATAAGAGAAATGGTTTCCAATGGGGTTCCTTCGTGTTGTTCTGTGCCCAGGGTGTCTCAGCTGAAAAGAAAACTTGGTCCTTTGTCTTCCATCTGTGATTCAAAGACATTTGTCAACTACAATTTTAGCAGTAGAAGCAGATTGGAGGAGAAACAGATAACCTTTTAAAGGTTTATACAGACTTAAATGCAATCACCACGGTCCTTTATAAACAAATAACGGCATGAAAACAAATCATTGAAATCCCATGTTTCTTCCTGCAAAAAACTTAAAAGTAACCAGCTAATGTGCTGACCTCTGGCTTGAAATCAAGGGTTTCAGGAAAAAAACGAAAGACAGACATATTTTTAGAGCTGAATATAATTAATTTACAAAAGCTGGGTATTTTTTCCTAAGGACCAACAAAGTATGTTCCAATTTCAAGCAACAAAGGGTAAAAGCATATCTCAAAATCATTAAGCTGTTAGTCTTTACTACAAATGGATCCAAGCACTACTCATTTCTTATACAGACTGAGGTCGATGACCATCACTTTTTGTTACATGAACCATAGTGACGGGACCATCTCGTTATGGGTACAGTTATAACTCTGCGACCACCTGGAGTTTGTTGTAGCCAAAGTGAGAGAAATAACTGTTCGCCAAATTAGTCCTGAACAAACATATCATGCCTGGTAATTGATTACAAACGCATCAGCTGGGGCCTATTGGCAAAGAAAAGTTTCAGCTGCTCTACCTTGCACCAGCCCTGTCTCTCTACCAAATTTAGAATAATCCATACAGCAGCTCTGCACTGAGGACAGATAAAGACCAGGAGCACAGGGAATGAATGAGACCTAAAATGAAGGCTCCAAGGATCGCCCTTCATCATCAGGGCCCAGAGGACCAGGGAGGCGTTAAAACACAGGCCACCTGTCTGCAGTCTCTAACTGAGCCCCCTGGTCCCCAAGCCCTGCGAGTAACACTTTCAGATCCACAGGGAAGCGTCAGTCAGTGCACGGTGCACTGTTTCCAATCTCTCCCGTACCGTGACAACTCCATAGCAAAGGGATAAGGACAGAGGAGTGTGGAGGGAGGAGAGGAGGTATAAGAGAATGAGTCAGAAATTCCAAAGGTACGGGGAGAACTCCGTCTCTGGGCCTCTTCCTGAAAGTTGCAAAGCTGGGTCTGTACCTGCGGGCAGGGACGCAGAAGGGCGGCTGGACGCGTGGCTGCGTGTGTTCCCGAGGCTGCGGGGACCACGCCAGGGAGGGCGCACGGGGCAAATGAAACGAGGGGTCTTACTTTTGTAGCTCGCCGCCCAGGGCTGGTAGCCATAGTAGCCGGTGATGCGCAAGATCCTCTCCTCAATGGACGTGAGCCCCGCGGGCCCGCCGGTGAGGTCCTCCACGGAGCGCGACCATTTCAGGTCCTCCTTGATCGCCTCGTCCACGACCAAGTACTTGAGCTGCCGGAGCTGGGGACTGATGTCTGACAGTCTCCGGGGACTGACGTCCGGTGACCTCCTCATGCCACTGAAGCCGGGCAGGTGAAGGGGATGGGAGAGGAGGGAAGAATTCGGTGAGGACGGATCCGAGGGCGACCAAAGGCGCGGCCTGGCCTCCAGGGGCAGGTGCCACCGCAGGGCCAGCGCTTCCCCCGCCCGCCGCCGGCCGCCCACCCAGCTCCCGCGGCAGCTTCGGCGTCGGGTCCCGTCTCCGATGCCTGGCCCCAGGCGCCTCGGAGCCGGGCAGGCTGGGGCGAATGGCGAGGGACAGGACGCCGTGAACTTCCCGAGCAGCCCCGCCGCGCGCCGCCCTTGCCCGAGCCCCAGACTGCCCGGCGTCCCGGCTGCAAAGGGTCCCCCGCCCGCCTGCGCACCCACATTGGGCGCTACTCACATGGCGATGCCTTTGCCCCGGGGCGTACCGCCGGGAAACTCTCGGATCCCCATAGGCAGCGGCAGAGTACAGCTGGGAGCGCCCAGACTTGAAGCGGAGGGGCCGCCGGCCCGAGCTGCCTGCGGCCGCGGACCGTGGGGAGGAGGGCGCGCTGTCCGCCGAGGGTCCGCGCCGCCTGTGCGCGCCCGCGCCGCCGTCCCCAGCGCCTCCCTCCGCGGCGCGCGGGCGCGGGCGCGGCTCAGCACGGCTCCGGCCGGTTCCGGCGCCGGCTGCAGCTAGGTGGCGGCAGGGCTGTGCGGGCGCCGCGCCCCTCGCCTGTCGCCGTCGCCGCCGCCCCAGCACACCGTGGGCGCGGGCGCGGGAGCCGCGGACCCGGGAGAGCGCTGGAAGCTATGTGCGCTCTCGAGGCACCTGGACGAGCTGGAAGCGGTGGCCCCGAGCGCGGGAGCCAGGAGGGGTCGCTGCTGCACCCTTGCCGCCTCCCGGGCGTGCGCTGGGCTCCGGAGCGGCACCAGGCGCCGGTGCTCTGCCTAGCAACCTCGGGGCTCGGGCGCACCCCTCCCCTCTCCTACCATTTGTCTGGACCTGCTGCT
>NW_017731517.1:746823-748427 GCF_001890085.2 Hipposideros armiger | reverse complement strand
CAAGGAAAAGTGTTTTCAACAAATGGTGCAGGAACTGGACATCCAATGCAAAACAGTGTTCATAGGCCTAAATACAGGGTGCAAAGCCATCAAACTCTTAGAAGATAACATAGGAGAAAATCTAGACAGCCTTGAGTTTAGTGATGACTTTTTATATACATCAAAGGCATAATCCATGAAAGAAAAAAAAAGATAAGTTGGACTTCCTTAAAGTTAAAACCTTCTGCCCTACAAAAGACACTGTCAAGAGAATGAGAGGACAAGCCACCAACTGAAAAAATGTGTGCAAAAGTCATATCTGATGAAGGATTATCATCCAAAATAAGAACACTGAAAACTCAACAATAAGAAAATGGACAACCCAATTTAAAAATTGGCAAAATATCTGAACAGATATGCCAACGGTAATACACAGGTGGCCAATATGCATATGAAATGATGCTCAACATAATATATTGTGAAGGAATTACAAATGAAAACAGTGAGTGAGATACCACTACACACCTACTAGAAAGAATACCATCCAGGACACTGACACCATCAAATGTTGGTGAGGACGTGGAGCAACAGGAACTCCCATTCATTGCCAGTGTTGATGCAAAATGGTGCAGCCACTTTGGAAGACAGTTTTACAGTTTCTTACGAAAAAACAAACATACTCTTACCATAAGATCCAACAACCTCACGCTTTGCTATTTCTCTAAACTGAGTTTTAAACTTACATCCACACGAAAACCTGCACACAAATATTTACAGTGGCTTTATTCATAATCACCAAAACATAAAAACCACCAAGATTTCATTCAGTAGGTGAATGGATAAACAAACTCTGGTCTAGTCATGCAATGGGATCTTATTCAGTAATAAAAATTAATCAAGTCATGAAAAGACACCGAGGAACTTCAAATGTATATTTTCAAATGAAAGAAGCCAATCTGAAAGACTATATACGATATGATTCCTACTATGTGACATTATGAAAGAAGCAAAGCCATGGAGACATCAAAAAGGTCAGTGGATACCAAGGGTTCCTGGTGGGAGGTGGTGAGTGGTAGGGAGTGTGGGATGAATGAGTTAGCACAGTGAAACTATCCTGTATGACACTACAATAGAGCATACATGTCATTATGCATTCGTCAGAGCCCACAGATTGTACAATTCAAGACTAAACCCGAATGTAAACCATGGGCTTTGGTTGACAATGACATGTCAGTGTTGGCTCATGGGTCGTAAGAAACACGCCACACTAATGCAGGCGCTGATGTGGATGGAGGGGCTGTGCATGCATGTGGGGGTGGGAGGTATTTGGGAACTTTCTGTACTTTCCCCTCGATTTTGTAGTGAATCTAACATTTTTTCTGAAAATGAAGCTATTATGCAGCTTTCCAGTGTCACAATATTCTTCTAAGACATTATTTTTACTGGATGTATTTTTATGGTTGTTATGATCATAAAAGCAACAAAACCATTATTTAAAAGGTAACAAGTAGTACTCATATGTAAATGTATAAGTAAAAAAAAATAGTAGCCTTCATAATCGGACATAATTTTTAACTTCTCTTCTGTGAGAGCTTGAGAAACAAGGTCTCTCTCTCTCTCTCTCT
>NW_017731517.1:735185-744474 GCF_001890085.2 Hipposideros armiger | reverse complement strand
ATAAGGCCTGAAAACATAAAACCCCTAGAACATGTAGGGAGAAGCTTCTTGACATGGGACTTGGCAATGATTTTTTGGATATGATAGTTAAAGCACAAGCAACAAAATAAAAAATAAACAATTGGAACTGTATCAAACTAAAGAAGCTTCTGCACAGCAAAAGAAATGATCAACAAAATGAAAAGGCAAACCTATAGAATGGAAGAAAATATTTGCAAATCATATATCTGACAAGGGGTTAATATCTAAAATAAATAAAGAACTCATACAACTCAATAGCAAAAAATAACAGTAATAATCAAATTTTAAAATGGGCAAAGGACTTGAATAGACATTTTTCCAAAGAAGGTATTCAAATGGTCAACAGACATATGAAAAAATGCTTGGCATCACTAATCATCAGGGAAATGCAAATGAAGCTACAGTGAGAAACCACCTCATGCTTGTTAGAATGGCCATCATCAAAAAGACAAGACATAAATGCTGGTGAGGATGTGGAGAAAAGGGAACCCTCGTGCACTGTTGGTGGGCATGTAAATTAGTGCAGCCACTATGGAAAACAGTATGGAGGTTCCTCAAAAAATTAAAACTAGAACTACCATAGGATCTAGCAATTCCACTTCCCAGCATGGAAACAACCAAAATGTCCATTGACATGTGAATGAATAAATAACATGTGATACACACACACACACAGAGAGAGAGAGAGAGAGAGAGAGAGAGAGGAATACCATTCAGCCATAAAAAGGAAATCCTGCCATTTGCAATAATAAGGGTAAACCTTGAGGGCATTATGCTAATTGAAATAAGTCAGAGAAATACAAATACTATAGGATCTCAGTTATATGTGGAATCTAAAAAAAAGAAATCTCATAGAAAAAGAGATCAGATTTGTGGATGCCAGAGGTGGGAGGGTGGGGGGAGGGGTATGGGAATTGGGTGAAGTTTGTCAAAAGGTACAAACTTCAAGTTATGAGATAAATAAATATTGGAGACGCAATGTGCAACATGATGACTATAGTTAACAGTGCTCTGTGGTATATACGAAAGTTGCTAAGAGATTAAATCTTCAAAGTTCTCATCACAAGGAAAAAAATATTTTTTGTAATGATATGGGGTGATGGATGTGTAACTAAACTTGTTGTAGTAATCATTTTGTAGTATTTACATATGTCTAGTCATTATGTTGTACACCTTAAACTTAGGCAGTGTTCTATGTCAATTATATCTCAATAAAACTGGAAGAGAAAATAAAATAAAATGCAGATTCTTGTATGCTATTCACAGTAAGGGGTTTCTCCCAGTAAGCCCATGAATCCATGTTTCATGAGCACCTGTAATGAGGCTGATACAGATAATCCATGAACTATACTCCTTAAACACAGGTGTTCCTCAAAAGCACATGGAAACATTTAAAATGTTTCCAAGCTTCTGTCCAGATCCCTCAGTAAGAACCTCCTGTGTATGGACTGACTATAAACACTTTTGGAAGAGCTTCTCTGGTGATTCTTTAACATATTAATCATAGTTATTTTAAAGTTCTTGTTGGTTAACTCTGCTATTGAGGTCAGCTGTGGATATGCTTCTATTGTCTGGGTTTTTTTTCTCCTGATTGTCAATCATATTTTCTTGCTTATGTGCATCAATCATATTTTCTTGCTTATGTGCATGTCTGGTAATTTTTATTTTGTTCCAAACATTGTGATTTGAAACTATAGAACCTCCAGATGATCCTGTCTCCACCAGAGAAGGGTGTTTTTTTGTTGTTGTTAAGCAGATAGAGTGAAGAATTGATCACCATAATCCAATCAGGGACTAAACTGATTTGGGACTATGCTGTAGTGTTAGTAAGATTCTACATCTGTTTTGCCTGTTTTCTTTGGGCATAATCCCCCCATGCTTCTGATTGAAAGTTTGGCAGGTACTAATCTCCTGAGTTCTAACAGACTGAAGGAAGCCCACCTCTGTCCTTTAGATTCCCAGCCCAGGCCTCTAGCCTCCCTCACACACAGTTTCAAAAATTGCTAAATGTCTTAAGAGAGTCATGGTGTCTTGGTGTTCTTTAGACAGACCCCTTCTCCTAGTTGGTCTTTGTTGCCTAATCCTCAAGAGACAGTGTAAGGGCTCCTTGCGCCTTGAGAAGCTTTTGACATAACTCTCAGGCCTCCCACGCAAACCCAGGACTCAGCAAATATTTCATGGGGAAGACTTGGGGCTCTTAAAGTTCCCAATTTGTCCTCCAGCTGTGCTCAACCACTAAAAGCTTTGCTGATTTCACTGATCTTTGGCAGAGGCACTCTTCCAAGGGCATTTTCTTTCTTTATTATTATTTTTTTAATCAATAAAGTATTTTTAATGCCTACAATGTCTTTTATACATAAATTGCAAAACTTTTTTCTGTATATGCAGAAGTATATAGATTCTCTTGCAGGTCAACAGCACCAGATTAACAATCTAATGTATATAAATGTTTTTTTAACTTGATTTGTCCAGTAAGTAGAAGACATGATGGATTTAATAACTCCAAAGAAACCTATATTCCACTCTTAATCATACATGAAACACCTGAATATTTATTTAATCACATTCACTCACAAAATAAATAGCCATCTAATATTAATATATTTCACACATTGTGTGCTGTGAGAAGGTTCAAAGACTGTTAACAAAAAAGAAAGTCCATGGGAACTTGAAATTTTGTTTTAAAAATATAATCCCCAAGATTTTCTCCAAGACATAAATTAGTATTTTGAATTTTGTAACTCAAAAGTGGCTATTAGTACATTTCTAAGATATAGAAGGAGACCAAAACATGTTTGGGAAGAGAATAAATATTCCAAGGCTATTTTCAATCTTTGACTTGCACCCAGAATTGACAAATGCTTCAGGGAGCGGGGAAAGTTGGTGCTATCAGCTCACCTTAGAACAATTTTGCTTCTCTGGAATATAAACTCGCCTAATCATTCTTCTACAGCTCGCTGATACCTTTACAAATATTATTTACCTAGCTTTTCGAGTTGCTAAGACCTGCTACGCTACCAGAATATAGATGTCCTCCTGATACATATATTTATAGATGGTTATTTATTCTTTTAAAGCAGTCATGTACTTACATTAACGCTAACACATTTATCAACCTATCCTCAGAAATTTGTTATGTTAGATTTGTTTTTTTCAGATGGCTTCCCTTGGGATCCTGGATTAATTTGAAGGAAAGGGGTCAGGGGATAGAAATGGTTATGCACCGGCTTCATTTTGCTTAGTCAGCGTTTTATTTGTCTTTGAATGATTTCAGTTCTGAGACTAGGGTAAGAACAGCAGCAGTCAGTATACCTCCATGCCGTGTCAGAAACAATTCCACTCATTGCCAGAATGAGGTTATACACTTTTTGTTCTCTGCCCATGATAAAACCTCAGTAAGTTCATCAAAATGGGTTCCATGTTGCAAGCCAAGCTAATCAACTGCTGCCTCTGAATAAAGAATATAGTCTGTGCGGGCTTCTATAGATTATTTTTAAAATCAGTAAATGAAGTTGAACTCATTCACTTTTAAATATTACTTTACTAAAAATATGGTTTTTGACATGAAATTGATCTACTCTTCACAAAGGGTACTTTGAAATATTTAGGATATTGAGATATACAGTACATCTATTTTATAATTAAACATTTATTGAGTGCATGCCACGTGCCACGTTTGTGATGGAAGCTAGTAATACAAATAAGGTACATTTTCATGCACTTAGCAAACCCATAGTATAATAAATGAACAAACAAGGAAATAAGCAAACGGTTGCAATATAGAGCAATATGGGCCAATGTATATATATAATATGGGCCATGACGTATATAGATGATTCTGTGGATGCATGCACAGGGGGACAAGGAGATGGAGCTTGACTAGATGTCAGATAAGGCTTCTTAGATTAGATAATGCACATACTAGTTTTGAACAATGAATATAAATTAGTCAGGAAGAGAAGGAGGGGGGGCAGTGGAAGAAGAGGAGACTGGAAGGGAAGGGGAAAAAGAAGAAAGAAGCCATGGGTTCACAGCCCTGGAGGTGTGAGACAGCAACCTGTTTGGAGGGCAGAATATGAATGGGGAAGCTGTAATGAGTAAGAGTAGAGAGGCAGACAGGGTCAGATTACAAAGGGCTTTGTCAACAAAACCACCACTATCATTTCCCAGAATCCTGAAGCAACATCCTAGGGTCTCCCCACATCCACTCCTTTCTACCTCCTTATCCAGAGTCACCCCTTCAAGGGCAGAATTGATCATGTCACTCTCCTATGTCATTGGCACCTCACTCCTCTAAGTTAGAGACCCAAATTCTTAGCCTTGCCCACTGAGCTGCTTCTTGCCTTGCACTCTGTAACTGTTTTCCCTCCACATCAGCCAGCCTCCTAGGGCCCGTGGAATGTCTTCCTCCCGCTTGCCTGCAGGATACGCATATTGCATGAGACGCCCTCTCTGCCTGGAAAGCCCCATCCGCCTCCCACCTCCATTACCTTGTCAATTCCTTCATCCACCTCACATCTACTGCTGAGCTCTCCATCCCTCCAAAAAGCCTTTCTAACCCTCTCCAAACTGGATTAGGTCCCTCCTATGCAATGCTGTAATACTCTGTAATTGCCTTTATAACTCTCAGAGCTTTCTTAAATGTTCATTTATCAAATGACTTGATTAAAACCTGTCTCCCCTAAAAGTTATATGAGGTAGAGGTTTTTTGCTCTTATTATGACCTTCATATCCAACAGAATACTTGGCTAATTTCTGCAAAAATAAGATTTGTTAAATAAATAAGAAAATTAATAAAATGAATAAGACTGTAATTAAACAATAAGATAAGATATGTAAGGAATGTATTGTACATGATTTGCAAAATCTATTTTCACTTTTTGTTCCTGTCAGTTCCCATATCTAGGTTAAGACAAGATTATACAGTTGTCAGGAGAGTGATTTCTACAACAAATTCTCTCCCAGTCCCTCTGTTATGGGGCTCTAACTTTTAGCCTTTCCACAATCATAATTTTTCAACCTAGATAGTATGTGTAGCAATAAAATGACCTGGATTTTCAGAGTTAGTCTTGATTTTAAATATTCTGTTCCATTGTTCTCAAAAAGTAAGCTCCTATTGTTAAAGAATATATCCTAATTTGGGGTCAGTAAATTTAGTCACTGTGATATATGTCTCTGACATGTTTATGGAAGATATGTAGGTTGCCGTAGATAGATAGATGGAAGATAGATAGATAGATAGATAGATACCATAGATAGATAGATGATAGATAGATAGATAGATAGATAGATAGATAGATAGATAGATAGATAGATAGATAGATGAGGTAAGATAAATGGATGGACAGACGGACAGGTACCACATACACTGTATTTGTTTTGTCTTACCCTGATAAATGGTAACATCCTTTAATTTAGGGGCCATGTGTTCCATTTTTTTCTAACTCCTCTAGTGTTCAATGACTAAGCGAACACTGTTGTTGAATTAGCCAGTGGCAAGCAGAGAAGGAGATCTCTAATGTTGTACAATGTGCAGTTAGGAGGAGGTCTTCACTCTGATCCTGTAGACATTGATCAGATCAGCTAAGACAAATATCCTCAGACAAAATGAGGACATTTTGACCATAGCAAAGTCAATGCAATGTATTTCAACGTATTCCTCTGTGTTAACTACTATCATCTGTGTTTGGCAAGGCATTACATGAAAAAGATTAACTAAAGAGAGAATGTCAATTTTTAAGAAGAAAATAAACAAAACAGAGTCTAGAAATGTGGAAACCTGCAGGTTTGGGAAAGCCAGCTGCTTCTAGACCCCTAAGATTAAAAAACTAGACTTTTAAGACTCTAAAACAAGAAGGTCAAATAGATCTTCTCAGATTGACATATGTAGAATTTGCAACCCTAATAGATTCTGGATGTTTGCCTTTAAATTGAGAGAGAGAATGATGAGGATGAGGAAGCAAAAAATCAAGGGAGACATGAAAACTATGTTTAAGAAAGAGTTCTGGCATAGTTAAATGGCACATTGTACCAACTGGGAGCCAACAGATCAGGTATTAAGACAAACATACTCCAAGAAAGCACAGTCCCAATTGAAAATGCCGTTGACTCTTAGACACCTCCTACAGTCTTTGGGCCTAGACTAGAGAAACAGAAAGCAGACCTCCAGGAAAGCATCCTCCTTGACACTGACTCCAGCTATAGCCAGAAAGGATATTTGAAAAGGATGAACTTCCAAAAGAGCTGGGCTGAGGGTTATGGGAACAATAGACAAGGGATTCCCTCTCCAAGAGCAGAATTAGAATTGAGTCAAAGAAGTTCACCTACCCACAGAGTAGGGAGCCATCCCAATGCCTCCTTCACAGGATTTCATCCTTGCTATGGACCAATGACTTCCTACATCACTCACCCTTCCGCTTTCCCCAGGAAGTGTGTTCCTGTCATCTGTCCCTATTCCACTCTGACCTCGACTGTGTGTAGGAACCAGATAACTTGTCTTTTTAGCCAAAGATTGCTTTGAACAGTCACATTTGGATTTGAGGAAGAGGAAAATTGAAAAATTAGGATATCCTGGACTTAGAGCAATGCAGTGACTTGATGGGAGTTTCTTCTTAAGGGAAGGGGTGAGCGTGTTCGGTATGCTCATGTGGTGATAAAATGGATATCTGGTCGCTGGCAGAGACAGTGCATCATGTTTGCCAAACCTATTTCACCTGCCCTGTATGCCCTCACCGGGGCACCTAGAAAAGTCACATAGCTCAACTCCCTTCAGAGCGAGGCCATATCATGCGCTCTTGCCAATGTGTTATGTACGCTGCTTCCAGACTCGACCCCCAGCACTTCCTGAGAAAGACGGTCCACGCCCTCCTTTTGCTTGGCTGCTAGGGAATGATGATGTCACAGGCAGAAGGAGCCTGGGTCCCTGAGTCTCCCCTTGGAGGAGAGTCACCCAATAGGAACATCCCTTTTAGGCATTTCAGGAGCAAAAGGCAAAACTTTAATTGTATTAAAAATCAAAACAGGCTTTCTGGGTGGCAAAGCCACTGACATTTCAGTTTCTCTGTTACTGAAGCATAGAAGCCTTGTCTTGACTCTTTCTCCCTGACTGATAAGTGTGCCAGCATCCAGTGTTCATGTCTTTGCTCTTAGCTCTATAGTTCTTGCATCTGGCATCTTGGTTTAATCACAGAAAACTAAAATAAAAGTCAGTTTCAGGAGAAACATAACCCACTTGTACCTTTTCAAGATTTTCAGGCACTCTGAATGGTGTAACGCTGAAAGCTATGCCCTCAAAGAGTTGCAAAGCAGCAGGCGGCGAATCACACGCACAAATGACTAAAAGAAAAGGTGAAAAATGCAGGGTGCATACCTTAGATACAGAGAATGTCCTGTAAGAATTTAGAGGAGGAAGCGAGATTACTTCCTATATTGCAAATTAAATGGAAATAAACCTATGACCTTAATTGAAAAAAAGTTCTGAATATACCTCCACCTCCATTCCTAATAGATTATTTATCACCTGGACATGCACTTTGTGTGCTCCGTGAAACAGCCGCTTTAGGTTTTAAATTCCAGGCTGATGTCTGCCGGCCACCCAGCATTGTCAACGCCTGTCTGTATGTGTGAGCTCTGGGAATGAAACCAATTCCAGTTACAACCAAGACAAAGATCAGCAGATGCAGAAAACTGACTTCGAAAACAAAGCCCACAAACAAATACAGGTTTTTCAGTATTACATACTTTGTGTTCTGGCTCTCCACATACACCAGTGATCAACGTAAGGTTCCTAGCAACTCTATAAGTTCAAGTTTTCGAGAGAGCCTTGCATCGCCAGCTACTCCTGCCGCCTTTTCAGTGAGAACACTCTTCTGTGGCATGTCTGAGAGGCAGACACCTCGTCTCTGCCTCACCACCCCCAGCGTCCAGGAGCTCAGGCCTTCCAAAGAAACCCTTCCTGCTGACAGACAACACAAAGCCCAGTTCCATTTTTTATCAATTTAAGCACATAAATCACTTCCATTTTAAACTCTAGTCAACTCTTTTTTTCCTAGTAATTTTTTGCTGATTCCTTCAGAAAGGGTTGTTATGTGGAGTCGGGAAAAACAAATCCCTGTGTAGGAAAAGAAGGAATCGGAGAAGCTCCAGGGGCCTGTTCACAGCCCATCTGCTCGGGGATCGAGGTATCAGGCGTTGGTGCGTCCTGTTCTTGGCCTTGATGGTCATTTATGATTGCTTTGTCATCCCGTAGGTCCTGGGCAGTGACACCCACTCCATCATGGACACCTGGCACCACTGCACTCTCCTCAGTAATGGTAACACCAAGGCTTCTTTGTGGAACATGTGCAGTTTCTATCCACTCAGGCCCACGTGTCCGTCAGGACTTCAGAAAGGTCAAGACTTCAGGGGGAACTGGTGACAAAGGCACTCAACACTGCAGTTTTCCTCTGTCACACTGGTCCTTTAACCCCTATGAGATTCTACTGCCCAAAACAAAAATATCTCCCCGGGGGCCCTGGGGGCCGTATATGAGGGCACAACACTCATACATACAATTTTGAGTATCAGTTCAAGAAATTCATCCTTCTGATGAATGGAGTGATCTATGAACCTCAGATTAAGAATCCGAGCTTTGCAGCAAAACGGAGTGACTGACTGTTCAGTCACCTCCAATTACCAAGAATTTATTGAGCCCCGACTCTGGTCAAACACAGCAGGGGTCATTAGTCAGACACAATGAAGCACTGTCTCTAACAGAGGAACACACCATCCGAGGGGAACAGACACACTATTTTAGCAGCACTGGCTCTTCTGTGCAGCCATTGCTAAAATATGCTCCTGGAGAGAAGAAATGGAGTTGCAATTTAGAGAAATTAGCTTTGACCATTGCAAACGACGTGACAACCTCCTGCAACAGCAAGCCTGTTACATCTGACCTTTCATCATCGGGTCCTTGTCACCCTCTAATGATGACAATAATGAGATGTGCACATGGTGGGCATGGAACTCTTAGTGACAGATAACAAGATAATCTTCAGTAGTAATTCCATTAACCTCCCAAATGCCTCAGTGTTCCTGTCAACAAAACAGAACATTGTACTAGATCAGGGGTCGGCAAACTTTTGAGATGGAAGAGCTGCCAGGGTTCAGCAAACTACGGCTTGTGAGCCGCAGGCTCTAAAGTAAAATTGAAAATGAAAATAAAACTATCATAGTTTCATTTATAAAATTTTTAAAGGATATTATTCACATAATGGTGATTATGTAAAAA
>NW_017731517.1:734082-735135 GCF_001890085.2 Hipposideros armiger | reverse complement strand
AGCCGCAGTTTGCTGACCTCTGTACCTGAGGATTTTAAGGTCTATTCCATTTTCTTTTAATGATTCTATGCAAAGTTATTTGAATTTTGCATTTGTTTTCTACTGGCTTACTCAAAGTTTCTGGGTAGTTCAGAGTCTGGCAAAAATGTGTGAATTGGTATTCCCTGGAGAAGTTTGTCGCTGTAGGGGATGAGGGGCTCTTGGCTCTACACTGTTTCCCACTCTTCCAGTTGCAGGAGGGCCAGGCAGGCTGGTCCAGCCAGCACAGCCCAGGGAGGAGACCCCTACTCTTATACAGTTTTCGGTGGTTGAAAGTAAAGTCACATCCCAAGGGTTTTGAAAAGGCTCTGGCGATCGGAGTTGGAGAAGAGGGCCAAAATGATGGAGAGATTCGGGTCTGGTGAAGAGAACCAAAGCAGGTTTCAGAAGTTTGAATGCAGAACCATAAGTTCAGAGAGTCAAATGTCAGTGGATTCCACCAGGAAAGCAGGGGTGTGTCTGGGCAAATAACAGGAATTATAAGTGTCGTCAAGACAAGGTTTTCCGGGGTTCCAGTGGGCCAAATTCACTTAAAAAGTTAGCAAAAGCACAACAAAAGCACCTCTTTCTCCACATCTGCTACCATTATTCATGAGTCATCTCCCAGGATCTATTTTAATAATGATTTGATAAAACAGCAGTTATAACCAGCTCCTAGTGATCCAGAGGAAAGAGGCAGTGTAAATATAATGGGATTCTCTTATTCTTTTAAACTGCATTTAAAACAACAGCTTTAATTAATATCCTGTCAAATCATTCAGCTGGTAAAGAACCAAGTCAAATGGTTTTCGATCCCCTCTCTTTTCTTCTTGCCTTGTCCACCTGATGGAGAGCTGATGCAGGGAAGATTGCCCTGTGATAATTTTAACCACTGTGTCTTGTTCCCCTGCTCGTCAATGTTTGCTCCCTGGCAGCCATTCTGCTAGAGCTCTAGAGGAACCAGGCTGTCACCCTGGGAAGAAAGCGGGTGTGCTGCCAGGGAGGTCTTGTCTAAATGAAAGAAGAGAGAGCCTC
>NW_017731517.1:726804-730247 GCF_001890085.2 Hipposideros armiger | reverse complement strand
GTGGAACTGAAAGCCAGAGATTGACACTGGAATTCTACTGCAGCTAAATAGCTTTGAGACCTTGATCCAGTCATTTGATTCCTTAGAACATCAGTAAAACGAGTTGAATCTTAAGATATATGTTATCCTTCACATTTGTGCCAGAGTTTATAAGACATGCCCATATACAGTGTCTCACTCAACTAACTTAAGTTCACTGTGAAGTGGATATGATTTCCTGTGCTGTAAAATGTCAATGCTTCCATCAGTGGAAGTCTACAGTTAAACGTTGCCATGTGTCTCTGTTCCTATCCCTCCTCTGCTTCTCAAGCCACAAAGGAGAAGTTGTCTGCTTGTAGTTACTGCTGGTGCAAATCAAGTAACTCATCAGGGTTCATGCATGGGACACACCTGGGAAGATCCCTGGAAAGATCGTGACTAGATGCTTATCCTGGGTACAGGAAATGGAGAGCACCCAGGACTCAGGGTGGACAAAGACGATGTAACATAAAACTTGCTAACCCCATCCTCTTGCCATTGCCACTTGGGCCCACCAGGGGCTGGAAGAGCTAATAAAAGCAAAAGGGCTTCTTCTTATAAACCTTATAAAGGCGAAGACAAGAAAGATAACTTGAGAATGACCTAACAGTTAATTTAAGGATATAAATATACATCAGTATGTATTTATACCTGTGCAACAAATTAAAATATTATACACTATGCCCTGTGTTGTGTGTTATGAGGAATCAAAGAAACCCTTAGCCAAGGGTATTGAGGGAAATGACCCCACCGAAGGCTCCTCCTTTTCATCACCTGGTTCAAGATCCTTCTCAGAACCCCACTCCAGTCCATGTTTTCTGGTGATCCCCACCAGTCAGCCTCCACTTAGGGGCCATTGCCAATACGCTTATTAATTACAGATTCCTGGGAGGCTTTGTGCAATTGCTGAAAGCTTAGACTTTCAGGTGCTGAGCCTTTGGTTGTTAATTGCATTTCTGGATTCTCATTTATTTCTGTTCCTTTATCTGACTCAGTTTTCTGCAATAAGCCTTTTCCCCCTCCCTCTATGGAAAGCAGACTATGAGTCCCATGACTGCTAGTGGAAAGACAAGAGGGTATAACTTGGGTGGCACCTGAAACAATTCCCTCCACTGCTTAGAAGTCATTTACACTCACATTGCAAGATGAAGTGCTCCACCCTGGTCACTGTTCACTGGGACTGAGTTTCAGTTTCACACACTGCCTCCCCGGGGTTTGGCTGTTTCATGCCCACCGGTATAAGCGCTGCACAAACGTCCGACCTCCATCATTTCTTTCCATCGCTGTAGAACCTCAAGTCTGTTTTCACTACAAAACAGCCATGACAATGGAAGCACATGTGATTTAAGGCTATATAGAGAGATGCTATATGTATACATACAGCCAACACTCCTTGTCGGCAGGGGATGAGTTCCAAGACCCCAGTGGATGCATGAAACCATGGATAGTACCAAACCATATATATATATATATATTCCATGCATACACACCTTTTCACTTAAAGGAAGCACTTTACAGCTCCTCTTTGGTATATCCAAGTTGCCAGCATCACTGCTCTTGCTCTTGGGGGCCATAATTCAGTAAAATCAGGGTAACTTGAACACAAGCACTGTGGAACTGTGACAGTCAACCTGATAACTCAGATGGCTATCAAGTGACTAAGGGGGTGGGGGGAGCCTGCACCGCATGGAGACGCTGGACAAAGGGGTGATTCACCTCCGGGATGGAGCAGGAAAGTACAAGATTTCATCACGCAACTTCAAATGATGTGCAACTGGAAACTTATGAATTCTGTATTTCTGGATTTTTAGACTTAATATTTTTGGACCATGGTTGACTGTGAGAAACTGAAACTGTGGAGAGCAAAGCCAAAGATAAGGGGTATACACACACACACATACACACACACACACACATACACACACACACACACACACACACACACAGAGAGAGAGCCCAAAAAACATATACACATTTTAGAAAAGGAAAACTGTATCAAAATTATAATATTCAAATATATACTAATAACAAAACATGAATACAAGTCACGTTTGACTTCTGCAATTACAAGAGGAGCTCAAAGTGGTTACCATCAGCGTCCAGACACTTCTAATTATGGCGAACTACTTCTTGGGCATCGTTGACCAAAGTGTCCACTTGTGTACATTTTTTTGGCACCTCTGGTATATTCATAACATATATACCCAAATAGATGCTACTTTCTTCAGTGTCAGCCTGGGCTTATTTCGTCAATTCAATCCTACTTCTATTGCTGAGAAAAAATTTTTCAGAGCTCTGCTTTTAAAATGGCTTTTAGAATCGACAGCACAAACTCTTCAATATCTTATGTGAAATATCTTATTCATGGAAAGTGTCTTTGGGTTTGGAAAGGAGTCAAGAATCATTTGAAACAAACTCTGGCTAAAATGTGATTGATTAAGCTGTAAAGAAGTAAAATCAATTCAGCTGTTTTTTTCCAAGCAATCATTCATTTGCAGAATTGTCAGGAGACAGAAACAAATCAGTGGCTATGGCACTGTCTTCCTCCTTCACACAAAATCTCTCTGATGCTTCAGTGTTAACATAAGAATTCCCCTGGAAGATTTAATGGTACAGGGTAAAATGTACATAAATAATGTATTATGTCAACAAAACAAATCAACATTTAATTATTTAACAATTTTACCATATATGTCTACTAAAATCTCCAAAACATTAGCATTTTTTCTATTGTTAATTTAGTTCTAACTTTCAGGTCATATTCAAAATAATAAAATAAGTCAAAAATCCTCTTGCTTCATTTCTGAGCATTTCCTCAAGTTTGTGAGCCATGTAAAGAATTGGCTCCTGTAATTATGGAGCTGGTCAGTCTAAAATCTACAGAGATGATGTCCCAGTGTGAGTCCAAAGGCCAGCAGACTGAAGAATTCTTCCTTACTACGTGGAGGGCCAGCCCTTTGTTTTGCTGAGTCCTTCTACTGACTGGATGGGGCCCACCCACATCATGGAGGACAATCTGCTTCACTCAGTCTCCAGATTCAAATGTTAGACTCATCCTAAAAACCCCCACAGAAACACTCAGAATAATGTTTGACCAAATATCTGGGAACTCCATGTGCAGTCAAGTTGACACATAAAATGAACCATCATAACACACTATCGTCACATTTTCTCACCATTACCCAAAAAAATGGCACAGTCTAAGTACATACTATCCCCATAGCATCACAGGATGTCCACGCTTTATGTACTCACCTTATGCAAGTCATTATTTTTCAGAGTGTACTAGAGAAGCCCCAAGTCACTCAACTGTGCAGGACGAGAAACTAATTCTAGAACCAAGTTTTTGAGCTCCTGTGAGAGCATCCTTTTCTCAGTCCATCCTGATATGCTTCCCATGCTATTAACATTTCCTGTGTGATGGA